>NC_135807.1:3056538-3356538 GCF_964213995.1 Mustelus asterias
TCACCCCAGATATTTATTGTGGGCTCCATTGGTCCAATGATCGCAGGCCTACTGGAATACAGGGACTTGTCCTTGGTCACCAGCCACAGTATTGTTGGGACAATGGCATAGATCAAAGGCCACAGGAGCATCATTGAAAATCACATGTTACACACCTAACTTTGTAATGCAGCTCATCAGCTGACAGGCCAATCAGCACAATTTGACCAAATTTGCCAAAAGAGCAAGAGGAGCCAGGAGTTAAGAGTGCGAGAGGAGGCGACGGCAGAGCTTGGACTGAGGAAGAGAACCTGAGGCTTAGGAGAGTACAAAAGAGTGGTAAGATAAAGCCTAATCCACTTACCTATTCGGTGGCAGTGACAGCAGAGGCAGGGTAAATTGCCGGTGTCGTTCCGAGGTGACATCACAGTTCAGAAAGTGACATGGGACCAACAGGAGCAACTGACTGGTGAGTAAGTCCTGGTAGGTATTTTCAAACTGTATTAAATTGTAAGTCATTGTTGAGGCAAGGATAGGGACTTATTTGATTTTTTAAAAATGTCTTCTAAAATTTTAAATGTTAAGGGTTTAGTCAGGACAGGAGAGCTCAAAGCCATGGTTTGCTTCTCCTCTCTATGTGGGAAGCCAGGTACATTCCCAGTGCTCAGGATCAGCATGTGTGCTGGAAGTGTGTCCAGTTGCAGTTCCTGGCAGCTCGGGTTTCAGAGCTGAAACGGCAGCTGGAGACACTGTGGAGCATCCATGAGTCCGAAAGCATTGTAGATAGCACGTTTAGAAATCATAGAAATCATAGTTTAGAGAGGTAGTCACACCACAGCTGAAGGGACTTTAGCAAGGAAGGGAATGAGTGACCACCAGGCAATCCAAGAGAAACAGGCAGGTAGTTCAGGAGTCCCCTGGGGTCCCACTTGCAAATCGGTATTCCATTTGGAGGCTGATGAGGTTGCCACGGGGTAGGTGCCAGAGGACTGGAGAACGGCTAATGTGACTCCACTATTTATGAAGGGTTGTAAAGATAAACCAGTTATACGGACCAGTGAGTTCTGAAGGAGAAAATCTATCTCCACTTGGAGAGGCAAGATTTGATCAGGAATAGTCAACATGGCTTTATCAGAGGGAGGTCATGCCTAACAAATTTGATTGAATTTTTGGAGGTGACCAGATGTATAGATGAGGGTAGTGCAGTTGATGTAATCTGTATAGATTTCAGCAAAGCCTTTGACAAGGTCCCACAAGGGAGACTTGTTAAAAAGGTAAATGCACATGGGACACAGGGTAATTGGATAAATTGGATTCAAAATTGGCTCAATTGTAGGAGATAGTGAAGCTAGAAGGCTGCTTTAGTGACTAGAAGTCAGTGTCCAGTGGCATACCCCAGCTTCTCTGCCGTTTGGCCATTCACACGCTTTATTCTTTCTGTGGACAGCCATTAGCAGTCTTTTCCTCTGTGGCTATGACTCATCTTTCATTCCTTCACGCTGCAGTATAAATATCTCCCACGTTCTTGCCTTTTAGCTTTGACAAAGGGTCATCTGGACTCGAAACGTCAGCTCTTTTTTCTCCTTACAGACGCTGCCAGACCTGCTGAGATTTAAAGCGTTTTCTCTTTTGATTTCAGATTCCAGCATCTGCAGTAATTTGCTTTTACCCCAAGGATCTGTGCTGTGTTCCCTATTATTTGTGATTCATATAAATGATGACTATGTGGGCGTAGGATTAGTAAGTTTGCAGATGGCACAAAGATTGGCCAGGTGGTTAACAGTGAGGTTGAGTGTCTTGGGCTACAAGAAGATATAGACGGAATGGTCAAATGGGCAGATAAGTGGCAGACAGAATTTAACACTGAACAGTGTGAGGTGATACACTTTGGAAGGAGTAATTTGACAAATATTCAATGAATGGTAGGACACTAGGGACAGGAGGTTTAGGGAAATGTGAGGAAACGCTTTTTTATTCAGAGGGTGGTGACAGTCTGGAATGTGCTGCCTGGGCGGGTGATAGAGGCGGGTTGCCTCACATCCTTTAAAAAGTACCTGGATGAGCACTTGGCACATCATAACATTCAAGGCTTAATGTTGAATCATAGTTTAGAGAGGTAGTCACACCACAGCTGAAGAGACTTTAGCAAGGAAGGGAATGAGTGACCACCAGGCAATCCAAGAGAAACAGGCAGGTAGTTCAGGAGTCCCCTGGGGATTAAGTAGGTAGGTTGGATATTTCTCATATGTCAGTGCAGATTTGAAGGGCGTCATTTGCACTATGTGCTTCTGTATATGCCCACTCCAAACATGCAAATTTCATCATATTGCAGAAACAATGCAGAATTACTATTCAGGAGACAAGTGTGGGCACCTTCCCCAGTCAACCTGTTGATACTCCCAGGAGTACAAGATGCATTGATTGATAAACAAGGGAAGATGAAAGATGCCCATGACCAGTAGATGGATAATGAATCACCCAACCTGAGTACAACATCAACAGGTGGCATCTGAAATCATCAGCATATGCCTTGAACCAAGATCATATCAAATACCATCATCAAATGGCATGTCAGTGAAACAAAACAGATGCCAAATCAGAACAATACCACAACTAGAAACACAGAGTGTTGCAAACAGAACAGAGTCTAAAGCACAGCAGAAGGCACTCCTAACCTGCATTCTGAAAAATTATAGCAGCCTTCAGCAAAGATCACCATAACCAAGTCGAGATGGAGAAACAAACCACTACATTTCAAAGAGTGTTCAATTGTTTGCTTGGTATAATGGTTCATTTGGAGATAATGGCCCATGACTTCCCTGGACTGGCAGTCAGCAGCGGATTGCCATTCTGTAATGACTTGCCTGCGCTTGAAATGGAAAGCACCTGTCTCACCCAACTTTCCTGACTCAGGTCGGGTGCGACTGGAAAAGTGAAGCACCCATTCCTAGCTCCAACGACGAAGTGCAAAAGGAGCAGAGAAAAGAAGGACACGCCCCCCCTTTTTATGGCACTAGCTGCTGCAAAGCAGATGAGATTAAATGTCCCATTGAAAAGAAGGTAAGTTTCTAAGGTAAGTGAATAGAACGTGGGTGTGGGGGTTTGGACATCGGCAGTGGGGGGAAGGAAACAGGACATGATGTGGGGATTGGGCACAGGTTGTGGGGGCGGGTTGGGTCAGGATGGGGAGGCTGTCGTTTGGGTTGGGGCAGGGTCAAGTTGGGGGGGGATGGTCAAGGAGGTTGGGTCGTTGGGGGCTGTTAGGTCGGGAAAGTGCTGTCCGGGTTGGGGGGCGGGGTGGTTCTGGTCCGGAGGGTGTTGTTTGGGTCGGGGAGGAGGTTGCTTGGGCCGGGGGTTGTTCAGGTCATGGGGGGAGGGGTAGTTGGAGGGAATGAATTGGGGTGGTGTTAGGTCATGGGGCCTTGTTTGAATCAGGGGATGTTGCTCAGGTTGATGGAATCTGGTCGGGTTGGGGGTGTCAAGTCCGGACGTGTCACTTGGGTCGGGCGTGGTTGGGTTGGGGGGGAGGAGGTGAATTCCATGTGGGTGGGGGGTTGGGGGTGGGGAATACCATGAGGTTTGGGGGTGTGGGGGGAGGAATTGGTGTGCTTTTTTTCCTCATAACTCTTTCAGAGTAACTGTGAGTGTAGCAAAGTTAGGAAATTAAATTACTTTGTTGGATGGTTCCCAATCCAGTGCAATTGTCCAGGGGGAGTTAGTACTTCTGGATAATTGCCAGGTAAACCCTCACCTGGGGATTTCGCAACATGTCGATAGGGTGCCTCCCAAATGTGATGCTGGTGAGCCAGGAGGTTATGACCCAGTGTTGTTCCTTTCTGCTGTCATGTAAATGCTTTGATTCTTCAAAGGCAAACTTTTTGTCACAGATGGAATTTTGTCGCAGAAACTGCTCATACTCAGCATTTTTTAAATGGAAAGTGGTGTATGTTTTCTTACCTTGGAATGTTATTCCAATTAAGTAGTTCAGTAGCAGGCTTTTGTGATTTTAAAACTAAGGTTATTTTTCTCACACACTCATCCCAAATTAAAGGCAACTTCACATGTACTCGGTGTCATGCCCACTCAGACAGACAAAGATTGGATACAGATAAAGGTCATGATTACAGATTATAGTTATCTCTATCTCTGGTTTGCAAATGGCCATCTTCTATTAGTGGCAATAATGCAATTGATATCAATGTCAAAGAGGAAAAAAGATTTGCGGAGGAATGAGTAAATCTCAAAATTGTGCAAAAGAAAAAACAATGCTCTTGTATCACTCTCGATTATTATTGGGGCTGCGCGGTGGCACAGTGGTTAGTATTGGTGTCTCATAGTGCCAGGAACCAGGGTTTGATTCTAGTCTTGGGTGTCTGTCTGTGTGGAGTTTGCATGTTCTTCCTGTGTCTGTGCAGGTTTCCTCCGGGTGCTCCGACTTCCTCCCACAGTCCAAAAATATGCAGGTTAGGTAGATTAGCCATGGTAAATGTGTGGGGATAGGGTGGAGGGGAGGGCCTGGGTGAGATGCTCTTTTGGAGAATCGGTGCAGACTTTGCACTGTAGGGATTCTTTGGTTCTATCTTAAGTACAATATTTTAAATGCTTGGGTCTAACTTAATTCCATTTGGTGGTGATGAGAACAGAGTTGTTTCTTAGAGTGTTCAGATATCTTACAGCTTTTCGGAATTAAACTTAGAGCTTGGATTAGTACTAGGAACTACGATGTTGTTGCCATTACAGAGACTTGGTTAAGGGAAGGACAGGATTGGCAGCTTAACATTCCAGGATACAGATGTTTCAGGCGGGATAGAGGGGGATGGAAAAGGGGTGGGGGAGTTGCACTACTGGTTAAGGAGAATATCACAGCTGTACTCCAGGAGAACACCTCGGAGGGCTCATACAGCGAGGCAATATGGGTAGAGCTCAGGAATAGGAAAGGTGTAGTCACAATGTTGGGGTTGACTATAGGCCACCCAAGTGCCAGCGGGAGATTGAGGAACAGATATGTAGGCAGATTTTGGCAATGTGTAAAAGTAACAGGGTTGTTGTGGTGGGAGATTTTAATTTCCCCTATATTGACTGGGACTCACTTAGTGCTAGGGGCATGGATGGGGCAGAGTTTGTAAGGAGCATCCAGGAGGGCTTCCTGAAACAGTATGGAAATAGTCCAACTAGGGAAGGGGCCATACTGGATCTGGTATTGGTGAATGAGCCCGACCAGGTGGTCGATGTTTCAGTAGGGGCGCAGTTCGGGAACAGTGACCTCAATTCAGTAAGCTTTAAGGTACTGATGGATAAAGATAAGTGTAGTCCTCAAGTTAAGGTGCTAAACTGGGGGAAGGCTAATTACGACAATATTAGGCAGGAACTGAAGAATGTAGATTGGGGGCAGATGTTTGAGGGCAAATCAACATCTGGCATGTGGGAGGCTTTCAAGTGTAAGTTGATAGGGATTCAGGATCCGCACATTCCTGTAAGGATGAAGGATAAGTATGGCAAGTTTTAGGAACCTTAGATAACGAGAGATATTGTGAGCCTATAAAAGAGAAAAAGGAAGCATTTGTCAAAGCTAGGAGGCTGGGAACACATGAAGCAAGTGTGGAATACACGGAAAGTAGAAAGAAACTTAAGCAAGGAGTAAGGAAGGCTAAAAGGGGTCATGAAAAAGCATTGGCTAGCAGGATTAAGGAAAATCTCAAGGCTTTTTATACATATGTAAAGAGCAAGAGGGTAGCCAGGGAGAGGGTTGGCCCACTCAAGGACAAGGGAGGGAATCTATGCGTGGAGTCAGAGGAAATGGGTGAGGTATTAAATGAATACTTTGTGTCAGTATTCACCAAAGAGAAGGACTTGGTGGATGATGAGTCTGGGAAAGGATGTATAGATAGTTTGAGTCATGTTGAGATCAAAAAGGAGGAGATATTGGGGTTCTTGAGAAACATTAAGGTAGACAAGTCCCCAGGGCCTGATGGGATATACCCCAGAGTACTGAGAGAGGCAAGGGAGGAAATTGCTGGGGCCTTGAGAGAAATCTTTGTATCCTCCCTGCCTGCAGGGGAGGTCCCAGAGGATTGGAGAATAGCCAATGTTGTTCCTTTGTCTAAGAATAATCCAGGTAATTACAGGCCGGTGAGCCTTATATCAGTGGTAGGGAAATTATTGGAGAGGATTCTTCGAGACAGGATTTATTCCCACTTGGAAATAAGTGGACGTATTAGTGAGAAGCAACATGGTTTTGTGAAGGGGAGGTTGTGTCTCACGAACTTGATCGAGTTTTTCGAGGAAGTTTCGAAGATGATTGATGAGGGTAGGGCAGTGGATGTTATCTACATGGACTTCAGTAAGGCCTTTGACAAGGTCCCTTATGGCAGACTGGTGCAGAAGGTGAAGTCGCATGAGATCAAAGGTGAGTTAGCAAGGTGGATACAAAACTGGCTCGGTCAAAGAAGGTAGCAGTGGAAGGGTGTGTTTCTGAATGGAGGGCTGTGACAAGTGGTGTTCCTCAGGGATCAGTGCTGGGACCTTTGCTGTTTGTAATATATATAAATGATTTGTATACAAGATTGTGAGAGGCATGGACAGAGTGGGTCGTCAGAAGCTTTTTCCCAGGGTGGAAGAGTCAATTACTAGGGGGCATAGGTTTAAGGTGCGAAGGGCAAGGTTTAAAGGAGATGTACGAGGCAGATTTTTTACACAGAGAGTAGTGGGTGCCTGGAACTCGTTGCCGGGGGAGGTAGTGGAAGCGGACACAGTAGTGACTTTTAAGGGGCGTCTTGACAAGTACATGAAGAGGGTGGGAATAGAGGGATATGGTCCCCGGAAGGGTAGAGAGTTTTAGTTCAGTCGGGCAGCATGTTCGGTGCAGGCTTGGAGGGCCGAAGGGCCTGTTCCTGTGCTGTAATTTTCTTTGTTCTTTGTTCATTGGTCTGAATTTTAACCTTTATATTGATCCTTCATTTTGTTCTTTCAGGGACAATTCTGCGATCATTGTTTGTCTGATGATCCGTATAAAGCTCATGCAATCACCAATGCTATCGATGGCACTGAACGCTGGTGGCAAAGTCCTCCTCTTTCACGTGGGCTGCACTACAATCAAGTCAATGTCACTCTGGATTTTGGTCAGGTTGGTAATTGATATCTGGTGATGTTTATTCATCTTTGATTGAGACATCTGTTATTTCAACACCAGCTTTTTGAATATTGTATCTGGGCACCAGACATCTGGCTGGATGTCAAGGCTTGGAGAGCGTGCAGAAAAGATTTATAAGAATGGCAGCAGGGATGTAGAGTTTGGTTGTGTGGACGGCTTTAGAGAAGCTGGGATTGTCCTGATTACAGTAGGGAAGGTTATGTGGAGACTTCATTGAGGTGCTCCAAGTTATGAGAGGTTTTGATAGAGTAAATAAAGTGGAAGGCAAGGGAGGAAATTGCAGGGGTTCTGACCCGAATTTTTAATTCCTCTGCGGCTTCCACTGAGCAGGGAATTCCACAGAAACACAACCCTTTGTGTGAAGAAGTTCCTCCTCAACTCAGTCCTAAATCAGCTCCCCCTTATTTTGAGGCCATGCCCCCTAGTTCTATTTCAGTGGAAACAACTTCCCTGCTTCTATCTTATCTATTCCCTTCATAATCTTATGTTTCTATAAGATCTCCCCTCAGTTTTCTGAATTCCAATGAGTATAGCCCCAGTTTACTCAGCCTCTCCTCATAAGCCAACCCTCTCAACGCCGGAATCAACCTAGTGAATCTCCTCTGCACCCCCTCCAGTGCCAGTATATCCTTTCTCAAGTAAGGAGAC
Organism: Mustelus asterias; assembly: GCF_964213995.1. Lineage (NCBI taxonomy): Eukaryota > Metazoa > Chordata > Chondrichthyes > Carcharhiniformes > Triakidae > Mustelus > Mustelus asterias. Next base: position 3,064,316 of record NC_135807.1, read on the forward strand.
CATAACTGTACACAGTACTCCAGGTGTGGCCTCACCAGCACCTTATACAGCTGCAACATAACCTCACTGTTTTTAAACTCCATCCCTCTAGCAATGAAGGACAAAATTCCATTTGCCTTCTTAATTACCTGCTGCACCTACAAACCAACTTTTTGTGATTCATGCACAAGGACACCCAGGTCCCTCTGCACAGCAGAATGCTGCAATTTTTTACCATTTAAATAATAGTCCATTTTGCTGTTATTCCTACCAAAATGGATGACATCACATTTGCCAACATTGTACTCCATCTGCCAGACCCTCGTCCACTCACTTAGACTATCTATATCCCTTTGCAGACTTTCAGCACCCTCTGCACACTTTGTTCTGCCACTTATCTTAGTGTCATCTGTGAATTTTGACACACTACACTTGGTCCCCAACTCCAAATCATCTATGTAAACCGTAAACAATTGCGGTCCCAACACTGATTCCTGAGGCACACCACTAGTCACTGATCGCCAACCAGAAAAACACCTATTTACCCCCACTCTTTGCTTTCTGTTAGTTAACCAATCCGCTATCTATGCTAATACATTACCCGTAACACCGTGCACCTTTATCTTATGCAGCAGCCTTTGGTGCGGAACCTTGTCAAATGCCTTCTGGAAATCCAGATACACCACATCCACAGGTTTCCCATTGTCTACTGCACATGTAATGTTCTCAAAGATTGTCTAACTCAACAGCCTAATCCTGTTTTCTCCCCATAACCTTTGATCCCATTCGCCCCAAGTGCTATATCCAGCCGCCTCTTGAATACATTCAATGTTTTGACATCAACTACTTCCTGTGGTAATGAATTCCACAGGTGCACCACTCTTTGGATGAAGAAATGTCTCCTCACCTAAATGGTCTACCCTGAATCCTCAGACTGTGACCCCTGGTTCTGGACTCCCCCACCATCGGGAACATCCTCCCTGCATCTACCCTGTCTAGTCCTTTTAGAATTTTATAAGTCTCTATAAGATCCTCCCTCATTCGTCTGAATTCCAGTGAAAACAATCCTAACCTAGTCAATCTCTCCTCATACATCAGTCCCGCCATCCCCGGAATCAGCCTGGTAAACCTTCGCTGCAACTCCCTCGAGAGCAAGAACATTCTTCCTCAGAAAGGGAGACCAAAACTGCACACAATATTCTAGGTGTGGCCTCACCAAGGCCCTGTATAATTGCAACAACACATCCCTGCTCCTGTACTCGAAACCTCTCGCACTGAAGGCCAACATACCATTTGCCTTCTTTACCGCCTGCTGCACCTGCATGCTTACCTTCAGTGACTGGTGCACAAATATACCCAGGTCCCACTGCACACTCCCCTCTCCCAATTTACAGCCATTCGGGTAGTAATCTGTCTTCTTGTTTTTGTTACCAAAATGAATAAAATTACAAAAGCAGAGAGGTTATAATGGAGTTGTAGAGAACTTTGGTGAGGCCACAGCTGGAGTACTGTGTGCAGTTCTGGTCGCCATATTGTAAGAAGGATGTGATCGCACTGGAAAGGGTGCAGAGGAGATTCACCAAGATGTTGCCTGGGATGGAACATTTAAGTTATAAAGAGAGGTTGGATAGGCTTGGGTTGTTTTCTCTGGAGCAGCGAAGACTGAGGGACGATCTGTGAAGTGGAGGGATGGGTTGGTAAGTTTGCCGACGACACGAAGGTTGGTGGTGTTGTGGATAGGTTGGAGGGATGTCAGAAGCTGCAGCGTGACATAGATAGGATGCAAGATTGGGCGGAGAAGTGGCAGATGGACTTCAACCCGGATAAATGTGTAGTGGTTCATTTTGGCAGGTCAAATGGGCGGCACGGTAGCACAGTGGTTAGCACTGCTGCTTCACAGCTCCAGGGACCTGGGTTCGATTCCCGGCTTGGGTCTCTGTCTGTGTGGAGTTTGCATATTCTCCTCGTGTCTGCGTGGGTTTCCTCCAGGTGCTCCGGTTTCCTTCCACAGTCCAAAGATGTGTGGGTTAGGTTGATTGGCCATGCTAAAATTGCCCCTTAGTGTCCTGGGATGCGTAGATTAGAGGGATTAGCGGGTAAAATATGTAGGGATATGGGGGTAGGGCCCAGGTGGGATTGTGGTCGGTGCAGACTCGATGGGCCGAATGGCCTCTTTCTGTACTGTAGGGTTTCTACGATTCTATGATTCTATGAAATGGGATGAAGGAGTATAATATCTGCATGTAGTCACAGTTCTGGCCTCTGCTACCACTGGCTACTAAGACTGCAGGCTGCCTGCCAATCAGATTGTTCCTCAGCTCTCTGAGGCGAGACTTCTGTCCAAGTGAGAGGCAATTCTTCAGCCAAGTAACGCTCCATGAAAGAGCTATCCAGTTAGACCCATTACCCTGCTCTTTCTCTGTATCTTGTAAATTTTTCATTTCTAATTATTTATCCAGTTCTGTGTTGAAAGTTAAAACCGGGTCTGCTTCCATCATTCAATCAGGCTGAACATGCAGGATCTTAAAAAAGTCTTACCAATGATCTTACATCTATGCCCTCTGATCATTGACCCTCCTGCTTGTATAAACATTTTCTCCCCATCCTGTCAAATTCCTCATAAGTACAAACGTTTCTATTAAATATCCCTTAATCTTCTGTTATAAAGGGAACAATTCCAGCTTATTTTGTTTGTGCAGATATAAAAGTTAAAGTATGAAGGGTGAACAGACGGCAGACAAATTCAGCCAGTAACTTTCACAAATAGCCCTCGAAAACTCAATGATGGGGGCAAAAGATTCAAGGAAAGTCATCCCCATATATTTTGATTGGTGGAGCAGTGGGCGTGGGAGACAGAATCTGTGAAGTGAAGCTCTCCAATGACTGATTCTGTCTCTACCATGTAGCTACTTCAGCTCCTCCAATCACAGGTCCCCTCTCTTCAGCTGTTTCTAGTCCAATTTTGTCCGATGTCTTGCTGGGGGTGTTCTGTTTTCTTGGGCAGCAGCATGGCCTGGATGCTGGCCAGAACCTTGCCCTGGCCTGTGGTGAGTCCTCTGAGCAGTTTGTTGAGTTCCTTGTCATTGTGGATAGCAAACTGCAGATGGCAGGGTTGATGCCATGTTTTCTTGTCCTGTGCTGTGTTGCCTGTGAGGTCTAGATCTCAGTGGCAGTCAGGTGGACTAGGGTTCTGTTCTCAAAGCACTTGGCATAGTGGTCCTTGTGCTCTACACTGTAGCTGGTGGATGAATCTGACAGGAGACTGGCTCTGGAGGAACAGGTCTTGGCTTGAGCAGGTACCAGACACTGAGGACATTGCTTGTCAGGAAGGAGCCTCTGAGGGTTCTGCATTCTTCTGTCCTGAGCTTGTTCCCCTCCTGGAGGAGGCTTGCTAGGCGTATCCACCTATAACTGTGGCTAGGCCAAGTTTCAACTTGGGTGAGTGTGGGGGCATGTGGGTGCATGTGTACGGGGGCATGTGTCTGGTTATGTACCCCAGTTCAGGGGAGAAAGGTGATAGAGCAATATCATGTGGTTCCGTGGTATTAAATGTTGTTCAATAACTTGATATTTTGAACTGAAATATCCAGCAAAGTGTTATAAATTGGAATTGAGTTGCAAGGGTTTTACTTATCTTGCACAGTGAGGAAACGCTCCTCTAAGTCATCATTGAAGCTCAATTAGCTTACGTTTAAAATTCTTGATTAAATTACAACATTGAACTCATTTCTTACTATGTGGAGTCTGCACGTTCTCCCCTAATCTGCGTGGGTTTCCTCTGGGTGCTCAGGTTTCCTCCCACAGTCTGGAAGATGAGCTGGTTCGATGCATTGGCCATGTTAAATTCTCCCTCCGTGTACCCAAACAGGCGCCAGAGTGTGGTGACAAGGGGATTTTCACAGTAACTTCATTGCAGTGTTAATGTAAGCCTACTTGTGACAACAATAAATAAACTTTAAACTTAAAACTTATAAAGAACAAAGAAAATTACAGCACAGGAACAGGCCCTTCGGCCCTCCAAGCCTGCACCAACCATGCTGCCCGACTGAACTAAAACCCCCTACCCTTCCGGGGACCATATCCCTCTATTCCCATCCTACTCATGTACTTGTCAAGACGCCCCTTAAAAATCACTACTGTATCCGCTTCTACTACCTCCCCCGACAACGAGTTCCAGGCACCCACCATCCTCTGTGTAAAACATCTGCTTCGTACATCTCCTTTAAACCTTGCCTCTCGCACCTTAAACCTATGCCTCCTAGTAATTGACTCTTCCACCCTTGGGAGAAAGCTTCTGACTGTCCACTCTGTCCATGCCTCTCATAATCTTGTAGACTTCTATCAGGTCGCCCCTCAACCTCCGTCGCTCAGTGAGAACAACCAAGTTTCTCCAACCTCTCCTCATAGCTAATGCCCTCCATACCAGGCAACATCCTGGTAAATCTTTTCTGTACCCTCTCCAAAGCCTCCACATCCTTCTGGTAGTGTGGTGACCAGAATTGAACACTTTATTCCAAGTGCGGCCGAACTAAGGTTCTATAAAGCTGCACCATGATTTGCCAATTTTTAAACTCAGTGCCCCAGCCGATGAAGGCAAGCATGTCGTATGCCTTCTTGACTACCTTCTCCACCTGCATTGCCACTTTCAGTGACCTGTGTACCTGTAGACCCAGATCCCTTTGCCTATCAATACTCTTAAGGGTTCTGCTATTTACTGTATATTTCCTATCTGTATTAGACCTTCAATGTTAAACATTTGCTGTAGATTTACACCCATGCTTTTTGTCGCCTGTGATTTATTTTTCATTGATTCGATTTGATTTATTATTGTCACATGTTTTAGTATACCTTTAAAAGTATTGTTTCTTGCTCGCGATTCAGACGAAGCATACTGTACATAGAGAAGGAAACAAGAGAGTGCAAAGTGTAGTGTTACAATCAAAGCTAGGGTGTAGAGAAAGATCAACTTAATGTGAGGTAGGTCCATTCAAAAGTCTGATGGCAGCGAGGAAGAAGCTGTTCTTGAGTCGGGTTAGTATGTGACCTCAGACTTTTGCACCTTTCTCCCGCTGAGAGAAGGTGGAAGAGAGAATGTTTGGGGTGTGTGAGGTCCTTAATTATGCTGACTGCTTTGCCGAGGCAGCAGAAAGTGCAGACAGAGCCAATGGTTGGGAGGCTGGTTTGCCTGATGGATTGGGCTACATTCACAACCTTTTGCAGTTTCTTGCGGTCTTGGCAGAGCAGAGGTCATACCAAGCTGTGATACAACCAGAAAGAATGCTTTCTATGATGCATCTGTGAAAGTTGGTGAGAGTTGTAGCTGACATGCCAAATTTCCTTAGTCTTCTGAGAAAGTAGAGGCATTTGTGGGCTTTCTTAACTGTAGTGTCGGCATGGGAGACCAGGGCAACTTGAAGCTCTCCACCATTTCTACTTCATCCCTATTGATGTAGACAGGGGCATGTCCTCCACTACGCTTCTTGAAGTCGATGACAATCTCCTTCGTTTTGTTGACATTGAGAGAAAGATTATTGTCGTTGCCCCAGTTCACCAGATTCTCTATCTCATTCCTGTACTCTGTCTCTTCTTTGTTTGAGATCCGACCCACTACAGTGGTGTTGTCAGCAAACTTGAAAATCGAGTTGGAGGGGAATTTGGCCACACAGTGATAGGTGTATAAGGAGTATAGTAGGAGACTGAGAACGCAGCCTTGTTGGGCACCGGTGTTGAGGATGATCGTGGAGGAGGTGTTCTTGCCTATCCTTACTGATTGTGGTCTGTGGGTTAGGAAGTTCAGGATCCAGTCGCAGAGGGAGGGGCCGAGCCCCAGGCCACGGAGTTTGGAGATGAGTTTTGTAGGAATAATGATGTTGAAGGCTGAGCTGTAGTCAATAAATAGGAGTCTGACATAGGTGTCCTTGTTACCTAGATGTTCCAGGGTTGAGTGCAGGGCCAGGTAGATGGCATCTACTGTGGATGTGCTGCAGCGGTAGGCAAACTTTGGTGGATCCAGGCAGTCCTGGAGGCTGGAATTGATTTGTGCCATGACTAGCCAAGTTGTTGGAATTTGTGCCAAGTAGTTGGAATTTGATATGAGTTTGAAATTAGTTTACAGTTGTAAATTGGGAACTATATTTAGAATCAAAATTTGAGAGAAAATACCAAGGAGCTAAGGAAGGGTGTGTTGGTCTTGGAAGGGGTCCAGAGGAGGTTTACAAGAATGATCCCTGGAATGAAGAGCTGCTCGTATGAGGAACAGTTGAGGACTCTGGCTCTGCACTCGTTGGAGTTTAGAAGGAAGAGGGGGGATCTTACTGAAACTTACAGGATACTGCGAGGCTGGATAGAGTGGACATGGAAAAAACTAGAGCAAGAGGGTACAACCTCAGACTAAAGGGACGATCCTTTAAAACAGAGATGAGGAGGAATTTCTTCAGTCAGAGAGTGGTGAATGTGTGGAACTCATTGCCGCAGACGGCTGTAGAGGCCAGGTCATTGAGTGTCTTTAAGACAGAGATAGATAGGTTCTTGATTAATAAGGGGACCAGGGGTTATAGGGAAAAGGCAGGAGAATGGGGATGAGAAAAATATCAGCCATGATTGATTGGCAGAGCAGATTCGATGGGCCGAGTGGCCTAATTCTACACCTATGTCTTATGGTCTTATGGTCTTAACTACTGAAGAATAGTATCCAGAACTCCTCAGAAGGAACCACTGTAAACAAATGATTGCTCCTGAAACTCAAAAAGTATCCCTTGAGTAAGTCTCAAGAGCCCTTGGACACAGGCTATTTTGAAAATTTAAAAAAATACGAATTGAAAATCGTTGAGATAGCTTGCCAAGTTTCCCTTTGAGATTTGATCAACATGGCAATTACCACCTGCCAGATCATAACAGTATTATATATTTTTATAAATGACTTGGAGGAGGGGGCTGAAGGGTGGATCAGGAAATTTGCAGATGACACCAAGATTGGTGGAGTAGTGGATGAGGTAGAGGGCTGTTGTAGGCTGCAAAGAGACATTGATAGGATGCAGAGTTGGGCCGAAAAATGGCAGATGGAGTTTAACCCTGATAAGTGCGAGGTGATTCATTTTGGGAGGACAAGTTTGAATGCGAATTACAGGGTCGGCACGGTAGCACAGTGGTTAGCACTGCTGCTTCACAGCCCCAGGGACCTGGGTTCGATTCCCGGCTTGGGTCACTGTCTGTGTGGAGTTTGCACATTCTCCTCGTGTCCGCGTGGGTTTCCTCCGGGTGCTCCGGTTTCCTCCCACAGTCCAAAGATGTGCAGGTTAGGTTGATTGGCCATGCTAAAAATTGCCCCTTAGTGTCCTGGGATGCGTGGATTAGTGGGTAAAATATGTAGGGATATGGGGGTAGGGCCTGGGTGGGATTGTGGACGGTGCAGACTCGATGGGCCGAATGGCCTCTTTCTGTACTGTAGGGTTTCTATGATTCTATGAGTTTAACTAGTTATGCTGTAAATTCAATACAGTGCTTAAATCTCCCAGTTCTAGTTTAAACTAATACTTAAACTTAGAGAAATTAAATACTGTAAAACTCACCAACCAATCACTTTTTAACTAATGCCTCTAGACCTCAGGTCTCACTATTCTTTCTACCTCACTTGTTTCTCTTAAATCTCAAAACAGCACTTCTCTTCCTACACTTGATGCCCTCACTAACCAAACTCCTGAATTAAGTAACCTGGAGCAACAATACTCCATGAAAGTGGATTCCATGCTACTTAGAGAAGGCACAGCGAGCAGTGCTAAATTAATTAAAATGGTGGATGCTAAAGAGGCGAGAATGAGATGAACACCAATATCTCTGGGTGTTGTGGGACTGAAGGGGATTACAGAGATAGAGAAAGGTAATAGAACATAGAACAGTACAGCACAGTACAGGCCCTTCGGCCCACGATGTCGTGCCGAACCTTTTCCGAAACCAAGATCAAGCTATCCCACTCCCTATCATTCTAGTGTGCTCCATGTGCCTATCCAATAACCGCTTGAAAGTTCCTAAAGTGTCCAACTCCACTATCACAGCAGGCAGTCCATTCCACACCCCAACCACTTTCTGAGTAAAGAACCTACCTCGTACATCCCTCCTAAATCTTCCACCACAAAACTTATAGCTATGCCCCCTAGTAACAGCTACATCCACCCGAGGAAATAGTCTCTGAACGTACACTCTATCTATCCCCCTCATCATCTTATAAACCTCTATTAAGTTGCCTCTCAACCTCCTCCGCTCTAAAGGGAAAAGCCCTAGCTCCCTCAACCTTTCCTCATAAGACCTACTCTCCAAACCAGGCAGCATCCTGGTAAATCTCCTTTGCACTCTTTCCAGTGCTTCCACATCCTTCTCATAATGAGGTGACCAGAACTGCACACAATATTCCAAATGTGGTCTCACCAAGGTCCTGTACAGTTGCAGCATAACCCCATGGCTCTTAAACTCAAACCCCCTGTTAATAAACGCTAACACACCATAGGCCTTCTTCACGGCTCTATCCACTTGAGTGGCAACCTTCAGAGATCTGTGGATATGAACCCCAAGATCTCTCTGTTCCTCCACATAAGAACATAAGAAATAGGAGCAGGAGTAGGCCATCTGGCCCTTCGAGCCTGCCCCGCCATTCAACAAGATCATGGCTGATCTGAAGCGAATCAGTTCCACTTACCCGCCTGCTCCCCATAACCCCTAATTCCCTTATCGATCAGAAAACTATCTACCCGTGATTTAAACATATTCAACGAGGAAACCTCCACCACTTCAATGGGCAGAGAATTCCAGAGATTCACTACCCTCTGAGAGAAGAAGTTCCCCCTCAACTCACATTCCTCAGAACCCAACCTTTGACCCTGTAATTCGCATTCAAATTTGTCCTCCCAAAATGAATCACCTCGCACTTATCAGGGTTAAACTCCATCTGCCATTTTTCGGCCCAACTCTGCATCCTATCAATGTCTCTTTGCAGCCTACAACAGCCCTCTACCTCATCCACTACTCCACCAATCTTGGTGTCATCTGCAAATTTCCTGATCCACCCTTCAGCCCCCTCCTCCAAGTCACTTATAAAAATCACAAATAGCAGAGGACCCAGCACTGATCTGTGTGGTACACCACTGGTAACTGGTCTCCAGTCTGAAAATTTTCCATCTACCACCACCCTCTGTCTTCTATGAGATAGTAAGAAGTCTCACAACACCAGGTTAAAGTCCAACAGGTTTATTTGGTAGCAAATACCATAAGCTTTCGGAGCACAGCTCCTTCGTCAGATGGAGTGGATATCTGTTCTCCAACACTCCATCTGACGAAGGAGCTGTCCTCCGAAAGCTTATGGTATTTGCCAACAAATAAACCTGTTGGACTTTAACCTGGTGTTGTGAGACTTCTTACTGTGCTTACCCCAGTCCAACGCCGGCATCTCCACATCATGACTTCTATGAGATAGCCAGTTACTTATCCAATCGGCCAAATTTCCCTCTATCCCACACTTCCTTATTTTCTTCATGAGCCGACCATGGGGGACCTTATCAAACGCTTTACTAAAATCCATGTATATGACATCAACTGCTCTACCTTCATCGACACATTTCATTACCTCATCAAAAGATTCAATCAAATTTGTGAGGCAAACCTTACCCTTCACGAATCTATGTTAACTATCTCGGATTAAGCAGCATCTTTCTAAATGGTCGTAAATCCGATCCCTCAGGACCTTTTCCATTAACTTGCCGACCACCGAAGTAAGACTAACCGGCCTATAATTACCAGGGACATTCCTATTTCCTTTCTTGAACAGAGGAACAACATTCACCACTCTCCAGTCCTCTGGCACTTTCCCCGTGGACAGTGAGGACGCAAAGATCAAAGCCAAAGGCTCTGCAATCTCATCCCTTGCCTCCCAAAGAAGCCTAAGATATATCTCATCTGGCCCAGGGAACTTATTGATCTTCAGGTTTCTCAAAATTGCTAATACATCTTCCCTCAGAACATCTGCCTGCTCCAGCCTATCAGCCTGTATCACACTCTCATCCTGAAAAACATGGCCCCTCTCCTTGGCGAACACTGAAGAAAAGTGTTCATTCATCGCCTCTCCTATCTCTTCTGACTCCATGCACAAGTTCCCACTTTTGTCCTTGACCGGCCCTAACCTCACCCTGGTCATTCTTTTATTCCTCACATAAGAGTAAAACGCCTTGGGGTTTTCCTTGATCTGACCCGCCAAGGACTTCTCATGCCCCCTCCTAGCTCTCCTGAGCCCTTTTTTTCAGCTCATTCCTTGCTAATTTGTAACCCTCAATGGACCCAACTGAACCTTGTTTTCTTATCCTTACATACGCTTCCTTCTTCCTCTTGACAAGACATTCAACCTCTTTTGTGAACCATGGTTCCCTCACTCAGCCATTTCCTCCCTGCCTGACAGGGACATTCCTATCAAGGACATGCAGTATTTGTTCCTCGAACAAGCTCCACTTTTCATTTGTGCATTTCCCTGACAGTTTCTGTTCCCATCTTATGCTCCCTAATTCTTGCCTAATCGCATCATAATTACCCCTCCCCCAATTATAAACCTTGCCCTGCCGTACGGCCCTATCCCTCTCCATTGCAATAACGAAAGACATCGAATTGTGGTCACTATCTCCAGTAAGGACATGAATGGATCAAAAACAAGGATGAGAATTTTAAAATCAAGATATCACTTGAGCAATATTGATCAGTCAGCGTACACGGGGGTGATAGGTGAATGAGACTTGGAATGAGTTAAGACATGGACAGTAGCGTTTTGATTACCTCAGGTGAATGGAGAGTAGAATGTGGGAGACCAGCCATTCCTATCATTGAATACCCTAAAACCAACATCCGAGGAGTTACCATTTACTGGAAACTGAACTGGACTAGCCATATCAATACAGTTTAAAGTTTATTTATTACTGTTATAAGTAGGCTTATATTAACACTGCAATGAAGTTACTGTGAAAATCCTCTGGTCACCACACTCCAATGCCTGTTCGGGTACACTGAGAGAGAATTTAGCACGGCCAATGCACCTAACCAGTAAGTCTTTCAAACTGAGGGAGGAAACCAGAGCACCCAGAGGAAACCCACGCAGACACGGGGAGAACGTGCAGACTCTGCGCTGACGGCTTGGAGGGCCGAAGGTCCTGTTCCCCTGTGCTGTAATTTTCTTTGTTCTTTGACAGTGATCCAAGCTGGGATCAAACCCAGGTCCTGGCGCAGTGAGGCAGCGCTGCTAACCACTGTGTCACTGTGCCGCTGCCGTGTAGTAACAAGAGCAGGTCAGAAGGTGGGAATTCTGCAGTGATTAACTCACCTCCTGACTCCCCAAAGCCTGTCCACCATCACCTGAAGAACTTCCTACTTTACAACATTGGCTACACATCAAAACGGCTTCATTGGCTGAGGAGAGATGATAACCTAATGGTAATGTCACTGAACTAGTAATCCAGATGTCCAGGCTAATGCTCTGGGGACATGGATACAAATCGCATCATGGCAACTGACAAAAGGGAATCTGCTTTCCTTACCTGGTCTGGTCTACATGTGACTCCAGGCCCACAGCAATGTTGTCGACTCTTAATTGCCCTCGCAAACTACTCAGGGCAAGGGAAATTGTGGATGGGCAACAAATTCTGGCCTTACCAGTTATGATGTGGAGATGCCGGCGTTGGACTGGGGTGAACACAGTAAGAGTTTTAACAACACCAGGTTAAAGTCCAACAGGTTTATTTGGTAGCTAATGGTATTTGCTACCAATTAAACCTGTTGGACTTTAACCTGGTGTTGTTAAAACTCTTACTGTGCTTTCCAGTGATGCCAACATGTGGAGAAAGAATTTTCCAAACGCAGTGCTTTGAGGTGCCTTTGAGGATTTGAAAAGCACTGTATAAATGCAAGTATTTATTTTTTCATTTTCTGTCTTTACCGTGCCTCAGCCCTTCCACTGCTAAAACCCTTGATAGCATCTTATTATCTCGAGACATGAATATTCTAAAGCTCTCCTGGCGGTAGTCTCATTATTCACCATCCATAAACTTCAGCTCATTGCAAATCTCATTCTATTGTATCCTACACCCAGTCTTGCGCATTCAAAACCCATTGTCCTTGCTGACATTCCATTCTACCTCTTTCTTAATTCTTCCAAAATGAAATTCTCATCCTTGGATTCAAATCCTTCCATGGCCTCTAACTGAATGGCAAAGCAGTTTCAAGGGGCTGAATGGCTTCCTTTTATTCTGATCTGACCTTACGTTCTTGGAAACCGAAATGCAACCATAAGCACACAATATCTGATACAGCAGAAACTCCAACAGCAAAACATCGACCTTGTACTTTATTTCATTCAATGGGTGTATCATAACAGTCGTGATTTCCCAGATTTCAGAAAGCAGTATAATAAACACTCTTCATAGACCTTGATTTTGGCTAAATTTATTAAAAACTAACCGATAAGCAATAGCAATAGACAACACAACAGACTTCTGCCGTATCTCCTCAGTACCAGCAAACAAATGATGTGACTCTTTGCTAATCTTCTGGGTAATTATCAGGGCCAAAGACGCTTCAGCACATATTTTAATGGTGCCTGATGAACTGGAGGAGGAATAGCTATGGTGTAGTCTCTAACTCATTCGAGCAGCTAAGGAAATCAGATATGTATTTTTTGCACTGAACTTAAAACATAAGATTTTTGTAACATCCTTGCTTTCAAATCTCTACATGGCCTCACCCCTTCTTTATGCCATTTATTGTCTCATCATCAGTCATATCATGACAAGTTATCCTGATGTGAGTACGTTTAAGTCTTGGCCGTCATTAATGAACTTGCAGCCTAAGCCTGGCATCCAGCAGCCCAGTTGGTGTTGCTCACCTGATTTTATGCCCTCTGAGAATGTTTGCTGCACAGTTTTTGTAACCAGGTCATTGCATGTCCTGCTTGTGTCCTGCGGTAAGTTATGAGGAAGATGCAAAGAGGCCTTAAGGGCTGTTAGACAGTGAGTGGCCAGGAACATAGCAGATCAAATATGAGGGTCAGAAGCATGAGGCTGTCCAGTGTGGGGTGAGATTTAGAATATCAGAGTTTTCCCGAGATGTTGAGATCATGTGAGGTGGGCAGCCAAACAGACCTTGGGGCTGTCCTTGTTCAACAGTAACATGCAGATGCAGGCAGCAAATAAGGAGGTTGCACTCAATTGCAAAAGTGGACAGTGAAGAAGGTTATCTAGAATTGCAACAGGATCTTGATCAATTGAGCCAGTGGGCTAACGAATGGCAGATGGAGTTCAATTTATATAAATGCAAGGTGATGCATTTTGGTAGATCAAATCAGGGCAGGACTTACTCAGTTAATGGTAGGGCGCTGGGGAGAGTTACAGAACAAAGAGATCTAGGGGTACAGGTTCATAGCTCCTTGAAAGTGGAGTCACAGGTGGACAAAATGGTGAAAAAGGCATTCAGCATTCTTGGTTTCATTGGTCAGAACATTGAATACAGGAGTTGGGACATCATGTTGAAGTTGTACAAGACATTGGTAACGCCACAGTTGGGTACAGTTCTGGTCACCCTATTATAGAAAGGATATTATTAAACTAGAAAGAGTGCAGAAAAGATTTACGAGGATGCTACCAGCTGGGACTTGATGGATTGAGTTATAAGGAGAGGCTGGATAGATTGGGACTTTTTTCTCTGGAGCGTAGAAGGCTGAGGGGTGATCTTATAGAGGTCTATAAAATAATGAGGGGCATAGATCAACTGGATAGTCAATATCTTTTCCCAAAGGTAGGGGAGTCTAAAACTAGAGGGCATAGGTTTAAGGTGAGCGGGGAGAGATACAGAAGTGTCCAGAGGGGCAATTTTTTTCACACAGAGGGTGGTGAGTGTCTAGAACAAGCTGCCAGAGGTAGTAGTGGAGGCGGGTACAATTTTGTCTTTTAAAAAGCATTTTAACAGTTACATGGGTAAGATATGTATAGAGGGAAATGGGCCAAATGCGGGCAATTGGGACTAGCTTAGGAGTTTAAAAAAAAGGGATGGCATAGGCAAGTTGGTCCGAAGGGCGTGTTTCTGTGCTGTAAACTTCTATGACCTCTATGACCTCTAAGAGGTATTGAGTGTAGGGTTTTTTCTTATCCATTCAAGGGGTGTGGGTGTCACTGGCTGGGCCAGCATTTATTGCCCATACCTGATTGTCCTTGAACTGAGTGGCTAGCTCAGCTATTTGAGAGGGCATTTAAGAGTGAAACAACATTGCTGTGGGGCTGGAACCACAAGTAGACCAGACCGGGTAAGGACGGCAGATTTCTTTCCCTAAAGGAAGTTAATGGTTTCATGATCATCATTAGACTTTTAATTCCAGCTTTTTATTGAATTCAAATTTTACCATCAGTTCTGGTGGGATTTGAACTCACATCTTCTGAGCATTACCCTGGCTCTCTGGATTACAAGTGAAAACACCACTGCCACCACCTCCCCCCAAAAGAGGATTAAAGATGATTAGCTGCAGGTGACTTCAACCTTGGTGAGATACCTGGGATATCATGTGTCCTTTTCATCTCCTTACCTGGGGAAGGATAACCCTCCCAACCAAGGTTCACTAGACTGATTCCAGGAACCGTGGGATTGTCCTAAGTGAAAGTGAGGCAAATGGGTTAAGGGCGAGGATTGACACATGTAATTATGATATAAAAGCCATCACAGAGACGTGGTTGAGTGAGGGGCAGGATTGGCAGCCCAACATCCCGGGATATAGAATCTTCAGGCGAGACAGGAGGGGGTAAAAGAGGAGGAGGCATTGCATTATTAGTTAAGGAAGCAGTTACTGCAGTAAGGAGAGATGATATCTTGGAGGGGTTTATCAAATAAAGCTTTTGGGTAGATCTTAGGAATAAAAAAGGGAGAGCTATGTTACGAGGTGTTTATTATAGACCTCCAGATAATCAGCGGGAAATTGAAGAGCAAATATGTGCGCAATTCGTGGAGGGGTGTAAAAATAATAAGAGGGTAATTGTATTCGGTGATTTCAACTTTCCCAACATTAATTGGGATAGCCATCATGTTAAGGGCTTAGATGAAGTAGAGTTCTTAAAATGTATACACAAAAACTTTTTAGGTCAACATGTAGAGGAGCAAACAAGGGATGGCGCAGGGCTGGATCTAATTCTGGGGAATGAAGCCGGACAGGTGGTGGATGTGTTGGTGGGGAAGCATTTCGGTGACAGCGACCACAACATGGTTCAATTCAAATTTGTTATGGACAAAAGAATAGACAAGTTGCAGAAAAAGGTTTTGGATTGGGGGAGAGTAGATGTTAACAAAATTAGGCAGGATCTGGCCAAGGTAGACTGGAACGAGTTACTTGTGGGGAAATCGACAGAAGAGCAGTGGGGGGAGTTCAAAGGTGCAATGGGGAGGGTTCAGGCCCAATGTTCCATCTAGGAAGATGTAACAAACCCAAAGAACCATGGATGACCAGAGACATTCAGAAGGGACAATGAGAAGGAAAAGAGAGGCTTTCAACAAGTATAAGGGGAGTAAGTCTGCAGAGGCATTAGTGGAGTACAGAAAGTGCAGGATGGAGCTTAAGATATCAATTAGGAGAGCAAAGAGGGAATATGAGAAATCTCTGGCTGGTAAAAGTAGGGAAAATCCTAAGATATTCTATAAATATATCAATGAAAAGAGGATACCCAGGGAAAGAGTAGGGCCCAATAAGGACCAAGGGGGAAATCTGTGGGTGGAGGCAGAGGACATTGGTAGGATGTTAAACAAATATTTCACATCTGTCTTCACCCATGAAAAATGAGGAGGTAGTCACGGAACTCGTGGAGAGAGAGTGTGAGGCTCGAGAACAAATTATCATAGGGAGTGACAAGGTATTGGAGATATTGGCAGGCTCAAAAGTGGACAAATCTCCAGGTCCGGATGAATTGTATCCCAGGCTGTTGTGGGAGGCAAGGGAGGAAATTACAGGGGCTCTGACCCAAATTTTAATTCCTCTCTGGCCACCAGGGAGGTACAGTAAGGAGTCTCACAACATCTGGTTAAAGTCCAACATGTTTATTTGGCAGCACAAGCTTTCGGAGTCTCGCTCTTTCATCAGGTGAGTGAGGACTTGTGTTCACAAACAGGGCATATATGGACACAAACTCAATTTACAAGAGAATGGTTGGAATGCGAGTCTTTACAGGTAATCAAGTTTTAAAGGTACAGACAATGTGAGAGAGGGCCAAGCACAAGTTAAAGAGGCGTGCATTGTCTCCAGCCAGGAAAGTTAGTGAGATTTTGCAAGCCCAGGCAAGCCGTGAGGGTTACAGATAGTGTGACATGAACCCAAAATCCCGGTTGAGGCCGTCCTCATGTGTGCGAACTTGGCTATCAGTTTCTGCTCAGCGATTCTGCGTTGTTGTGCGTTGTGAAGGCCGCCTTGGAGAACACTTACCCGAATATCAGGCTGAATGCCCGTGACTGCTTTCCCTGACTGGAAGGGAACACTCCTGCCTGGTGATTGTCGAGTGGTGTTCATTCATCCGTTGTCGTAGCATCTGCATGGTCTCTCCAATGTACCATGCCTCGGGACATCCTTTCCTGCAGCATATCAGGTAGACAACATTGGCCGAGTCGCAAGAGTATGTACCGTGTACCTGGTGGATGGTGTTCTCACGTGAGATGATGGCATCCATGTCGATGATCCGGCACGTCTTGCAGAGGTTGCTGTGACAGGGTTGTGTGGTGTCATGGTCACTGTTCTCCTGAAGGCTGGGTAGTTTGCTGCGGACAATGGTCTGTTTGAGGTTGTGCGGTTGTTTGAAGGCAAGAAGTGGGGGTGTGGGGATGGCCTTGGCGAGATGTTCGTCTTCATCGATGACATGTTGAAGGCTCCGGAGAAGATAGCCTCTCCGCTCCGGGGAAGTACTGGATGACGAAGGGTACTTTGTCCGCCGTGTCCCGTGTTTGTCTTCTGAGGAGGTCGGTGTGGTTTTTCGCTGTGGCACGTCGGAACTGTCGATCAATGAGTGAGCGTCATATTCTGTTCTTATGAGGGGCGTCTTTCAGTGTCTGAAGGTGTCTGTTGTGATCCTCCTTATCTGAGCAGAAACCAGGAAGGTGCCAGAGGACTGGAGAACAGCGAATGTGGTCCCACTATTTAAGAAACATTGTAGAGAAAAGCCAGAGAACTACAGACCAGTGAGTCTCACATCTGTGGTTGGGAAACTACTGGAGAAAATTCTGAAGGAGAGAATCGATCTCCATTTGAATGAACCTGATGAAGGGGCAACGCTCTGAAAGCTCGTGCCACCAAATAAACCTGCTGGACTTTAACCTGGTGTTGTGAGACTACTTACTGTCCATTTGGAGAGGCAAGGTTTAATCAGGGATAGTCAACATGGTTTTATCAGAGGGAGGTCATGCCTAACACATTTGATTGAATTTTTTGAGCATGTAACCAAATGTCTAGATGAGGGTAGTGCGGTTGATGTAGTTTACATGGATTAAGAACATAAGAACATAAGAAATAGGAGCAGGAGTAGGCCATCTGGCCCTTCGAGCCTGCCCCGCCATTCAACAAGATCATGGCTGATCTGCAGCGAATCAGTTCCACTTACCCGCCTGCTCCCCATATCCCCTAATTCCCTTATCGATCAGAAAACTATCTACCCGTGATTTAAACATATTCAACGAGGAAGCCTCCACCACTTCAATGGGCAGAGATTTCAGCAAAGCCTTTGACACGGTCCCACATGGGATACTTATGAAGAAGGCAAATGCACATGGGATACAGGGTGTTCTAATAAGGTGGATTCATAATTGGCTTAGCAGTAGGAGACAGAGGGTGATGACAGACGGCTGCTTTAGTGACTGAAGGCCAGTGACCAGTGGCGTACCACTGGGATCCGTGCTGTCCGTCATTTATATAAATGACATAGATGACTATGTGAGAGGTAGGATCAGTTAGTTTGCCGATGGCACAAAGATTGGCTGGGTGGTTAACAGTGAGGTTGAGTGTCTTGGGTTACAGGAAGGTATAGATGAGATGTTCAAATGGGCAGATAAGTGTCAGATGGAATTTAACCCTGAAACGTGTGAGGTGGTGCACTTTGAAAGGAGTAATTTGACAAGGAAGTATTCAATGAAAGGTCTGACACTGGGAAGTTCCGAAGAACAAAGGGACCTTGGCGTGTTTGTCCATAGATCTTTGAAGGCAGAAAGGCAGATTAATAGGGTGGTGAAAAAGGCAAATGGCACACTTGTCTTCATCAATCGGGATATAGATTACAAAAGCAGAGAGGTCATGATGGAGATGTACAGAACTTTGGTGAGGCTACAGTGGAGTACAGTGTGCACTTCTGGTCTCCATATTATGGGAAGGGTGTCATAGAGTCATAACGTCATAGAGGTTTACAGCATGGAAACAGGCCCATCGGCCCAACTTGTCCATGCCGCCCTTTTTTCTTTTAAACCCCTAAGCTAGTCCCAATTGTCCGCATTTGGCCCATATCCCATTATAACTATAAAAAGAACAAAGAACAATACAGCACAGGAACAGGCCCTTCGGCCCTCCAAGCCCGCGCTGCTCCCTGGTCCAAACTAGACCATTCTTTTGTATCCCTCCATTCCCACTCCGTTCATGTGGCTATCTAGATAAGTCTTAAACGTTCCCAGTGTGTCCGCCTCCACCACCTTGCCCGGCAGCGCATTCCAGGCCCCCACCACCCTCTGTGTAAAATACATCCTTCTGATATCCGTGTTAAACCTCCCCCCCCTCACCTTGAACCTATGACCCCTCGTGAACGTCACCACCGACCTGGGAAAAAGCTTCCCACCGTTCACCCTATCTATGCCTTTCATAATTTTATACACCTCTATTAGGTCACTCCTCATCCTCCGTCTTTCCAGTGAGAACAACCCCAATTTACCCAATCTCTCCTCATAACTAAGCCCTTCCATACCAGGCAACATCCTGGTAAACCTCCTCTGCACTCTCTCTAAAGCCTCCACGCCCTTCTGGTGGTGTGGCGACCAGAACTGGGCGCAGTATTCCAAATGCGGCCGAACCAACGTTCTATACAACTGCAACATCAGACCCCAACTTTTATACTCTATGCCCTGTCCTATAAAGGCAAGCATGCCATATGCCTTATTCACTACCGTCTCTACCTGTGACATCACCTTCAAGGATCTGTGGACTTGCACACCCAGGTCCCTCTGCGTATCTACACCCTTTATGGTTCTGCCATTTATCGTATAGCTCCCCCCTACGTTAGTTCTACCAAAATGCATCACTTCGCATTTATCTGGATTGAACTCCATCTGCCATTTCTTTGCCCAAATTTCCAGCCTATCTATATCCATCTGTAGCCTCTGACAATGTTCCTCACTATCTGCAAGTCCAGCCATTTTCGTGTAGTCCGCAAACTTGCTGATCACCCCAGTTACACCTTCTTCCAGATCGTTTATATAAATCACAAACAGCAGAGGTCCCAATACAGAGCCCTGCGGAACACCACTAGTCACAGGCATCCAGCCGGAAAAAGACCCTTCCACTACCACCCTCTGTCTTCTGTGACCAAGCCAGTTCTCCACCCATCTAGCCACCTCCCCCTTTATCCCATGAGATCCAACCTTTTGCACCAACCTACCATGAGGGACTTTGTCAAACGCTTTACTAAAGTCCATATAGACGGCATCCACGGCCCTTCCCTCGTCAACCATTCCAGTCACTTCTTCAAAAAACTCCACCAGATTAGTGAGGCAGGACCTCCCTCTCATAAAACCATGCTGACTATCGTTAATGAGTTTATTCCTTACTAAATGCGCATACATCCTATCTCTAAGAATCTTCTCCAACAACTTCCCTACCACGGACGTCAAGCTCACTGGCCTATAATTTCCCGGATTATCCTTCCTACCCTTCTTAAATAACGGGACCACATTAGCTATCCTCCAATCCTTTGGGACCTCACCTGCGTCCAATGACGAGACAAAGCTTTGCGTCAGAGGCCCAGCGATTTCATCTCTCGTCTCCCTGAGCAGCCTTGGATAGATTCCATTCGGCCCTGGGGATTTGTCAGTCTTTATATTCCCTAAAAAACCTAACACTTCCTCCCTTGTAATGGAGATTTTCTCTAACGGGTCAACACTCCCCTCCGAGACACTCCCAGTCAACACATCCGTCTCCTTTGTGAAACCGATGCAAAGTATTCATTTAGGATCTTCAACATGACGTCTCAACTCCTGTATTCAATGTTCTGACCAATGAAACCAAGCATGCCGAATGCCGCCTTCACCACTCTGTCCACCTGTGACTCCACTTTCAAGGAGCTATGAACCTGTACCCTTAGATCTCTTTGTTCTGTAACTCTCCCCAACGCCCTACCATTAACTGAGTAAGTCCTGCCCTGGTTTGATCTGCCAAAACACATTACCTTGCATTTATCTAAATTAAACTCCATCTGCCATTAGTCAGCCCACTGGCCCAATTGATCAAGATCCCGTTGCAATCCAAGATAACCTTCTTCACTCTCCACTACGGCACCAATCTTGGTGTCATCTGCAAACTTACTAACCATGCCTACTAAATTCTCATCCAATCACACCACTGGTCACAGGCTTCCAGTTTGAAAAACAACTCTCTACAACCACCCTCTGTCTTCTGTCAAGAAGCCAATTTTGTATCCATTTGGCTATCTCACCCTGGATCCCGTGAGATTTAACCTTATGCAACAACCTACGATGCGGTACCTTGTCAAAGGCCTTGCTAAAGTCCATGTAGACAACATCAACTGCACTGCCCTCATCTACCTTCTTGGTTACCCCTTCAAAAAACTCAATCAAATTTGTGAGACATGATTTTCCACTCACAAAGCCATGCTGACTGTCCCTAATCAGGCCTTGCGTCTCTAAGTGTCTGCAGATCCTGTATCTCAAAATACCTTCTTGCAACTTACCCACTACAGAAGTGAGGCTCCCCGGCCTGTCGTTCCAAGGCTTTTCCCTGCAGCCTTTCTTAAACAAAGGTACAACATTTGCCACCCTCAATCTTCACCTGTGACTATCGATGATTCAAATATCTCTGCTCGGGGACCTGCAATTTCCTCGCTCGCCTCCCACAGTGATCTCACTGGAGGGGGTGCAGAGGAGATTCACCAGGATGGAACATT
The DNA here is from genome assembly GCF_964213995.1 of Mustelus asterias. Lineage (NCBI taxonomy): Eukaryota > Metazoa > Chordata > Chondrichthyes > Carcharhiniformes > Triakidae > Mustelus > Mustelus asterias. The sequence goes on from NC_135807.1 coordinate 3,085,486, forward strand.
TAAGTTATAAAGAGAGGTTGGATAGGCTTGGGTTGTTTTCTCTGGAGCAGAGAAGGCTTAGGGATGAGGTGACCTGATTGAGGTGTTCAAGATTATGAGAGGTATGGACAGGGTGGATAGGGAACAGCTGTTCCCCTGAGTCGAAGGGTCAGTTATGAGGGGGCACAAATTAAAAGTGAGGGGTGGGAAGTTTAGGGGGGACGTAAGGAAAAGCTTTTTTATCCAGAAGGTGGTGATGGTTTGGAATGCACTGCCTGGGAGGGTGGTGGAGGCGGGATCCCTCACATTCTTTAAAAAGGACCTGGATGAGTATTTGGCACATCATAACATTCAAGGCTATGGGCCAAGTGCTGGCAATTGGGATTAGGTGGGCAGGTCAGGACCTTTCATGCGTCGGCTGCAGACTCGATGGGCCAAAGGGCTTCTTCTGCACTGTAGTATTCTGTGATTCTGAACTGTACACTCGAGAGTACAGAGAACAAAGGGGCTATATATGTGAAGCATAAAGGTGTTTTACAGAAGTCCAGAACAAGGTGGATACAGTGGAAGAAGAAGAGGTAGGCTGTGTGAGATTGGGAATGTAGGAATTTCAACACAGATTGTGTTTTGAAGCCTCGACCCTGCAGGGCAGTGGAGGCTCTGCTATTGAATATGTTCAACTAGTAGATCGATAGATTTATAGCTAAAGATTCCTGAGAGTACAAACTGGCACATTGTTGTGTTGCTGCAGCTTTGTATTCCCTCCCCGCCCTAGACAGCTTGCCTCCCTCCCTGTCTGGCTTTCTACCCGGACACCCTCCTCAACCTGCCCTGGACTGTCAGCCTTCCTTTCCACCCTCCTTTGATGGCCTTCCCTCCCCCGTCCAGATGGCCTACCAGCACCTGATCTCAATCGAGAGGCTGACATCTGTGACAAGTCCCGAAGAAGGTCAAAGCAGCAGCTACTCACTTCAAAGTCATGAAAGAAGTCAACTTTGCCAGGTGCATGCTACTTATATACAGTCGGAAATGTGAACATTCTCATTTCTGACTGGCGGGTAACTTAATTTGACGGGGGAACTTATTTCTGGCGAAGTGTCCTTTTAATGAACAGGCATGATGTGCTAATGTAGACAAAGGGATTTCCTGACTTTGTTCAGCGACATGTTCGACCTGCCAAGTCCCAAGAACTTCATTGCAAAAATTCATCCCGCTGTCAGGAAACTGGTTTTTGGCCTCAAGTCAAATGAAGTTCTTTGTCCGTCAAGCTTCCCGTTGCAGGCAGGACCAGAAGATTCTGCCTGAAAGAGCAGTGAAAGCAAATTCAAAAATAACTTTCAAAACAAAATTGGATAAATACTCGAGAAGGAAGAATTACAGGGGTATTGGGAAAGGACAGGGGTAGTGGGACTAATTGGAAAACACAGCCAAAGAGCCAACACCAACATCTGCAGTTAAAGGTGAGGCAGCCAGCTCAGTGTCTTGTCCTGTTGCCTTTGATGATCGTGGTGTTGCTCTTCGAAGGTCCAAGACTTTGAGATCTCTGGCCCATTGGGGGAGGGTCGCCTGCACTGTGCAGGGGCTTTCTTCTTAGCCTTGCCGACTAAAGTTGATTTATTAGTCACAAGTAAGGCATACATTAACACTGCAATGAAGTTACTGTGAACACCCCCTAGTCGCCACACTCTGGCACCTGTTCGGGTGAAAGCACCTAACCAGCATGTCTTACAGACTGTGGGAGGAAACCGGAGCACCCGGAGGAAACCGGGAAAATGAGTAAGAGGTTTTCATATTTTTAAAACAACTCTTGATGTGAATCATAGAATAGGACCGCACCAAAGGAGTCCATTCAGCCCATTGAGTTTGTGCTGGCTCTTTCAAAGAACATTCCAGTTAATTCCACTGCTTTGCTATCTCCTCATATCCTTATAATTATTTTCTCTTTAATTATTTGTCCAATGCTCTTCTGAAGATAACTGTCAAATCTGTAACCATTGTATATGAGACATTACATTCCAAATTCACAATCCTTTGGGTGAAGAAGTTCCCCCTCAACTCAGTCCTAAATCTTCTCCCCCTTATTTTGAGGCTATGTCCCCCAGCTCTGGTTTCAGCCGCCAATGGGAACAACTTCCCTGCTTCTATCTCAATGCAGGGTCATAAAAGATCCCAGAAAGTACCTGAGGCCTAGAGTAAAAATAAGCAAAACCCCATTTAAACCATTGAAGCAGCAATAAAAGAACTTCTAGCAGACAGTCCAGCAACAGTGAAACCAAAAGGCCTGCTTACAGCTGCAGGTAACATGATTTAAAAAAAATACATTTCTCAAAGGTACACTAGCGTCACAGCATCTACAAATGCATTAAGAAGCTGTACTTGTTGATACCCTCTCCAGAACCTTCCTGCCCACCACTGACCAGGCAAATCATGAGGAGGACATCAACATTATGATTTTGGAAGTGCCTTCCTCTTGTCAAATCCAGGAAATAAAGGATGATCTACAGGCGGCTCTCACATGCAAACAGCTTTACGATCTCATCATGAAAGCCTGGCCTGAGTTCTCAAGAGAGTTTTCCCATGTGCTCTGCATCTTCCTCTCCATCAGAGGTAAACTAACTGTACAAGGTGGACTGATACTGCATAGCCAGCGATTCACTATCCCTCCCTCTCTGCAGAGGTACTACGCCCAGCAACCCCTCCAAGAGCACTCAAAGCTCAAAGCAACTAGAAACAGGGCAAAGGAATCCCTAGACTGGCCCTCCATGTATGCTGACATGGAGAGGGAAATATCCAGGTGTGCACCATACAGCATATTCAAACCGCGTCAAGCCAAACAGCCACTGCACCTATATGAGGTCCAAGACCTCCCATGGTCACTCATGGCAGCTAACATCTTCGAAACTGCACTTGGTCCTAGTTGACCCCGAACTTTGGGTGGTTCACACTCGACCACTTGCCAGATATGATGAGCAACGCAGTCATATCAAGCTCAAGAAAGACTTTGCCAGAAATGGCATTCCTCAGAGGATAATGATGGACAATGTTCGCCAATTCATCTCCAGTGAGTTTAGGAACTTTGCACATTCATGGGACTTTGAGCACATCAGGAGTAGCCCCCTGTACCCACCATCCAACAGCCAGGCAGAACTGGCAGTACAGTCCTCAAGTTAAGCTTTCGGAGCGCTGCTCCTTTGACAGATGGAGTGGATATCCACTCCGTCTGATGAAGGAGCAGCGCTCCGAAAGCTAATGGCATTTGCTACCAAATAAACCTGTTGGGCTTTACCCTTATGTTGTTAAAACTCTTACTGTGTTTACCCCATTCAAACGCCGGCATCTCCACATCATGACTACAGGGGAGGTCCCAGAGGATTGGAGAATAGCCAATGTTGTTCCTTTGTTTAAGAAGGGTAGCAAGAATAATCCAGGTAATTACAGGCTGGTGAGCCTTACATCAATGGTAGGGAAATTATTGGAGAGGATTCTTCGAGACAGGATTTATTCCCACTTGGAAATAAGTGGACGTATTAGTGAGAGGCAACATGGTTTTGTGAAGGGGAGGTCGTGTCTCACGAAGTTGATCGAGTTTTTCGAGGAAGTGTCGATGATGGTTGATGAGGGTAGGGCAGTGGATGTTAGAATCATAGAAACCCTACAGTGCAGAGAGGCCATTTGGCCCATCGAGTCTGCACTGACCACAATCCAACCCAGGCCCTACCCCCTTAACCCTATGTATTTACCCACTAATCCCTCTAACCTATGCATCTCAGAACACTAAGGGGCAATTTTAGCATGGCCAATCAACCAAACCCGCACATCTTTGGACTGTGGGAGGAAACCAGAGCACCCAGAGGAAACCCACGCAGACATGAGGAGAATGTGCAAACTCCACACAGACAGTGACCCAAGCCGGGAATCGAACCCAGGTCCCTGGAGCTGTGAAGCAGCAGTGCTAACCACTGTGCAACCGTGCCGCCCCTGGTTGTCTACATGGACTTCAGTAAGGCCTTTGACAAGGTCCCTCATGGCAGACTGGTGCAGAAGGTGAAGTCGCATGGGAACAGAGGTGAGCTGGCAAGGTGGATACAAAACTGGCTCGATCAAAGAAGACAGAGGGTAGCAGTGGAAGGGTGCGTTTCCGAATGGAGGGCTGTGACAAGTGGTGTTCCTCAGGGATCAGTGCTGGGACCTTTGCTGTTTGTAATATATATAAATGATTTGGAGGAAAATGTAACTGGATTGATTAGTAAGTTTGCGGATGACACAAAGGTTAGTGGATTTGCGGACAGCGATGAGGACCATCAGAGGATACAGCAGGATATAGATCAGTTGGAGACTTGGGCGGAGAGATGGCAGATGGAGTTTAATCCAGACAAATGTGAGGTAATGCATTTTGGAAGATCTAATACAGATAGGAAATATACAGTAAATGGCAGAACCCTTAAGAGTATTGATAGGCAAAGGGATCTGGGCGTGCAGGTACACAGGTCACTAAAAGTGGCAATGCAGATGGAGAAGGTAGTCAAGAAGGCATACGGCATGCTTGCCTTCATCGGCCGGGGCATTGAGTTTAAAAATTGGCAAGTCATGTTGACGCTTTATAGAACCTCAGTTAGGCCGCACTTGGAATACAGTGTTCAATTCTGGTGGCCACACTACCAAAAGGATGTGGAGGCTTTGGAGAGGGTACAGAAAAGATTCACCACATGTTGCCTGGTATGGAGGGCATTAGTTATGAGGAGAGGTTGGAGAAACTTGGTTTGTTCTCACTGGAGCGACGGAGGTTGAGGGGAGACCTGCTAGAAGTCTACAAGATTATGAGAGGCATGGACAGAGTGGATAGTCAGAAGCTTTTTCTCAGGGTGGAAGAGTCAATTACTAGGGGGCATGGGTTTAAGGTGTGAGGGGCAAGTTTTAAAGGAGATGTACGAGGCAGATCTTTTGCACAGAGAGTAGTGGATGCCTGGAAGTCGTTGCCGGGGGCGGTAGTGGAAGCGGATACATAGAAACATAGAAAACTACAGCACAAAACAGGCCCTTCGGCCCCACAAGTTGTGCCAAACATATCCCTACCTTTTAGGCCTACCTGTAACCCTCCATTCTATTACGCTCCATGTACTCATCCAGGAGTCTCTTAAAAGATCCTATTGAGTTTGCCTCCACCACCACTGACGGCAGCCGATTCCACTTGCCCACCACCCTCTGTGTGAAAAACTTCCCCCTAACATCTCCCCTGTACCTACCCCCCAGCACCTTAAACCTGTGTCCTCTCGTAGCAGCCATTTCCACCCTGGGAAAAAGCCTCTGAGATTCCACCTGATCTATGCCTCTCAACATCTTATACCTCTATTAGGTCTCCTCTCATCCTACGTCTCTCCAAGGAGAAAAGACCGAGCTCCCTCAGCCTATCCTCATAAGGCATGCCACTCAATCCAGGCAACATCCTTGTAAATCTCCTCTGCACCCTTTCAATCTTTTCCACATCCTTCCTGTAATGAGGCGACCAGAACTGAGCACAGTACTCCAAGTGGGGTCTGACAAGGGTCTTATATAGCTGCATCATTATCCCCAGACTCCTAAACTCAATCCCTCGATTGATAAAGGTCAGCACATTATACACCTTCTTAACCACCTCCTCCACCTGCGGGGCCGATTTTAGAGTCCTACGGACCCGGACCCCAAGGTCCTTCTGATCCTCGACCGTACTAAGAGTCTTTCCCTTTATATTGTACTCCTTCATCCCATTCGACCTGCCAAAATGGACCACTACGCATTTATCTGGGTTGAAGTCCATCTGCCACTTCTCCACCCAGTCTTGCATCCTATCTATGTTCTTCTGTAACCCCAGACAATCCACAACCCCACCAACCTTCATGTCGTCGGCAAACTTACCAACCCATCCGTCCACTTCCTCATCCAGGTCAATTATGAAAATGACAAACAGCAAGGGTCCCAGAACAGATCCCTGGGGCACACCACTGGTGACCGACCTCCAATTAGAAAAAGACCCATCTATACACTATAGACTTATAAGATAATGCGGGGGCTGGATAGGGTGGAGGCGGAGAGATTCTTTCCACTTAGTAAGGAAGTTAAAACTAGAGGACACAGCCTCAAAATAAAGGGGGGTCGGTTTAAGACAGAGTTGAGGAGGAACTTCTTCTCCCAGAGGGTGGTGAATCTCTGGAATTCTCTGCCCACTGAGGTGGTGGAGGCTACCTCGCTGAATATGTTTAAAGCGCGGATGGATGGATTCCTGATCGGTAAAGGAATTAAGGGTATGGGGATCAGGCGGGTAAGTGGTACTGATCCACGTCAGATCAGCCATGATCTTATTGAATGGCGGGGCAGGCTCGAGGGGCTAGATGGCCTACTCCTGCTCCTATTTCTTATGTTCTTATGTTCTTACACACTCTCTGCCTCCTTTGGGCAAGCCAGTTCTGGATCTACAGGGCAGCAGCCCCTTGGATCCCATGCCCTCTCACTTTTTCTAGAAGCCTTGCATGGGGGACCTTATCGAACGCCTTGCTAAAATCCATATAAACCACATCCACCGCTTTCCCTTCGTCAATGTGTTTAGTCACATTTTCGAAGAACTCCACCAGGCTCGTAAGGCACGATCTGCCTTTGACAAAGCCATGCTGAGTATTCTTGAGCATACTAAACCTCTCTAAGTGCTCATAAATCTTGTCCCTCAGGATCTTCTCCATCAGCTTACCAACCACTGAGGTTAGACTCACCGGTCGGTAATTTCCTGGGCTATCCCTATTCCCCTTCTTGAAAATAGGAACCACATCCGCAATCCTCCAATCCTCCGGCACCTCTCTCGTCTCCATCGACGACGTAAAGATCATCGCCAGTGACGGTTGTGACTTTTAAGGGGTGTCTTGACAAGTACATGAATGGGATGGGAATGGAGAGATATGGTCCCCGGAAGCATAGGGGGTTTTAGTTAAGTCGGGCAGCATGGTCGGTGCAGGCTTGGAGGGCCGAAGGTCCTGTTCCTGTGCTGTAATTTTCTTTGTTCTTTGACTACCTTCTCCACCTGCGTTGCCACTTTCAGTGACCTGTGTAGCTGTACATCCAGATCCCTCTGTCTATCAATATCTTAAGGGTTCTGCCATTTACTGTATATTTCCTATCTTTATTCGACCTTCCAAAATGCATTACCTCACATTTGTATTCCTCAATTGTTCCTCATAAGGTAATTTGGCCTTCGCAGGGATTAGTTTGGTGAACCTTTGTTGCACTCCCTCAGTGCAAATATATTTTTCCTTAGATAAGGAGACCAAAACTACAGAATACTCTCAGGTGTGTTCTCAACAAAGCTCTATGCAGTTGTAGCAAGTCATCTTTACTCATGTACTCAAATCTCCTTGTGATGAAGGCCAACATACCATTTTCCTTCCTAATTGCTTGCTGCACCTGCGCTCTAGCTTTCAGTGTCTCATGAACAAGGACACCCAGGTCCCTTTGGACATCAATACTTCCCAACCTCTCCCATTTAAGAAATACTGTTCCTTTCTGTTTTTCCGACCAAAATGGATAACTTCACACTTATTCACACTACTTTCCATCTGCCATGTTCTTGCCCACTCACTTAGCCTGTCCAAATCCCTTGAAGCCTCCTGCAGCCTCCTCACAACTAACATTCCCACTTGATTTTGTGTCATCAGGAAACTTGGAAATATTACATTTTTTCCCCACAAATAATTTAAACAGATTGTGAATGGCTGTTGTCACTGATCTTTGTGAGACTCTACTGGTAACAACCTGCCATCCTCAGAATGAACCATTTATTCCTCCTCTTTGTTTTCTGTCTGTTAACCAATTGTCAGTCCATACCAGTATATTACCCCAAATCCCATGTGCTCTAATTTTGTTTACTAACCCTGTGTGTGGGGTTAGTAAAAAAGCCTTCTGAAATTCCCAGTACACCACATCTACTAATTCTCCTTTATCTATGCAACAAGTAATATCCTCAAGAAACTCCCAAAAGGTTTGTCAAACATAATTTCCCTTTCAAGAATCCATGTTGACTTTGCCCAATCATATCATTATTTTCTAGGTGTCTAGTTATCACATCCTTTATAGTAGATTCTAACATTTTCCCGACTCTTGACATCAGCTAACAGTTCTCCATTTTCTCTCTCCCTTCCTTCTTAATTATTGGGGTTGTACTTGGTATATTCCAGTCTGCAGGAATCTGTCCAAAATCCATAGAATTTCAAAAGATAACCGTCATTTCTATATCCACCTTCTTCATTGTTCCAGGATGTAGTTCATATGGTCCAGGGGATTTATCAACCTTCAAACCAGTTAATTTTTGAGTACTACCTCTTTATTAATACCAATTTTTAAAAGTTCTTCATTTTAACAAGTCCCTTCTTTCCCTAGTATTTTATAGAATCATAGAATCCTCTCGCTATGAAGGCCAATGTATCATTTGCGTTCTTTACTGCCTGCTGTACCTGCGTGCTTACTTTCAGCAACTGATGTATAAGGACACCAAGTTCTCACTGAGTATCCACCTCTCTCAATTTAGACCCCTTCAGGTAATAATCTCTCTTCCCATTATTGCTACCAAAGTGGATAACCTCACATTTATCCACATTATACTGCATATGCCCATGCACTCAGCCTGTCCAAATCACGTTGAAGCATCTCTGCATCCTCCTCACAACTCACCCTCCCACCCAACTTTGCATCATTTGCACATTTGGAGATAATACATCCAGTTCTCTCTTCCAAATCATTGATATATAATGTGAACAGTTGGGGTCCTAGCAAAGATCCCTGCAGAACCCCACTAGTCACTGACTTCCATTCAGAAAATGACTCATTTATGGCAACTCTTTTCCTATCTGCTAACCAACTTTCGATCCATCTCAAGACATTACCTGCAATTCCATGTGCTTTAACCTTCCATCGTAGTCTATGATGTGAGACCTTGTTGAAAGCCTTCTGAAAGTCTAAATAAACCACATCCACTGGTTCTCCTCGATCAACTCTACTAGTTACATCCTCAAAAAATTCCAATGGATTCGATAGCTGCTAGACTGGGACTGCAGCAGGTGGTGAGGGAACCGACAAGAGGTAAAACAAACTTTACCATATCCTCACCAACCTGCCTGCCACTGATGCATCTATCCATGACATTATGAGTCGGAGTGAGCACATTACAGTTGTCGCAGTGATGAAGTCCTTTCTTCACATTAAAGATACTCCCCTTTGTGTAATGTGGCTTTACCATTATGCTAAATGAGCAAGATTTTGAACAGGTCTAGCACTCATGGGCAACTATGAGGCTCCATACTCAGCCACAATCTGTAACCCCATGGCCCAGCATTTCCCCCACTCTACCATTACCATCAAGCCAGCGATGAACTCCAGTTTAATGAAGAATGCAGGAGGGCATGCCAGGAGCAACATCAGACATACCTAAAAATAAGGTATATCAACCTGGTGAAGCTACAACACAGGACTAATTGCGTGCCAAACAGCATAAGCAGCAAATAATAGACAGAGCTAAACAATTCACAACAAGCGGATCAGAAATAAGCTCTGCAGTCCTGCCACATCCAATCGGGAATGGCGGTGGACAATTAAACAACTCACTGGAGGAGCCAGCTCTGCAGATATGCCCCCTCAAAGATGGGGAGCACAGAACATCAGCACTAAAGATAAGCATTTGCTACAATCTCCAACCAGAGGTTCCAAGTAGATGTTCCATCTTGACCTTCTCCGCCTGTCACCAGCATCACATGCCAGCCTTCAACCAATTCATTTCACTGCATATGTCATCAAGAAACAGCAGAAGGCACTGGATATTCTAAAGGCTATGGGCCCTGACAATATTCCAACAATAGTACTCCAGAACTTACCACACCCCTAGCCAAACTGTTTCAGTACAACCATAGTACCTGTCCTGGTCCCTCCATGCCAATTCTACAGTTAAGAAAGCCCACCAATGCCTCTACTTTCTCAGAAGGCTAAGGAAATTTGGTATGTCTGCTACGACTCTCACCAACTTTTACAGATGAACCATAGAAAGCAATCTTTCTGGATGTATCACAGCTTGGTATGGCTCCTGCTCTGCCCAAGACTGCAAGAATCTACAAAGGGTTGTGAATAAGGCCCAATCCACCACTCAAGCCAGCTTCCCACCCATTGACTCTGTCTACACTTCCCACTTGAGAGGGGAGGGGTGTGAGCAATTAGTGGTGGGGTCACCTGTGGTTGTCCCCCTCCAAAACAGGTATATTGTTTTGGATAGTGTGGAGGAGGATGACTCTCCACGGGTAAGCCACAGTGACCAGGTCACTGGCACACAGTCAGGCTCTGTGGTCCGGAAAGGAAAGAGAGGGATTAGGAGAGCAATAGTGGTGGGGGACGCATCGGTTAGAGGCACGGACAGGCGATTCTGTGGGTGCGAACAGGACTCCAGGATGGTAGTCTGCCTACCTGGGGCTGGGGTACTGGATGTCTCCGAGCGGATAGGAGGCATATTAAAAGGGGAGGATAAAGAAACGGATGTCATTGTACACATTGGTGCAAATGACGTACATAGGAAGAGCAGGGGGATCCTACGAGAGCAATTCAGGGAGTTGGGAAATAGGCTAAAAAGTAGGGCCTCCAGAGTGACAATCTCTGGGCTGCTCCCAATGCCTAGGGCCAGTGAGGCTAGGAATAGGGAGTTAGTACAATTGAACGCTTGGCTAAAGGACTGGTCCAGGAGGGAGGGCTTCATATTCCTGGATCACTGGGAAGTTTTCAAGAGAGGAGGGCACCTGTACAAGGATGGGTCACAACTAAATTGGAAGGGCACGAATATCCTGGCTGGGAGTTTTGCTAGTGCAGTTCAGGTGGGTTTAAACTAATATGGCAGGGGGGTGGGGATCAAAAAATTATGTCTACAAGTGTAGAGGCTGGGGACGAGCTTGGGGCTGGGACAAGGCTGGCAAAGAAGAAGAGCACTCTGGGGGAGGATGACCTCACTGGGCCTGGAGGTCTGGAGTGCATCTACTTCAATGCAAGGAGCGTAGCAGGTAAGACAGGCTAACTTAGGGCCTTAATGCTTACAAGGAATTTGGATGTCATTGCGGTGACAGAGACTTGGTTGAAAGAGGGACAGGACTGGCAACTGAATATTCCGGGGTACAAGTGTTTTAGGCGAGACAGAGGAGGGGCCAAAAGAGGTGGGGGAGTAGCACTATTAGTTGGAGAGCATATTACAGCGGTGCAGAGGGAGGACAATTCAGAGGGGTCGTGTAACGAGTCACTGTGGGTGGAGCTCAGAAACAGGAAGGGCGCAGTCACTATGTTGGGGGTATACTACAGGCCCCCCAACATCCCAAGGGAAGTGGAAGAATGGATATGTCAGGAGATAATGGATAGGTGCAGGAAAAATAGGGTTGTTGTAGTGGGAGACTTCAATTTCCCTGGTATCGACTGGAAATCGCATAGGGCTGGGAGTCTGAATGGGGAGGCATTTGTAAAATGCGTACAGGAAGGTTCTTTGGAACAATATGTAGATAGCCCGACTAGAGAGGGGGCTATACTGGACCTGGTACTGGGGAATGAGCCCGGTCAGGACTTCAAAGTTTCGGTTGGGGAACATGTGGCAAATAGTGACCCCAATTCTGTTAGCTTTAGGATAGTGATGGAAAAGGATGAGTGGTGTCCCAAGGGTAAGGTGTTGGATTGGGGGAAGGCTAACTTTAGTGGGATTAGGCAGAATTTGGCAGCTGTTGATTGGGAGAGGCTGTTTGAGGGTAAATCCACATCTGGCATGTGGGAGTCTTTTAAGGAACAGTTGTTAGGGCTGCAGGATAGGCATGTGCCTGTAAAAAAGAAGGATAGGAAGGGTAGGATTCGTGAACCGTGGATAACCAGGGAAATTGAGCGATTGGTCATAAAGAAAAGAGTGGCGTACGTTAGGTCCAAGCAGCTAAAAACGGAGGGAGCTCTGGAGGAATACAAAGAAAGTAGGAAAGAACTCAAACGAGGAATTAGAAGGGCAAAAAGGGGTCACGAAATGTCCGTGGCAGACAGGATTAAGGAGAATCCCAAGGCATTTTATTCATACGTTAGGAGCAAAAGGGTTGTCAGGGAAAAAATCAGACTCTCAGGGACAAAAGTGGGGAATTATGCTTCGAGCCCAAAGAAGTAGGGGAGATCCTAAATGAATACTTTGCGTCGGTATTCACAAAGGAGATGGATGTGTTGACTGGGAGTGTCTCGGAGGGGAGTGTTGACCCGTTGGAGAAAATCTCCATTACAAGGGAGGAATGTTGGGTTTTTTAGGGAATATAAAGACTGACAAATCCCCAGGGCCTGATGGAATCTATCCCAGGCTGCTCAGGGAGACAAGAGATGAAATCGCTGGGCCTCTGATGCAAATCTTTGTCTCGTCACTGGACACAGGTGAGGTCCCAGAGGATTGGAGGATAGCTAATGTGGTCCCGTTATTTAAGAAGGGTAGGAAGGATAACCCGGGAAATTATAGGCCAGTGAGCTTGACGTCCGTGGTTGGGAAGTTGTTGGAGAGGATTCTTAGAGATAGGATGTATGCGCATTTAGTAAGGAATAAACTCATTAACGATAGTCAGCATGGTTTTGTGAGAGGGAGGTCATGCCTCACTAACCTGGTGGAGTTTTTTGAAGAAGTGACTAGAATGGTTGACGAGGGAAGGGCCGTGGATGTCGTCTATATGGACTTTAGTAAAGCGTTTGACAAAGTCCCTCATGGTAGGTTGGTGCAAAAGGTTGGATCTCATGGGATAAATGGGGAGGTGGCTAGATGGGTGGAGAACTGGCTTGGGCACAGACGACATGTGGATGCCTGTGACTAGTGGTGTTCCGCAGGGCTCTGCATTGGGACTTCTGCTGTTTGTGATTTATATAAACGATCTGGAAGAAGGTGTAACTGGGGTGATCAGTAAGTTTGCGGACGACACGAAAATGGCTGGACTTGCAGATAGTGAGGAACATTGTCAGAGGCTACAGAAGGATATAGATAGGCTGGAAATTTGGGCAAAGAAATGGCAGATGGAGTTCAATCCTGATAAATGCGAAGTGATGCATTTTGGTAGAACTAACGTAGGGGGGAGCTATATGATAAATGGCAGAACCATAAAGGGTGTAGATACGCAGAGGGACCTGGGTGTGCAATTCCACAGATCCTTGAAGGTGATGTCACAGGTAGAGAAGGTAGTGAATAAAGCATATGGCATGCTTGCCTTTATAGGACGGGGCATAGAGTATAAAAGTTGGGGTCTGATGTTGCAGTTGTATAGAATGTTGGTTTGGCCGCATTTGGAATACTGCATCCAGTCCTGGTCGCCACACTACCAGAAGGACGTGGCGGCTTTAGAGAGAGTGCAGAGGAGGTTTACCAGGATGTTGCCTGGTATGGAAGGGCTTAGTTATGAGGAGAGATTGGGTAAACTGGGGTTGTTCTCCCTGGAAAGACGGAGGATGAGGGGTGACCTAATAGAGGTGTATAAAATTATGAAAGGCATAGATAGGGTGAACGGTGGGAAGCTTTTTCCCAGGTCGGTGGTGACGTTCACGAGGGGTCATAGGTTCAAGGTGAGGGGGGGGAGGTTTAACACGGATATCAGAAGGATGTATTTTACACAGAGGGTGGTGGGGGCCTGGAATGCGCTGCCGGGCAAGGTGGTGGAGGCGGACACACTGGGAACGTTTAAGACTTATCTAGATAGCCACATGAACGGAGTGGGAATGGAGGGATACAAAAGAATGGTCTAGTTTGGACCAGGGAGCGGCGCGGGCTTGGAGGGCCGAAGGGCCTGTTCCTGTGCTGTATTGTTCTTTGTTCTTTGTTCTTTGTTCACTCTTTGCGAGTGATCTTGAGCCCGCATTCAGCGTCTGTGCGAATACCAGCGGGGGCTCGAGATCCGCCCAAGACTGTCCCCAATCTGCAAATCACAAGTCAGGAGTGTGATGGGATAATCTCCATTTGCCTGGATGAGTGCAACTCTAACAACACTCAAGAAGCTTGACCCCATCCAGGACAAAGCAGCTGGTTTGATTGGCATCCTATCACCAAGCATACATTCCCTCTACCATGGTGGCAGCAATGTGCAAATAAAAGCAAAATCTGTGGATGCTGGAAATCTGAAAGAAAACAGAAAATGCTCAATTAACTCTCTCTGCAGAGAGAGAAACACAGTTAATGTTTCACATCTCCAATTGCAATGGGATCTTGATCAATTGGGCCAGTGGGCTGACGAATGGCAGATGGAGTTCAATTTAGACAAATGCGAGGTGATGCATTTTGGTAGATTGAACCAGGGCAGGACTTACTCAGTTAATGGTGGGGCACTGGGGAGAGTTACAGAACAAAGAGATCTAGGGGTACACGTTCATAGCTCCTTGAAAGTGGAGTCACAGGTGGACAGAGTGGTGAAGAAGGCTTTCGGCATGCTTGGTTACATCGGTCAGAACATTGAATACAGGAGTTGGGACATCTTGTTGAAGTTGTACAAGACATTGGTCAGGCCACACTTGGAATACTGTGTGCAATTCTGGTCACCTTATTATAGAAAGGATATTATTAAACTAGAAAGAGTGCAGAAAAGATTTACGAGGATGCTACCGGGACTTGATGGATTGAGTTATAAGGAGAAGCTGAATAGACTGGGACTTTTTTCTCTGGAGCGTAGGAGGCTGAGGGGTGACCTTATGCAGGTCTATAAAATAATGAGGGGCATAGACAAGGTAGATAGTCAATATCTTTTCCCAAAGGTAGGGGAGTCTAAAACTAGAGGGCATAGGTTTAAGGTGAGAGGGGAGAGATACAAAAGTGTCCAGAGGGGCAATTTTTTCACACAGAGGGTGGTGAGTGTCTGGAACAAACTGCCAGAGGTAGTAGTAGAGATGGGTACAATTTTATCTTTTAAAAAGCATTTAGATAGTTACATGGGTACGATCGGTATAGAGGGATATGGGCCAAATGTGGGCAATTGGGATTAGCTTAAGGGTTTTTTAAAAAATGGGCGGCATGGACAAGTTGGGCCGAAGGGCCTGTTTCCATGCTGTAAACCTCTATGACTCTTATCTATTGACCCTTTTACAGAACTGAAAAAGGATAGAAATGTGATGAATTATGTACTGGAAGAGGGGCTGGGGCAGAACTGAAAGTAAGTGATAGGTTGGAGCTAAGGAGAGATTGGCAAAGATGTCATGGATATGAAACAAAGACACTGTCAATCGTGCCACTAGAGACTGAAGAATATTAATGGTGGCAAATGATAGCAGAATGCGTTAATAGTAAAACAGAAGTCAGTGCTCAGTGGGGGAAAACTGAACCACAAGGGCCAGTGGCCATGGCAGGGTGGGGTGGGTAGTGTTGGGACAAGCTCAGGAAACTGAATTGAGAAAACACAAGTGGTGAGCCAGGATGGAGGGGAAGGTTCACAGCTAAAGTTGTTGAACTCACTGTTGTGTCCAGAGGGCTGTGACATGCCTAATCTAATATTCTTCCAGTTTGCATAATGCTTCAATGTGTACCATCTACAAGCTGCACTGCTGGAACTCACCAAGACGCCTTAGGCAGCACCTTCCAAACCCACAATCTCTACTATTTAGAAGGATAAGGGTGGCAGATGCCTGGGAACACCACGACCTGGAGGTTACCCTCCAAGCCACTCACCATCCTTGGAAATATATAACTGCCACTGCGTGCAAATCCTGGAACTCCCTCCCTAACAGCACCATGGGTATACCTACACCACACAGCGGTTCAAGAAGGCCACTTGGCACCACCTTCTCAAGGGTGATTAAGGTTGGGCAATAAATGTTAGCTTAGCCAGAGATGCCCACATCCCTTGCATGAATAAAAATAAATTGTCATTGCACCTCCAAAATATTTCATTGGCTGTAAAGCTCCTTGGCACTCCCTGAGGTTGTGACAGGGGCTATATAAATTAAAGAATTTTTGACTGATTTTGATTTGATTTGATTTATTATTGTCACATGTATTAGTATATAGTGAAAAATATTGTTTCTTGCATGCTATACAGACAAAGCATACCGTTCATAGAGAAGGAAAGGAGAGAGTGCAGAATGTAGTGTTACAGTCATAGCTGGGGTGTAGAGAAAGACCAACTTAATGCAAGGTAAGTCCATTCAAAAGTCTGATGGCAGCAGGGAAGAAGCTGTTTTTGAGTTGATTGGTACGTGACCTCAGACTTTTGTATCTTTTACCTGAAGGAAGAAGGTGGAAGAGAGAATGTTCGGGTTGGGTGGGGTCCTTAATTATGCTGGCTGTTTTGCCGAGGCAGCGGGAAGTGTAGACAGAGTCAGTGGATGGGAGGCTGGTTTGCATGATGGATTGGGCTACATCACGACCTTTTGCAGTTCCTTGCGGTCTTGGGCAGAGCAGGAGCCATACCAAGCTGTGATACAACCAGAAAGGATGCTTTCTATGGTGCATCTGTAAAAGTTGGTGAGAGTCATAACTGACATGCCAAATTTCCTTAGTCTTCTGAGAAAGTAGAGGCGTTGGTGGACTTTCTTCACTGTAGTGTCGGCATGGGGGGACCAGGACAGGTTGTTGGTTATTTGAACACCTAAAAACTTGAAGCTCTCGACCCTTTCTACTTCGTCCCCGTTTATGTAGACAGGAGCATGTTCTCCTTTACGCTTCCTGAAATCGATGACAATCTCCTTTGTTTTGTTGACATTGAGGGAGAGATTATTGTCACCGCACCAGTTCACCAGATTCTCGATCTCATTCCTGACTGACAATTTCTGTTAATGGTTTCTTTCCAAAATGACTAGTAATAAATTTAAGCCAGTTGCAGCAGTCTCAAATTCTGTCACCTAAAACACTTCTGACAATATATGGTTAAAACTGTGCAGGTAATTCTGGCCAAAGGCCCAGTCTTTATCAGATTCTAGTTAAAGTGTTATGTGACTGAATCTTCAGGCATTTGCCTCAGCCTGTAAGGACTTGAATAAATGGACACATGAAGATTTATGTTCCTCTGACTTTCTGGCTGAAACTGCATAAACTAGTTGTCTAATCTTGTTTTACCAACTGTTTATACTACAGAATGGTGTATAATAGAAAATGAATATTGCTGAAAAGAGAAATATCTTGCTGAAGTTTTTCATCTTGCATCAGGACAAATGCAAGAATGCCAGATTTCAAACCATTACAACACTTTATACTTCAGGAGAAAAGGTGCTGATTGGTCAGCAAGTCAAGCCTGATTGGCTGAGGCATTGCCATGGAGAAGGTAACAGGGAACTATAGGCTCCCTAACCTCCCTGGTAATTCAAAGTGGCAAAGATTTGAAAAGACTCTTTTGTTTGCAGAGAACGGGTCCCTGTGTATAAATATATGTCGCTTCCAGCAAGTGTGAATGAGCCATGTTACGAGTGCAACTTATTATCTTAAACTGATTGTTCGTGGTTAACCAATCACGGAATCACAGCTAACTGAAGACATTTGGTTTTGGGTTTTAGGGGTGTGGGCAGGTTGAGTACGGTCTGTGCAATAACTCAGGAAGCCCGACTGGAAAGGAATGGTATTTATTGTTAGACACAAAATAAAGCCACTACTTTGTGGCGTACATACATTACTCTCAACCAGGACAACAGTTCTGCAGACCCTTCCCGGTGTCTGCCTTATAAACGGCTCAGGTGATGAGTTCCACCAGGCCTGCGACCAAGGGAACTCATATTCAACAAGCCCCACAGGGAGATCAATTAGGAACTTGTGGGGGTTATCACAGTCTGTACCCTTCTTATTACGAACAAATTTCTTTTCATTCACTCATGGGATGTGGGCTTGGCTGATTGGCCACCATTTATTGCCCATCGCTAATTCCCCCTAAAGTCAACCACATTGCTGTGGGTCTGGAGTCACATGTGAGCCAGACCAGGTAAGGACGGCAGTTCATTAGTGAACTGGATGGGTTTTTACAATAATTGTCATGGCTTCATAGTCACATTAAACTTTTAATTCCAGAATTTTAAATCATAGAATCATAGAAACCCTACAGCACAGAAAGAGGCCATTCGGCCCATTGAGTCTGCACCGACCACAATCCCACCCAGGCCCTACCCCCATACCCCAACATATTTTACCCACTAATCCCTCTAACCTACGCATCTCAGGACACTAAGGGCAATTTTAGCATGGCCAATCAACCTAACCCGCACATCTTTGGACTGTGGGAGGAAACCGGAGCACCCGGAGGAAACCCACGCAGACACGAGGAGAATGTGCAAACTCCACACAGACAGTGACCCAAGCCGGGAATCGAACCCAGGTCCCTGGAGCTGTGAAGCAGCAGTGCTAACCACTGTGCTACCGTGCCGCCCTTAAACTCAATTTCAATTATGCCATCGCCTCCCTCCTCTGCTTGGTTTGATCAGTCAATCGCTGGCACGCACAGTCTGCACACCTGGCATCACAGAACATCTATGTTAGATCTAATTCCTCAAAAACTGCAACACAAAATAAAGGGGGTACAGGGACCAAGGCCTGCATGACAGATTGATCATGTAGTTAATACAGTGTACTTATCCAAGTCTTTATCAATAGGGGCATAGACTACAAAAGTAAGGAAGTTATGTTAAATTTGTATCGAACACTGGTTCAGTTTCAACTGCAGTCTTGCATCCAGTTCTAGGGGCCAGACTGGGAAAGATGTGAAAGCATTAGAGAGAGTGCAGAAAGATTCATGAAGATGGGTCGAGGGATGTGGAACTTCAGTTCAGTAGATAGACTGGAGAATTTGGGACTGTTTTCCTTGGGGAAGAGAAGGCTGAGAGGAAATCTAACAGAGATATACAAAATCATGAGGGATCTCAACAGAGTAGGTAGAGAGATATTGGCTGCAATTCTCCCCTCATGACCCGCAACTTTTCTGGCAGGTCGTGGTGGGAGATGCGCATCGCCAACCTTGTACCAGGATTTGAGATGCGCCAGGAATGCAAGCGCATCTCCCAGAACTGGCAAACAGTCGCCAGTCAGACCACGCTGGAAACCAGCGGAGAGGCAGGTAAGTCATTTGAATCTGTTTTAAATGTATTTTAAATATGTTTAGCAGTTCATTATCAGGAACTTTCAGGTCCCGATTGAATTTCCCACCCCACCAGGAGTACTTCAATCCGGTGGGGTTTACACTAGCTCCCCACGTTTGGGGAACTAGTGGGAGACTCCGCCGGAATGAAGGGGGGGCAATCGGGGCCCTCCCAGGGAGTCGGGCGGCAGAGGTGTGGTGCCCCCTGGGCATGAGCACCCTGACAGTGCCAGCCCGTGCCCCCTGGCACTGCCCAAGGGGCAAAGTGCCCATGCCCAGGGGACACCTTGGCACTGCCCACCAGGCACCGGGCAGTGCCAAGGAGGTGGAGTCTATTGTGAGCGGGGCATTGCGGCGATCGGTGGGGGGGGGGGCTCCCGTTGCCACTCTGCATTGGGATTGGTCTGGGATGGAGGGAGGGCAGCGATTGGGATGGGCTGGAGGGGATGGTCTGCCGGGGGGGGGCGGGGGCCTGCCTCCTGGGGGTGGGGGTCAGTGGGTGGGGGTCTGCCAGGGTGAGGGGGGTGGGGGGATCGCCACTGCTGGGGAGGGGGGGGCGGTGCATCGGGGCGCTCTGGGACGGGATGGGGGGGTCAGGGCTGGCCCGGGAATTGCTGCTGGCAGCGATCAGGCCATGGGGGGGGGGGGGGGGGGCTGCTGGAAGGGCAACACTTGGGGGGTCCCAGGCTGCCAGTGATTGAGTTGATCAGCAAATGAGGACTCTGACAGATTGGGGCCACTGTGCATGCGCAGAGTTGCAGAACTTTCAGACTCTGGCGCAAATAGGCCCTGCCCCCCTCGGTTTTTAATGAGATTCACGATTGGGACCTCTGCACTCCCACATAGTGCAGAGTTCAGGTGAGCAGTTGAACTGACAAAACAGTCGGGATTTAGAACAGTTTTCCCGCCAATTCAGCAGTTTTGGGAGAATCGCGGCCACTTTTTCCATTGGTGGAAGGATTGAGAACGAGAGAACACAGATTTAAAGTATTTGGCAAAGGAAGTAATGGAGAAATGAGGAAAAACTTTTCCACACTGTGATTTGGATCTGGAATGTACTCCCGACGGCAGGTTCGATCAAAGCATTGAAAAGGGAATTAGTTTATTATCTGAAAGGAAAGAATGTACAGGGCTATGCGGAGAAGGCCAGTGAATGGGATGAGGTAAATTACTCCCACAGAGTGCCAGCTCAGATATGACAGGCTGAAAGGCTTCTTCCTGCCCTGTAACCATTCTGTGATTCCTACTCCTGCAAATTTATCCTAGTCTCAGTTGATTTTTACTGAGCCCCTTGTAAGGTGCATGTGTGACTGCTGTGAATAAAGGCAGTAGGGGGTGTGTTTGACATCAGAGTCCTGAATAATGGAGGCAATCGCCAGGCATTTGTTCTTCATTTTACTGTCCCCAATAGCAATGTGGAGTAAGAACTGATGTTATGCTATTATCACTCACTCCCTTCTGTACCTCTTGAGGTCTCCAGTGGTTAGAAAAGGATCGGAGCCATTTATTTTATTTTCCAAGGTTAACGGGCTGTGGAAAGTACGTTATGTAGGCTTTTTAGAAAACTCTTGTTTCGAGCATTCTCAATCCAGCCTTAATTAGACTTGCAGCCGAAAATTATCCTTATTTTGGCACAGAAAGGTACTGTTTACAAATTTATGTTCTTGGCACAAGATCCTGTACAATCTGTTGAACCACATGCCTCAGTTCCCAAAATTTAGTCCCGGCAGATAAAATTCTATGGCAGGAGTGCAAATCTATAAAATATACCCTTAGAACTGTAATTTGACTGACGCCGAGACTTTCTGGCCCCGCTGTAGCAGGTTTTTCCACAGAGGATACAACAATCCATTTAAATCCCCACTGACCTTGGAAGAACCAGAAGATCCCACTGACAGGTGGGGCCAAAAAATCCCACCTGGAAATGGCTGCTCGAGACAGTGGAAAATTCACACACTGGTGCAGTGGGAGCACTTCTCTGAGGATGGTGATGAGGTATACTTTTGAGATGAAATAGAGGAACCTTTTCCTCACATTTAATCATGTAATAGCTGTGATGTGGAGATGCCAGTGTTGGACTGGGGTGGGCACAATAAGAGGTCTCAAAACGTCAAGTTAATGTCCAACAGGTATATTTGGAATCACGAGCTTTCGGAGCGGCGCTGCAGGGTGGTAGAATTCCAGCGAAAGTGCTTGAAATGGGAAAATGCCCCTAATATTGCTATTCTATACCTTAATGAACAAAGAAGTCAGAACTCATTGTCCCACTGGAGCAAGCAGAGAGGGAGTGATTTGTGGCAGGAGTGCTGGTGAGAGATTTATTTATTTAGTCAGTTAGTGTGGGTTTTTTTGCCTTTATTTTTGTAGTAGTACTTTTCTTAATTTTAAACTGAAAACCGGAAGTGGGCTGCTAAGGAGTCTGGGAAGGGTTTTTTTTAAGCGCGCGAAGTATAAAAGGTAGGCTGCAGTATACAGCGGGCAGCGTCGGGAGCGGGCAGCGTAGTGAGCAGGGAGCAGAGTGTGAGCTATAAGGGCTTTGGCTCACAGAGCTTCGGGGGACAGGGCGAGCAGGGGTGAGTTTTGTCATTCTTATTTACTTTTCTCTGTGTGCCTTGGTATAAAGGGGCAAATATTAGTGTGAAGCCAGTGTGTTGTTCCCAGTGTAGGATGTGGGAGGTCCTGGAGGCACCTGGCCTCCCGGACATCCACATCTGTGAGGGGTGTGTCGAGCTGCGGTTCCTGAGGGGCCGTGTTAAGGAGCTGGAACTGCAGCTCGAGGATCTTAGGCTGTTAAGGGAGAATGAGGAGGTGATAGACAAGAGCTATCATCAGGTGGTCACACCAGGGCCACGGGAGGAGGCCAAGTGGGTGACGGCCAGGAAGGGTAAAGCTCGGGTGATTGAGAGCACCCTGGTGGATGTGCCCCTACACAACAAGTACTCCTGCCTGAGTACTGCTGGGGGGGGACAGCCCGCCTGGGGGAAGCAGCAGTGGCCGTGTCTCCGGAGTGGAGTCCGGCCCTGTAACTCAGAGGGCGAATGAAAAGAGGAGGAAGGCAGTGTTAATCGGGGACTCGACAGTAAGGGGGTCGGACAGGTGTTTTTGCGGAGGCAGGCGGGAGTCTCGGATGGTGGTCTGCCTCCCTGGGGCCAGGATCCAGGAGGTCGCTGGTCGACTCCCAGAAATCCTGAGGGAGGAGGGAGAGGAGCCAGAGGTAGCGGTACATATTGGTACCGCTGATGTGGGAAGGAAGGGGGAAGGGGTCATGAAAAGAGAGTATAGGGAATTAGAGAGACAGCTGAGAAGGAGGAAAGCAAAGGTAGTAATCTCAGGATTGCTGCCTGTGCCACGGGAGGGTGAGGGCAGGAATGGAGTGAGGTGGAGGATGAATGTGTGGCTGAGGGACTGGCGCAGGGGGCAGGGATTCGGGTTCCTGGACCATTGGGACCTCTTTAGGGGCAGGTGTGACCTGTACACAAAAAACGGGTGGCACTTGAATCCCAGGGGGACCAATATCCTGGCAGGAAGGTTGGCTAAGGCTACTGGGGAGAGTTTAAACTAGATAGGTTGGGGGGACGGGATCAAGACGAGGTGACTGGGAGCCAGGAAGTTAGCTCGCAAACAGAGAAGGGTTATAGATGGTGCAAGAGGGAGGATGGACGGGGGATAGAGAAGGGGAGAGCTCAGACCAAAGGATTGAGATGTGTTTACTTTAATGCCAGGAGTATAGTGAATAAAAGGGATGAGCTCAGAGCGTGGATCGATGCCTGGAAGTGTGATGTGGTGGCCATTACGGAGACTTGGATGTCTCAGGGACAGGACTGGATACTACAGGTGCCGGGATTCAGATGTTTCAGGAAGGACAGGGAGGGAGGCAAGAGAGGGGGTGGAGTGGCACTGCTGATCAGGAATAGTGTCACAGCTGTAGAGAAGGTGTATGCTGTGGAGGGATTGTCTACAGAGTCTCTGTGGGTGGAAGTTCAGAGTGGGAAGAGGTCGATCACTTTGCTGGGAGTTTTCTATAGGCCGCCCAATAGTGACAGGGAGGTGGAGGAGCAGATAGGGAAACAGATCCTGGAGAGTTGCAATAATAGCAGAGTTGTGATGGGAGACTTTAATTTCCCAAACATAGATTGGAATATCCCGAGGGTAAGGGGATTGGATGGGGAGGAGTTCGTTAGGTGTGTTCAGGAGGGTTTCCTGACACAGCACGTGGACAAGCCTACAAGAGGAGAGGCTGTACTTGATCTGATACTGACCAATGAGCCTGGACAGGTGTCAGATCTCTCAGTGGGAGAGCATCTTGGGGATAGCGATCATAACTCTATCTCCTTTATGCTTGCATTGGAAAAAGAGAGGATCAGGCAAGCTAGGAAAGCGTTTATATGGAGTAAGGGGAAATATGAAGACATAAGGCAGCAAATTAGAGGAGTAAATTGGAAGGAGGTATTCTTGGGGAAATCTACTGAAGAGAGGTGGCAGTTTTTCAAGGAATGTCTGTCTAGGGTTCTACAGGACAATGTTCTGAGCAGACAGGGAGGAGTTGGTAGGTTAAAGGAACCATGGTGCACGAAAGCTGTGCGGGACCTAGTCGAGAAGAAAAGGAAAGCGTACAAAAGGTTCAGAGAGCTTGGCGAAGATAGGGATCTAGATGAGTATACGGCTTGTAGGAAGAGACTAAAGAAGGAAATTAGGAGAGCCAGAAGGGGTCACGAGAAGGCCTTGGCAAGTAGAATTAAGGAAAACCCTAAGGCGTTCTATATATATGTGAAGAGTAAAAGGATGAGACGTGAAGGAATAGGGCCTATCAAAGGTGAAGGCGGGAAAATCAGTATGGAACCAGTAGAAATGGCAGAGGTGCTTAATGAGTATTTTGCCTCGGTTTTCATACAGGAGAAGGACATGGGTGGATGTACTGTGGGCTTGCGGTGGACTGAAAAGATTGAGTATGTGGACTTTAACAAAGAGGTTGTGCTGGAATCTTTGAATGGCATCAAGATAGATAAGTCGCCGGGTCCGGATGGGATGTACCCCAGGTTACATAGGAGACAGAGGGTAGTGGTCGAAGGGTCTTTTTCCGGCTGGAGGTCTGTGACCAGTGGTGTTCCGCAGGGCTCTGTACTGGGACCTCTGCTATTTGTGATATATATAAATGATTTGGAAGAAGGTGTAACTGGTGTAATCAGCAAGTTTGCGGATGACACGAAGATGGCTGGACTTGCGGATAGCGAAGAGCATTGTCGGGCAATACAGCAGGATATAGATAGGCTGGAAAATTGGGCGGAGAGGTGGCAGATGGAGTTTAATCCGGATAAATACGAAGTGATGCATTTTGGAAGAAATAATGTAGGGAGTAGTTATACAATAAATGGCAGAGTCATCAGGAGTATAGAAACACAGAGGGACCTAGGTGTGCAAGTCCACAAATCCTTGAAGGTGGCAACACAGGTGGAGAAGGTGGTGAAGAAGGCATATGGTATGCTTGCCTTTATAGGACGGGGTATAGAGTATAAAAGCTGGAGTCTGATGATGCAGCTGTATAGAACGCTGGTTAGGCCACATTTGGAGTACTGCATCCAGTTCTGGTCGCCGCACTACCAGAAGGACGTGGAGGCGTTAGAGAGAGTGCAGTGAAGGTTTACCAGGATGTTGCCTGGTATGGAGGGTCTTAGCTATGAGGAGAGATTGGGTAGACTGGGGTTGTTCTCCTTGGAAAGACGGAGAATGAGGGGAGATCTAATAGAGATGTACAAGATTATGAAGGGTATAGATAGGGTGAACAGTGGGAAGCTTTTTCCCAGGTCGGAGGTGACGATCACGAGAGGTCACGCGCTCAAGGTGAGTGGGGCGATGTATAACTCAGATATCAGAGGGACGTTTTTTACACAGAGGGTGGTGGGTGCCTGGAATGCGCTGCCAAGTAGGGTGGTGGAGGCAGGCACGCTGACATCGTTTAAGACTTACCTGGATAGTCACATGAGCAGCCTGGGAATGGAGGGATACAAACGATTGGTCTCGTTGGACCAAGGAGCGGCACAGGCTTGGAGGGCCGAAGGGCCTGTTTCCTGTGCTGTACTGTTCTTTGTTCTTTGTTCTTTGTACTGTGGGAGACGAGGGAAGAGATTGCAGAGCCTCTGGCAATGATGTTTGCGTCGTCAATGGAGACGGGAGAGGTGCCGGAGGATTGGAGGATTGCGGATGTGGTTCCTATTTTCAAGAAGGGGAATAGTGATGGCCCAGGAAATTACCGACCGGTGAGTCTAACCTCAGTGGTTGGTATGCTGATGGAGAAGATCCTGAGGGACAAGATTTATGAGCATTTAGAGAGGTTTAGTATGCTCAAGAATACTCAGCATGGCTTTGTCAAAGGCAGATCGTGCCTTAGGAGCCTGGTGGAGTTCTTCGAAAATGTGACTTAACACATTGACGAAGGGAAAGCGGTAGATATGGTTTATATGGATTTCAGCAAGGCGTTTGATAAGGTCCCCCATGCAAGACTTCTAGAAAAAGTGAGAGGGCATGGGATCCAAGGGGCTGCTGCCCTGTGAATCCAGAACTGGCTTGCCCAAAGGAGGCAGAGAGTGTGTATCGATGGGTCTTTTTCTAAATGGAAGTCGGTCACCGGTGGTGTGCCCCAGGGATCTGTTCTGGGACCCTTACTGTTTGTCATTTTCATAAATGACCTGGATGAGGAAGCGGAGGGATGGGTTGGTAAGTTTGCCGACGACACAAAGGTTGGTGGGGTTGTGGATAGTCTGGAGGGATGTCAGAAGTTACAGAGGGACATAGATAGGATGCAAGACTGGGTGGAGAAGTGGCAGATGGACTTCAACCCAGATAAATGCGTAGTGGTCCATTTTGGCAGGTCAAATGGGATGAAGGAGTGCAATATAAAGGGAAAGACTCTTAGTACTGTAGAGGATCAGAAGGACCTTGGGGTCCGGGTCCATAGGACTCTAAAATCGGCCCCGCAGGTGGAGGAGGTGGTTAAGAAGGCATATGGTGTGCTGGCCTTTATCCATCGAGGGATTGAGTTCGGAGTCTGGGGATAATGATGCAGCTATATAAGACCCTCATCAGACCCCACTTGGAGTACTGTGCGCAGTTCTGGTCACCTTATTACAGGAAGGTTGTGGAAAAGATCGAAAGGGTGCAGAGACGATTTACAAGGATGTTGCCTGGATTGAGTGGCATGCCTTATGAGGATAGGCTGAGGGAGCTCGGTCTTTTCTCCTTGGAAAGACGTAGGATGAGAGGAGACCTAATAGAGGTATATAAGATGTTGAGAGGCATAGATCGGGTGGACTCTCAGAGGCTTCTTCCCAGGGTGGAAATGGCTGCTATGAGAGGACACAGGTTTAAGGTGCTGGGGTGTAGGTACAGGGGAAATGTTAGGGGGAAGTTTTTCACACAGAGGGTGGTGGGCAAGTGGAATCGGCTGCCGTCAGTGGTGGTGGAGGCAAACTCAATAGGGTCTTTTAAGAGACTCCTGGATGAGTACATGGGACTGAATAGGATGGAGGGTTATAGGTAGGCCTAAAAGGTAGGGATATGTTCGGCACAACTTGTGGGGCCAAAGGGCCTGTTTTGTGCTGTAGTTTTCTATGTTTCTATGTTTCTAAAAAAACCATCAAATCTGAAACAAGAATGGAGTGATTGTGTAGCAAATCACCTTAATAACGGAGAATTCAGTTTGAAATCAAACGTTTATTTACAAACTCACAGAAATATTGGGGGCGATTCTCCCATCCCGCTGTGCTAATTTTTTAGCTCAGTGGAATTGGAGAATCATGTGTGGGCCGATTCACTGGATTTGCACATGCGTTCCCACCGTGAGCGCATCTCCAAGCGCTGGATATCGGCGTGATCGGGACCATGCTGGAAACAGCGGGAACAGCAGATAAGTGATTTAATTCTTTTTAAAATCTTACTTCAATGTGATTAGCGGGCTCGGGACGAAGTCTCCGTGCCCGCTAGCATCTCCCGCCCCGCCAGTACAATTCCACTCCGACAAGATTCAGACTGGATCCCCACTTTCGGGGAAGTAGCGGGAGACCCCCTGGAGTGAAAGGCGGACAATTGGGGCCCCGAGGGGGTCAGGCGGTGGGGGCGTGGTGCCCCCTGGGTATGGGCACCCTGGAAGTACCATCTTGTGCCCCCAGCACTGCCCAAGGGACAAAGTGCCCTTGCCCAGGGGAACCTTGGCACTGCCCACTGGGCATGGGGCAAAATAAATAGTCGTGATTTACACCAGTTTTCCCATGAATTCAGCACTTAGAACTTTTTTGGAAGAATTGCCCCATTGAGTTGATATGTATGAGTGAAAACAGTAGAATTCTTTACCCCAGTGGAGACTACTTCATTGAGTATGTTTAGGATGTAGATTGGGAGATTTCTGGATCATTTAAGATATTAAGAGATGGGGAATAGTGCAAGAAAATGGTGTTTAAATAGAACATCAGCAGTGAAGAGAGGCTGGTTTAAGCTGGGGTTGTTTTCTGAGATCAGAGAACATAGAACATAGAACATAGAACATTACAGCGCAGAACAGGCCCTTCGGCCCACGATGTTGCACCGACCAGTTAAAAAAAAAACTGTGACCCTCCAACCTAAACCAATTTCTTTTCGTCCATGAACCTATCTACGGATCTCTTAAACGCCCCCAAACTAGGCGCATTTACTACTGATGCTGGCAGGGCATTCCAATCCCTCACCACCCTCTGGGTAAAGAACCTACCCCTGACATCGGTTCTATAACTACCCCCCCTCAATTTAAAGCCATGCCCCCTCGTGCTGGATTTCTCCATCAGAGGAAAAAGGCTATCACTATCCACCCTATCTAAACCTCTAATCATCTTATATGTTTCAATAAGATCCCCTCTTAGCCGCCGCCTTTCCAGCGAAAACAATCCCAAATCCCTCAGCCTCTCCTCATAGGATCTCCCCTCCATACCAGGCAACATCCTGGTAAACCTCCTCTGCACCCTCTCCAAAGCCTCCACATCCTTCCTGTAATGTGGGGACCAGAACTGCACACAGTACTCCAAGTGCGGCCGCACCAGAGTTGTGTACAGTTGCAACATAACGCTACGACTCCTAAATTCAATCCCCCTACCAATAAACGCCAAGACACCATATGCCTTCTTAACAACCTTATCTACTTGATTCCCAACTTTCAGGGATCTATGCACACATACACCTAGATCCCTCTGCTCCTCCACACTATTCAAAGTCCTCCCGTTAGCCCTATACTCAACACATCTGTTATTCCTACCAAAGTGAATTACCTCACACTTCTCCGCATTAAACTCCATCCGCCACCTCTCGGCCCAACTTTGCAACCTGTCTAAGTCTTCCTGCAAACTACGACACCCTTCCTCACTGTCTACCACACCACCGACTTTGGTGTCATCAGCAAATTTGCTAATCCACCCAACTATACCCTCATCCAGATCATTAATAAATATTACAAACAGCAGTGGCCCCAAAACAGATCCCTGAGGTACACCACTTGTAACCGCACTCCATGATGAATATTTACTATCAACCACCACCCTCTGTTTCCTATCCGCTAGCCAATTCCTGATCCAATTTCCTAGATCACCCCCAATCCCATACATCTGCATTTTCTGCAGAAGCCTACCATGGTGAACCTTATCAAACGCCTTACTAAAATCCATATATACCACGTCCACTGCCTTGCCCCCATCCACCTCCTTGGTCACTTTCTCAAAAAACTCAATAAGGTTAGTAAGGCACGACCTACCTGCCACAAAACCATGCTGACTATCACCTATCAATTCATTACTCTCCAAATAACTATAAATCCTATCCCTTATAATTTTTTCCAACATCTTGCCGACAACAGAAGTGAGACTCACCGGTCTATAATTCCCGGGGAAGTCTCTGTTCCCCTTCTTAAACAATGGGACAACATTCGCTAACCTCCAATCTTCTGGTACTATACCAGAGGCCAACGACGACCTGAAGATCAGAGCCAGAGGCTCTGCAATCACTTCTCTTGCCTCCCAGAGAATCCTTGGATAAATCCCATCCGGACCAGGGGATTTATCTATTTTCAGACCCTCCAGAATATCCTGCACATCCTCCTTATCAACTGTAATACTGTCTATTCTACTCCCTTGCAACCCAGTGTCCTCCTCAGCTATATTCATGTCCCCTTGCGTGAACACCGAAGAGAAATATTGGTTCAATGCTTCACCAATCTCCTCCGGTTCCACACATAACTTCCCTCTGCCATCTATAACTGGCCCTAAACTTGCCCTAACCAACCTTCTGTTCTTGACATACCTATAGAACGCCTTAGGATTCTCTTTAACCCTATCCGCCAAAGTCTTCTCATGTCCCCTTTTAGCCCTTCTAAGCTCGCTCTTCAACTCCCTCTTAGCCAATCTAAAGCTTTCTAGTGCACTACCCGAGTGCTCACGTCTCATCCGAACATAAGCCTCCTTTTTCTTTTTAACCAACAAAGAAACTTTTTTGGTGCACCACGGTTCCCTAGCCCTACCAATTCCTCCTTGCCTGACAGGGACATACCTATCACAGACTCGCAGTAGCTGCTCCTTGAAAAAACTCCACATGTCGGACGTTCCCAGTCCCTGTAATCTCCTAGTCCAACCTATGTTTCCTAATTCTCTCCTAATAGCCTCATAATTACCCTTCCCCCAGCTAAAACCACTGGCCCGAGGTTCATGCCTATCCCTTTCCATCACTAAGGTGAACGTAACCGAATTGTGGTCACTATCACCAAAATGCACACCAACTTCCAAGTCTAGCACCTGGTCTGGCTCATTTCCCAGCACCAGATCCAATATAGCCTCACCTCTAGTTGGCCTGTCTACATACTGAGTCAAAAAACCTTCCTGCACGCTTTGAACAAAAACTGACCCCTCTAACGAGCTAGAGCTATAACAATTCCAGTCAATATTAGTCAAGTTAAAATCCCCCAGGTTGAGGGGGACCTGATCGAGATGTACAAAATTACAAGGGATGTAGATAGGTAGGGTACAGAGGAAGAAAATTTTCCACTTAATAGAAGCGTCAATGACTAGGGGACATAGATTTAAGGTGAGGGGCGGGAGATTGAGAAGGAATCTGAGAAGAAACATTTTAACCGAAAGGGTGATGGGATCTGGAACTCACTGCCTGAAAGTGTGGTAGAGGTAGGAACCATCATAACATTTAAAAAGCATTTGGATGAGCACTTAAAATGTCATAGCATACAAAGCTACAGACCATGAGCTGAAAAATGGGATGAGAATAGATAGGCATTTGATGGGTGATGTAGATACGATTGGCTGAAGGGGCTCTTTTTGAGTTGTACAATTATGACTCTACGATGTAATTGCATGGCAGAGCAGGCTTGAGGGGCCAAATGGACTATTACTGCTTCTGTTTTCTATTCCTCTATGTTTTCAAGCAGATTAAACTGCATGTAATTCTAACCTAATCTGTCTGTTAGCAAACTGATAAGGTAGAATACAAACCTCAGAGTGTTTTAACTTCATTGAGGCTCCTCACTCAGTGATCACAGTACGGAGACTCACTGGGGCTCCTCACTCACTGATTCCAGTGCTGAGACTCACTGGGGCTTCTCACTCACTGATTCCAGTGCAGAGACACACTGGGGCTTCTCACTCACTGATTCCAGTACCGAGACACACTGGGGCTTCTCACTCACTGATTCCAGTACAGAGACACACTGGGGCTCCTCACTCACTGATTCCAGTACTGAGACACATTGGGGCTTCTCACTCACTGATTCCAGTGCTGAGACTCACTGGGGCTTCTCACTCACTGATTCCAGTACAGAGACTCACTGGGGCTCCTCACTCACTGATTCCAGTACCGAGACTCACTGGGGCTTCTCACTCACCGATTCCAGTACTGAGACTCACTGGGGCTCCTCACTCACTGATTCCAGTACTGAGACTCACTGGGGCTCCTCACTCACTGATTCCAGTGCTGAGACTCACTGGGGCTCCTCACTCACTGATTCCAGTACCGAGACACACTGGGGCTCCTCACTCACTGATTCCAGTACTGAGACTCACTGGGGCTCCTCACTCACTGATTCCAGTACCGAGACACACTGGGGCTCCTCACTCACTGATTCCAGTACTGAGACTCACTGGGGCTCCTCACTCACTGATTCCAGTCCAGAGACTCACTGGGGCTCCTCACTCACTGATTCCAGTGCTGAGACTCACTGGGGCTCCTCACTCACTGATTCCAGTACCGAGACACACTGGGGCTCCTCACTCACTGATTCCAGTACTGAGACTCACTGGGGCTCCTCACTCACTGATTCCAGTGCTGAGACTCACTGGGGCTTCTCACTCACTGATTCCAGTCCAGAGACTCACTGGGGCTCCTCACTCACTGATTCTAGTACCGAGACACACTGGGGCTCCTCACTCACTGATTCCAGTACTGAGACACACTGGGTCTTCTCACTCACTGATTCCAGTACTGAGACTCACTGGGGCTCCTCACTCACTGATTCCAGTCCAGAGACTCACTGGGGCTCCTCACTCACTGATTCCAGTCCAGAGACTCACTGGGGCTCCTCACTCACTGATTCCAGTCCAGAGACTCACTGGGGCTCCTCACTCACTGATTCCAGTGCTGAGACTCACTGGGGCTTCTCACTCACTGATTCCAGTACTGAGACTCACTGGGGCTCCTCACTCATTGATTCCAGTCCAGAGACTCACTGGGGCTCCTCACTCACTGATTCCAGTGCTGAGACTCACTGGGGCTTCTCACTCACTGATTCCAGTCCAGAGACTCACTGGGGCTCCTCACTCACTGATTCTAGTACCGAGACACACTGGGGCTCCTCACTCACTGATTCCAGTACTGAGACACACTGGGGCTCCTCACTCACTGATTCCAGTACTGAGACTCACTGGGGCTCCTCACTCACTGATTCCAGTCCAGAGACTCACTGGGGCTTCTCACTCACCGATTCCAGTCCAGAGACTCACTGGGGCTCCTCACTCACTGATTCCAGTACTGAGACACACTGGGGCTCCTCACTCACTGATTCCAGTACCGAGACACACTGGGGCTTCTCACTCACTGATTCCAGTACTGAGACTCACTGGGGCTCCTCACTCACTGATTCCAGTACTGAGACTCACTGGGGCTTCTCACTCACTGATTCCAGTACTGAGACTCACTGGGGCTCCTCACTCACTGATTCCAGTGCAGAGACTCACTGGGGCTTCTCACTCACTGATTCCAGTACCGAGACTCACTGGGGCTCCTCACTCACTGATTCCAGTCCAGAGACTCACTGGGGCTCCTCACTCACTGATTCCAGTCCAGAGACTCACTGGGGCTCCTCACTCACTGATTCCAGTCCAGAGACTCACTGGGGCTCCTCACTCACTGATTCCAGTACTGAGACTCACTGGGGCTCCTCACTCACTGATTCCAGTACTGAGACACACTGGGGCTCCTCACTCACTGATCCCAGTACCGAGACTCACTGGGGCTCCTCACTCACTGATTCCAGTACTGAGACTCACTGGGGCTCCTCACTCACTGATTCCAGTACCGAGACTCACTGGGGCTCCTCACTCACTGATTCCAGTACTGAGACTCACTGGGGCTTCTCACTCAACGATTCCAGTACTGAGACTCACTGGGGCTCCTCACTCACTGATTCCAGTCCAGAGACTCACTGGGGCTCCTCACTCACTGATTCCAGTCCAGAGACTGACTGGGGCTCCTCACTCACTGATTCCAGTCCACCATTACGCTCCATTCAGGTTAATATTGAATATCATGTGAAACAAGTTATACCTGGTTGCATAGGACTCCCATCTGGTGATTTTGGTTCAAATTTCCCCCTTCGGAGGTGCTGCAAATAACTAAACTCCAACTTTTATTTTTTTAATAAAAAATATCCTAATTGCTTTCTTCCATCATTATCTCTTTAGAGATTCTGTTAATATTTTAAATCCCCTCCATGTGTTTTGTATCTGAAGCTAAATTTTCCAAACTCCTGAAAAACTTTGGTTAGGTAGCCTGATTGGAAACAGATGGAGTAACAGTGGGCCAAGGACTGCAACTTCAGCATTGTTTTTTAACAAAATACTTTGGTACTATTCACTGCTGTTTTGTTGATCTTGCTGCTGTCGATTGCTGTGACCTGAGACACCGATACCACTTTTATGCTTTACCCAAACTAGCTACCCTGTATTCAGGCAATGTCTGAAGGTTCACCAGGTTTATACCAGAGATGAGGGGTGTTGATTATGAGGAGAGACTGAGCAGATTGGGTTTGTATTCGTTGGAATTTAGAAGGTTGAGGGGGGATCTTATAGAGACCTATGAGATAATGAAGGGGCTGGATAGGGTAGAGATGGAGAGATTCTTTCCACTTAGAAAGGAAACTAGAACTAGAGGGCACAGCCTCAAAATAAAGGGGGATCAGTTTAGGACAGAGTTGAGGAGGAACGTCTTCTCTCAGAGGGTGGTGAATCTCTGGAATTCTCTGTGCACTGAAGTGGTGGAGGCTACCTCGTTGAATATGTTTAAATCATGGATAGATGGATTCCTGATCGGTAAGGGAATTAGGGGTTATAGGGATCAGGCGGGTAAGTGGAACTGATCCACTATCAGATCAGCCATGATCTTATTGAATGGCGGGGCAGGCTCGAGGGGCTAGATGGCCTACTCCTGCTCCTATTTCTTATGTTCTTATGTTCTTATGTCTGCAACTTGTTTCTGCTGAACTCTGGGCTTCCTCTCTTTCAACTGTAATTGACAGGCTGCTGTTAGTTGAAATGCTTTGGTAGTCATCTCAGCTGGTGATGGCATCACTGTATAAGATATCTTCTGATCACCCTGTGCAGTTACATGACAAGCATTGCCTGTATGAGGGTTTCCTCTGTTCAATAGGAAGCAAAACAGAGTACTAAGCTGCTTGGAATCCTGTTCCTGATCACTTGTGCGATGATTTCAGCTGGTAAAGTGCCAGACTGTGAGGTGGACCTCTGTCTACGCTTGGATAAATAATGGAGCCGGAGGGCTTCTTCAACCTGTGGAAGTAAAAATCTAAAGGATTTTGAAAAGTGTTTGCAAAGAGTTTCCATTTCTTTGGACAAGTGCACAGCGAAAATGTGTGTGCATTGACGTCTGCATGACTGCTGCAGTAACAGAGAGAGCAATTCCTGAAGTGATTATGCAGCTGATTTGTGCCGAGCTGAGATTGTTCCAGCATGAAGCCTAACCCTGATGTTCTTTCATTGCCAAGATGATCTTGGAGCAAAACATTTGTCAGATGGAAAACGCACACTCCATGTTCTGTGATAGTTTCATAGTTTTATCATCAAATGCATAAATATCAATAGGATACGAAAGGCACATTACGAGCTGTCAAATGAGTTTTTCTGTTAGTTACGAGTGTTCTTCTGTCAGTTACAGCATCCCAGTTATACTAAAACTCCTATATAGAGATTACATATATTTCCAGTTGAGATGAACTCCAGTGAATTTGATCGCCAGGGTTTACATTGGCAGCTGCCCAGTTTCAGTTGAAGTGCAGACGGTATTAAATTACCAGCCCGTTGCCTTTACTGAGTTTTCTTTTCCCACAACTAGAGATTTCAATCACCTGATTATACTGGTTCATTGTAATTTCCTTACTTCACAGTCAAGACCACGAGAGGTAAAGGCTTTTAATTCCAAATTGGAAGTGGGGTAAATCACTTCATACTGCTTACTCTTCACATTGATAAAATTCCAGCCATTGTATGAATAAGACAACGAACACAATACAGGGCAGTTTGTGTAGGCAGCATATTGCGAGCAATAGTAATGCAAAGGCTATTAATATGTGCGTAGAGGAATCTAAAGCTCTGCATATATGCACCCTAAAGCCATAAGCAAAGGGTTAAAGCTAGTTATGGTTCATTTTTGGGCACAGGGTGTTATTATCCATGAAGGATAGAAATGAAGCCAATCTTTACACACTTTTATACTTATTTGCGGGCTTATCATTCATTACAGTCACACATCTCCTAACCTAACAAACACAGTTTCAATATAGTAAAAGCAAAATACCGTGGATGCTGGAATCAGAAGCAAAAACAGAAAATGCTGGAAAATCTCAGCAGGTCTGACAGCATCTGGGGAGAGAGAACAGAGCTAATGGTTCAATTCAGGATGACTCATCCAAGAGTTATCCTCTTAAGTGTAGAACACCTGCCAAGTTTTAGTGAAATTCAATCTTGTCAGATAGAGTTTATTCATCACTGGTCAGGTCCCAATTCTGGGCCCTGCATCTAAGGAAGGATGTGCTGGCCTTGGAGAAGGTCCAGAGGAGATTCATGAAAATGATCCTGGGTATGAAAATGATATGATGTGGAGATGCCGGCGTTGGACTGGGGTGAACACGGTAAGAAGTCTCACAACACCAGGTTAAAGTCCAACAGGTTTATTTGGTAGCAAATACCATAAGCTTTCGGAGCACTGCTCCTTCGTCAGATGGAGTGGAAATGTGCTCTCAAACAGGGCACAGAGACACAAAATCAAGTTACAGAATACTGATTAGAATGCAAATCCCTACAGCCAACCAGATCTTAAAGATACAGACGATGTGGGTGGAGGGAACATTAAACACAGGTTAAAGAGATGTGTATTGTCTCCAGACAGAACAGCTAGTGAGATTCTACAAGCCCAGGAGGCAAGCTGTGGGGGTTATTGATAATGTGACATAAATCCAACATCCCGGTTTAGGCTGTCCTCATGTGTGTGGAACTTGGCTATCAGTTTCTGCTCAGCGACTCTGCGCTGTCGTGTGTCGTGAAGGCCGCCTTGGAGAACACTTACCTGAAGATCCAAGGCTGAATGCCCGTGACTGCTGAAGTGCTCCCCCACAGGAATCCCCAATGGGATGAAGCAGCAGTATAATATGAAGGGTACCATTCTTAGCAGTGTAGAGGATCAGAAGGACCTTGGGGTCCGGGTCCATAGGACTCTTAAATCGGCCTCGCAGGTGGAGGATGCGGTCAAGAAGGCGTACGGCGTACTAGCCTTCATTAATCGAGGGATTGAGTTTAGGAGTCGGGAGATAATGCTGCAGCTTTATAGGACCCTGGTTAGACCCCACTTGGAGTACTGCGCGCAGTTCTGGTCACCTCATTACAGGAAAGATGTTGAAGCCATTGAAAGGGTGCAGAGGAGATTTACAAGGATGTTGCCTGGATTGGGGGGCATGCCTTATGAGGATAGGTTGAGGGAGCTTGGTCTCTTCTCCCGGGAGAGACGAAGGATGAGAGGTGACCTGATAGAGGTTTACAAGATGTTGAGAGGTCTGGATAGGGTAGACTCTCAGAGGCTATTTCCAAGGGCTGAAATGGTTGCTACGAGAGGACACAGGTTTAAGGTGCTGGGGGGTAGGTACAGAGGAGATGTCAGGGATAAGTTTTTCACTCAGAGGGTGGTGGGTGAGTGGAATCGGCTGACGTCGGTGGTGGTGGAGGCAAACTCGTTGGGGTCTTTTAAGAGACTTCTGGATGAGTACATGGGATTTAATGGGATTGAGGGCTATAGATAGGCCTAGAGGTAGGGATATAGAACATAGAACATAGAACATAGAACATTACAGCGCAGAACAGGCCCTTCGGCCCACGATGTTGCACCGACCAGTTAAAAAAAAACTGTGACCCTCCAACCTAAACCAATTTCTTTTCGTCCATGAACCTATCTACGGATCTCTTAAACGCCCCCAAACTAGGCGCATTTACTACTGATGCTGGCAGGGCATTCCAATCCCTCACCACCCTCTGGGTAAAGAACCTACCCCTGACATCGGTTCTATAACTACCCCCCCTCAATTTAAAGCCATGCCCCCTCGTGCTGGATTTCTCCATCAGAGGAAAAAGGCTATCACTATCCACCCTATCTAAACCTCTAATCATCTTATATGTTTCAATAAGATCCCCTCTTAGCCGCCGCCTTTCCAGCGAAAACAATCCCAAATCCCTCAGCCTCTCCTCATAGGATCTCCCCTCCATACCAGGCAACATCCTGGTAAACCTCCTCTGCACCCTCTCCAAAGCCTCCACATCCTTCCTGTAATGTGGGGACCAGAACTGCACACAGTACTCCAAGTGCGGCCGCACCAGAGTTGTGTACAGTTGCAACATAACGCTACGACTCCTAAATTCAATCCCCCTACCAATAAACGCCAAGACACCATATGCCTTCTTAACAACCTTATCTACTTGATTCCCAACTTTCAGGGATCTATGCACACATACACCTAGATCCCTCTGCTCCTCCACACTATTCAAAGTCCTCCCGTTAGCCCTATACTCAACACATCTGTTATTCCTACCAAAG
This sequence comes from Mustelus asterias, assembly GCF_964213995.1. Classification (NCBI taxonomy): domain Eukaryota; kingdom Metazoa; phylum Chordata; class Chondrichthyes; order Carcharhiniformes; family Triakidae; genus Mustelus; species Mustelus asterias. Next base: position 3,122,910 of record NC_135807.1, read on the forward strand.
TGAATTACCTCACACTTCTCCGCATTAAACTCCATCCGCCACCTCTCGGCCCAACTTTGCAACCTGTCTAAGTCTTCCTGCAAACTACGACACCCTTCCTCACTGTCTACCACACCACCGACTTTGGTGTCATCAGCAAATTTGCTAATCCACCCAACTATACCCTCATCCAGATCATTAATAAATATTACAAACAGCAGTGGCCCCAAAACAGATCCCTGAGGTACACCACTTGTAACCGCACTCCATGATGAATATTTACTATCAACCACCACCCTCTGTTTCCTATCCGCTAGCCAATTCCTGATCCAATTTCCTAGATCACCCCCAATCCCATACATCTGCATTTTCTGCAGAAGCCTACCATGGTGAACCTTATCAAACGCCTTACTAAAATCCATATATACCACGTCCACTGCCTTGCCCCCATCCACCTCCTTGGTCACTTTCTCAAAAAACTCAATAAGGTTAGTAAGGCACGACCTACCTGCCACAAAACCATGCTGACTATCACCTATCAATTCATTACTCTCCAAATAACTATAAATCCTATCCCTTATAATTTTTTCCAACATCTTGCCGACAACAGAAGTGAGACTCACCGGTCTATAATTCCCGGGGAAGTCTCTGTTCCCCTTCTTAAACAATGGGACAACATTCGCTAACCTCCAATCTTCTGGTACTATACCAGAGGCCAACGACGACCTGAAGATCAGAGCCAGAGGCTCTGCAATCACTTCTCTTGCCTCCCAGAGAATCCTTGGATAAATCCCATCCGGACCAGGGGATTTATCTATTTTCAGACCCTCCAGAATATCCTGCACATCCTCCTTATCAACTGTAATACTGTCTATTCTACTCCCTTGCAACCCAGTGTCCTCCTCAGCTATATTCATGTCCCCTTGCGTGAACACCGAAGAGAAATATTGGTTCAATGCCTCACCAATCTCCTCCGGTTCCACACATAACTTCCCTCTGCCATCTATAACTGGCCCTAAACTTGCCCTAACCAACCTTCTGTTCTTGACATACCTATAGAACGCCTTAGGATTCTCTTTAACCCTATCCGCCAAAGTCTTCTCATGTCCCCTTTTAGCCCTTCTAAGCTCGCTCTTCAACTCCCTCTTAGCCAATCTAAAGCTTTCTAGTGCACTACCCGAGTGCTCACGTCTCATCCGAACATAAGCCTCCTTTTTCTTTTTAACCAACAAAGAAACTTTTTTGGTGCACCACGGTTCCCTAGCCCTACCAATTCCTCCTTGCCTGACAGGGACATACCTATCACAGACTCGCAGTAGCTGCTCCTTGAAAAAACTCCACATGTCGGACGTTCCCAGTCCCTGTAATCTCCTAGTCCAACCTATGTTTCCTAATTCTCTCCTAATAGCCTCATAATTACCCTTCCCCCAGCTAAAACCACTGGCCCGAGGTTCATGCCTATCCCTTTCCATCACTAAGGTGAACGTAACCGAATTGTGGTCACTATCACCAAAATGCACACCAACTTCCAAGTCTAGCACCTGGTCTGGCTCATTTCCCAGCACCAGATCCAATATAGCCTCACCTCTAGTTGGCCTGTCTACATACTGAGTCAAAAAACCTTCCTGCACGCTTTGAACAAAAACTGACCCCTCTAACGAGCTAGAGCTATAACAATTCCAGTCAATATTAGTCAAGTTAAAATCCCCCATAACAACTGCCCTATTACTTTCACTCCTAAGCAGGATTGACTCCGCAATCCTTTCCTCAACCTCTCTAGAACTTTTAGGAGGTCTATAAAAGACTCCCAACAGGGTGACCTCTCCTCTCCTATTTCTAATCTCCGCCCATACTACCTCAACAGATAAGTCCTCATCAAACCTCCTCTCTGACACTGTGATACAATCTCTGACCAATAATGCTACCCCTCCCCCTCTTCTACCTCCTTCCCTACTTCGACTAAAACATTTGAACCCCGGGACCTGCAGCATCCATTCCTGCCCCTGCTCTATCCATGTCTCTGAAATAGCCACAACATCGAAGTCCCAGGTACTGATCCACGCTGCAAGTTCACCCACTTTATTGCGAATACTCCTGGCATTGAAGTATACACATTTCAAACCCTGCTCCACCCCACCTCTGCAATGCCGTGCATTGCAGTCCCCATCCATGCATCCCTCACTTTCAGCCCCACTACTCAGGATCCCTCCCCCCCCCCGAATCAGTTTAAACCTCCCTGCATGGCCTTAGCAAATTTACCCCCCAGGATATTGGTCCCCTTCTGATTAAGGTGTAGACCATCCTTCTCATAGAGGTCACACCTTCCCCAGTACGAGCCCCAATTGCTTAAGTACCTGAACCCCTCCCTCCTGCACCATCCCCTCAGCCATGAATTCAAACCTTCCCTCTCCCTATTCCTCTCTAAACTATCCCGTGGTACAGGCAAGAGTCCAGAGATAACCACTCTGTCAGTCTTGGCCTTTAGTTTCCACCCCAACTCCATAAATCCCTGCCTAATATCCCCTTCCCCTATCCTCCCTATGTCGTGTGTCCCCACATGTACAATAACTTGTGGTTTATCTCCCTCCCCCCTAAGAGTCCTGAATACCCTGTCAGACACATCCCGGACCCCAGCCCCTGGTAGGCAACACACCAACCCTGAGTCCCTACCTTTAGTTCCGACCCTCCTATCTGTCCCCTTAATTGTGGAGTCCCCAATCACAAGGCCCAGTCTTTTACAGCCCCTAACCACCTGAGCTTTCTCACTCGGCTCACCCCCAGAGATCTGCTCTCTATGCTCAGTTGATTCCTCCTCAACTGTAGCCTCCAGCACCGAAAACCTATTATGGAGGGGAACCGCCCCAGGGGATTGTCTTCCCGATTGCTTCTTACCCCTCCTCCTGGCATTGACCCAAGCCTCATTTCTAGGAGTTACTATTTCTCTATAACTCCTATCAACTTCCACCTCCGCCTCCCGAATTATGCGGAGTTCCTCTACCTCCCCCTCCAGCTCCTTTACACGCTCCTCCAGAAGCTGCAATCTAATGCACTTCTTACAACCAAAATCTCCTGAAACACTACTGGATTTCCTCACCACATACATCCCACAGGAGATGCAGCATACTGCCTGAACTGCCATCCCTGAAGCCATTACCAGCAAGAAAAAAAGAAAACAAAAAACTTCCCCACACTTATAATTAGGTTAGAGGAGGATGGAAGGGTGGGATCCTCTACCAGTGTAGAGGATCGGGTATCTCCTCTGCACCAATTTATAGGGCTAGGGGCCCGAGAGAAAAAAAAAACTACTACTGAGGGGGAACCACCCAGGTAACTGACTTTTAAAGTTAAAATAAAAACCCTTCCCAGACTCCTTTGCTGCCCACTTCTAGTGATCAGCGCAACTTGTGGGCCGAAGGGCCTGTTTGTGCTGTGGCTTTCTATGTTCTATGTTCTAACAGTCTTGCCTGGTGATTGTCGAGCGGTGTTCATTCATCCGTTGTCGTAGTGTCTGCATGGTTTCCCCAATGTACCATGCCTCGGGACATCCTTTCCTGCAGCGTATCAGGTAGACAATGTTGGCCGAGTTGCAAGAGTAGGTACCGTGTACCTGGTAGATGGTGTTCTCATGTGAGATGATGGCATCCGTGTCGATGATCCGGCACGTCTTGCAGAGGTTGCTGTGGCAGGGTTGTGTGGTGTCGTGGTCACTGTTCTCCTGAAGGCTGGGTAGTTTGCTGCGGACAATGGCCTGTTTGAGGTTGCGTGGTTGTTTGAAGGCAAGAAGTGGGGGTGTGGGGATGGCCTTGGCGAGATGTTCGTCTTCATCAATGACATGTTGAAGGCTCCGGAGGAGATGCCGTAGCTTCTCCGCTCCGGGGAAGTACTGGACGACGAAGGGTACTCTGTCCACCGTGTCCCGTGTTTGTCTTCTGAGGAGGTCGGTGCGGTTTTTCGCTGTGGCGCATCGGAACTGTTGATCGATGAGTCAAGCGCCATATCCTGTTCTTATGAGGGCTTCTTTCAGCGTCTGGAGGTGTCTGTTGCGATCCTCCTCATCTGTGCAGATCCTGTGTATTCGGAGGGCTTGTCCGTAGAGGATGGCTTCTTTAACGTGTTTAGGGTGGAAGCTGGAGAAGTGGACCATCATGAGGTTATCCGTGAGCTTGCGGTACAGTGAGGTGCTGAGGTGACCGTCCTTAATGGAGATGCGTGTGTCCAAGAATGCAACCGATTCTGGAGAGTAGTCCATGGTGAGTCTGATGGTGGGATGGAACTTGTTGATGTCATCATATAGTTGTTTCAGTGATTGCTCACCATGACTCCAAAGGAAGAAAATATCATCGATCTATCTAGTGTATAGCATTGGTTGAAGGTCCTGTGCGGTGAAGAAGTCTTGTTCGAACCTGTGCATGAAGATGTTGGCATATTGAGGTGCGAATTTTGTCCCCATGGCTGTTCCGTGTGTCTGGATGAAGAACTGGTTGTTGAAGGTGAAGACATTGTGGTCCAGGATGAAGCGGATGAGTTGTAAAATTGCATCTGGAAACTGGCAGTTGACGGCATTGAGTACTGAGGCCGTTGCAGCAATGCCATCGTCGTGGGGGATGCTGGTGTAGAGTGCCGAGACATCCATTGTGACGAGGAGTGCTCCTGGTTCAACTGCTCCATGTGTGCTGAGTTTCTGTAGGAAGTCTGTAGTGGCGCGACAAAAGCTGGGTGTTCTTTGTACAATGGGTTTCAAGATGCCCTCGACATCATCTCACGTGAGGACACCATCCACCAGGTACACGGTACCTACTCTTGCAACTCGGCCAACATTGTCTACCTGATACGCTGCAGGAAAGGATGTCCCGAGGCATGGTACATTGGGGAAACCATGCAGACACTACGACAACAGATGAATGAACACCGCTCGACAATCACCAGGCAAGACTGTTCTCTTCCTGTGGGGAGCACTTCAGCAGTCACGGGCATTCAGCCTTGGATCTTCAGGTAAGTGTTCTCCAAGGCGGCCTTCACGACACACGACAGCGCAGAGTCGCTGAGCAGAAACTGATAGCCAAGTTCCACACACATGAGGACAGCCTAAACCGGGATGTTGGATTTATGTCACATTATCAGTAACCCCCACAGCTTGCCTCCTGGGCTTGTAGAATCTCACTAGCTGTTCTGTCTGGAGACAATACACATTTCTTTAACCTGTGTTTAATGTTCCCTCCACCCACATCGTCTGTATCTTTAAGATCTGGTTGGCTGTAGGGATTTGCATTCTAATCAGTATTCTGTAACTTGATTTTGTGTCTCTGTGCCCTGTTTGAGAGCACATTTCCACTCCATCTGACGAAGGAGCAGTGCTCCGAAAGCTTATGGTATTTGCTACCAAATAAACCTGTTGGACTTTAACCTGGTGTTGTGAGACTTCTTACTATGAAAATGTTGACATATGAGAAACGGTTGAGGAGTCTGGGTCTGTACTCGATGGAGTTTAGAAGGATGAGGAGGATCTCATTGAAACTTACAGAATACTGAAAGGCCTGGATAGAGTGGATGTGGGGAGATGTTTCCATGAGTAGGAAAGACTAGGATCCGAGGGCACAGCATCAGAATAAAGGGACGATCCTTTAGAACTGAAATGAGGAGGAATTTCTTCAGCCAGAAGGTAGGGAATCTGTGGAATTCATTGCCACAGAAGGCTGTGGAGGCCAGGCCATTGAGTGTATTTAAGACAGAGATAGATGGGTTCTTGATTGGTAAGGAGGTCAAAGGTTACAGGTAAAGGGTGAGAGAATGGGGTTGGGACACATATCAGCCATGATTGAATGGCAGAGCAGACTGGTTAGGGTGCATTGACCTGAACAGGCGCCGGACTGTGGCGACTAGGGGAATTTCACAGTAACTTCATTGCAGTGTTAATGTAAGCCTTACTTCTGACTAATAAATAAACTTTAAACCTTAAACTCAATGGGCTGAATGGCCTTATTCCTATATCTTATGGTCTTATGTTCTTATGGGATGTGGGCCAGGATTTATTGTCCATTCCTAGTTACCTTTGAGAAGATGGTATTGAGCTACCTTCTTGAACCACTGCAGGCCCTGAGGTGTAGGTACATCCACAGTGCTGTTCGGGAGAGAGTCCTAGGATTTTGACCCAGCAACAGTGAAGGATGGTGTGGGCCTTGGAGGGGAACTTCCAGGTAATGGTGTTCCCATGCATCTTTTGCCCTTGCCCTCCTAGATGGTAGTGGTCATGGTTTGGAATTTGCCGACTAAAGATGCGGATTAATCCGGGATAGTCAGCACGGATTCGTGAAGGGCAAGTCGTGCCTCACAAATTTGATTGAATTTTTTGAGGAGGTAACTAAGTGTGTTGATGAAGGTAGGGCAGTTGATGTCATATACATGGATTTTAGTAAGGCGTTTGATAAGGACCCCATGGTCGGCTTATGATGAAAGTGAGGAGGTGTGGGATAGAGGGAAAGTTGGCCGATTGTATAAGTAACTGGCTATCTGGTCCAAGACAGAGGGTGGTGGTGGATGGAAAATTTTTGGATTGGAGGCAGGTTGCTAGCGCTGTGCCACAGGGATCAGTGCTTGGTCCTCTGCTCTTTGTGATTTTTATTAATGACTTAGAGGAGGGGGCTGAAGGGTGGATCAGTAAATTTGCTGATGACACCAAGATTGGTGGAGTAGTGGATGAGGTGGAGGGCTGTTGTAGGCTGCAAAGCGACATAGATAGGATGCAAAGCTGGGCTGAAAAATGGCAAATGGAGTTTAACCCTGATAAATGTGAGGTGATTCATTTTGGTAGGACTAATTTAAATGTGGATTACAGGGTCAAAGGTAGGGTTCTAAAGACTGTGGAGGAACAGAGAGATCTTGGGGTCCATATCCACAGATCTCTAAAGGTTGCCACTCAAGTGGATAGAGCTGTGAAGAAGGCCTATCGTGTGTTAGCTTTTATTAACAGGGGGTTGGAGTTTAAGAGCCGTGGGGTTATGCTACAACTGTACAGGACCTTGGTGAGACCACATTTGGAATATTGTGTGCAGTTCTGGTCACCTCACTATAAGAAGGATGTGGAAGCGCTGGAAAGAGTGCAGAGGAGATTTACCAGGATGCTGCCTGGTTTGGAGGGTAGGTCTTATGAGGAAAGATTGAGGGAGCTAAGGCTGTTCTCTCTGGAGCGGAGGAGGCTGAGGGGAGACTTAATAGAGGTTTATAAAATGATGAAGGGGATAGATAGAGTGAACGTTCAAAGACTATTTCCTCGGGTGGATGGAGCTATTACGAGGGGGCATAACTATAGGGTTCATGGTGGGAGATATAGGAAGGATATCAGAGGTAGGTTCTTTACGCAGAGAGTGGTTGGGGTGTGGAATGGCCTGCCTGCAGTGATAGTGGAGTCAGACACTTTAGAAACATTTAAGCGGTTATTGGATAGGCACATGGAGCACACCAGGATGATAGGGAGTGGGATAGCTTGATCTTGGTTTCGGAAAAAGCTCGGCACAACATCGTGGGCCGAAGGGCCTGTTCTGTGCTGTACTGTTCTATGTTCTATGTTCTAAAGAGCCTTGGTGAGTTGTTGCAGTGCATCTTGTACATGGTATATACTGCTGCCACTGTACATCGGTGGTGGAGGGAGTGAACATCTGGTGAAGGGTGCTTTGTCCTGGATGGTGTTAAGTTTCTTTAGTGTTGTTGGAGCTGCACTCATCCCGGCAAATGGAAAGTATTCCATCACACTCCTGACTTGTGTCTTGTAGATTGTGGACAGGCTTTGAGGAGTCAGGTGAGTTACTCACTGTTAGATTCCTAGCTTCTGATCTAATGTTGTAGCCCTAGTATTTATATGGCTAATCCAATTCAGTTTCTGGTCAATGCTAACCCCCTAGAATGTTGACAGTGGGGAATTCAGTGGTAGAATCCATAGAATACCTACAGTGCAGAAGGAGGCCATTCAGCCCATTGAGTCTGCACCAACTATCCGAGAGAGTACCTTGGTAGCATTTACTATGGCTAATCCACTTAACCTGGACACTAAGAGGCAATTTAGCAGGGCCAATCCACCTAACCTGCATATCTTTGGACTGTGGGAAGAAACCCACGCAGACACGGGGAGAACTTGCAAACTTCACACAGTCACCCAAGGCCAGAATCAAACTCGGGTCCCTGGAGCTGTGATGCAGCAGTGCTAACCACTGTGCCACCGTGTCACTGTGAAACCCCTTTAGCTGGGATTTCCATTAAAAATATCAAAAGTGAGATTGATAGATTTATTTTTGGGGTAGGGGAATTAGGAGTTACGGACTAAGGCTTCTATCTGCAGTTAAGATATAGATCAGGCATGATCTAATTGAACAGATTGGAGAATCTGAATGGCCATTTTGTGTTCCTGTGTTCCTCACTGAATGACAGTTCTGTGGAACTGGCTGTTCTAAAGTGGAATGTGATCAACCAGGCTTGTATTCCCTTGCATAAAGAAGGTTAATGGGTAATTGAATTGAGGTATTAGCCAGTTAAAATATGTAATAGGGTAGATTTTTAAAAACTATATCCTCTGGTGGGAAGTCAAGAACAAGGAGATGCAAACTTAGAATTATAGTTAGGTTGGTCAGGGATGATGTCAGGAAATATTTCACACCAATGTGAGTGGAAATCTGGACACATCTTCAAAAAGCTATTGAGGCCTTCAGAACTGAGATAACTAGATTTTTGCTGGGTAAGGGTATTAAGGTTTACAGAATCAATGCGGGTGGATGGAGTGAAGATAAGATCAGGCATGTTCCAACTGAATGACTTGTTTTGCATTCTACCTTGAAAAGAAGTGCCTCATTAGTTTGTTTTTATTCCAGGAGTACTTCTCTGCATTCATTGATTCCCTCTTAATGATCATCATGCCTTTACAGCAGTAGCTGCTTTACTGATGCTGGGATTAAGGGATAGTATCAAGTCAGAGGTGAAATGGGAGCTTTATTCTATATTTAATCTATACTGCATATGATTCAGGAGTAACAAGGATTGATGTCTGTTGCAAAAAGTGTCAATTGTTCATTTTCTCGAAAGAATAAGAGTCAGAGGATTGCTTAAAAAATTCTCAATGGTACAAAGATATTTGATCGATGTTGTGAATAAGCTACAATATTAGGAACACTCCACTAGGTGACAGTGTATATTTCACTCTCAATTAACATTGTTGAATTAGCAAGCTTGCAAGTCTTGACTGGATGTTGGAGAGTGAGAATATTGCCTGAGGAGAGATTTTTTCTGCATTATTGAGACAAAAGAAAGATAAAAATAAATTGACTTGCATTTATAAAGTACCTTAATATTTATTTTGAAGCTGAATTTTCAACCTCATATTCTCTCCAAAGCAAAGACCCTCTACCTCCATCTTTGACTTTGGCCCTACATCAACCTATCTGCATTTGAACTCTTCATTTGTGCCTTTTGATCATCTCTAAACTTAACTATTCCAGTGCTCTCCTGCTGCTCTCCAATTCTTAATTCCCCAGCTCATCTAAAACTATGCTGCCTAAATACTACCCTGCACCAAGTCCCACACCCCCAGCAGTCCCATTCTTGTTGGCTCTCAGTGTCTTAATGCCATATCTAAAATTCTCATTCCTCATGTTTAGATCCCGTTGTTGCCTCAGTCTGTCTATCTCTGTAAGTCTTGCTTACCCACTATAGTATCCACTTGTCTAACCTCTAGCCACTTGTGTATCTCCATTCAACCTACCATTGTAGGTTTCCATTAACAGCCTAGGTTCTAAGCTTTGGAATTTTCTTTCCAAACCTCTATGCCTCTTCACTTCTCTGTCCTCTGACCTTGCTTAAAGTCCAGCTTTTGCTGCACTCTAATTTCCTGCTTTATGTCTCCCTCCTTTCTTGAATAGAGGAATGACATTTACTATTTTCCAATCTGATGGAACCTTTCCAGAATATAAAGGAATTTGAAAAATTAAAACTAGTGTAACTACTATGACGTGGAGATGCCGGCGTTGGATTCACCTGATGAAGGGGCAGGGCTCCCAAAGCTTGTGCTACCAAATAAACCTGTTGCACTTTAACCTGGTGTTGTGAGACTTCTTAGTGTATCTACTATCTTAGAAACCTCTGCAATGGGAAAAAGATTCTTATGACCTTCCCTATCTATGCCTCTCATAATTTTGTATACCTCTATCAGATCCTCTCAGCCTTTTTGGCTCCAGGGAAAACAATCCTTTCATTTAAGATCCTAAGATGAAGTCCATCAGGACCTGGGGGCTTTACAGCTTAAGTTCTAATAATTTTCTCAGTATCCTCTTCCTGGTGTTTGAAACTGTTTTAGTTCCTCCCTCATTTTCACCTCCTGATTCACAATTATTTCTGGGATGTTAGTTATATCCATTATGGTGAAGACAGATGCAAAATATCTGTTCAATTCATCTGCCATTTCCTTATTTTCCATTATTAATTCCCCATTCTCACTTTTTAGAGGATCACTTCATAAATCACTAATCTTTTTGAAGTTTATTTGACTCTTATATAGGTTATTGATAGATCACTCAATAAGATCTGAGATCCGAAGATGCTTTTTCCCATATCAGGATTGCTCATCACAGACACACGAGGGCTAAATTAACTCGTCCCCTAAAATGGGCATGGATGTTGTGATGCACAATTAACCCACCTCTCCCTGCCATTGATTGTACTGCATTGTGCTCCCTGTCCATTATAATGACTGCAGTGTGAAACCAGTGGAATTGCATTGTTCACTAGCACGGTGCCCAAAATAATAACTTCTCAGCACCACTTAAAGCTTGTCTGTGCGAAGGTACCTGAAAGTTTGACAGTGTTCAATGTAGTTACGTGATCCTAGGGGCTGGAAATGGTAGAGGCTCGGGCTATAGCCTTCCAAAAGTCCTTAGATGTGGAAGTTGTACCAGGAGGCTGAAATATGAAAAAAAATTGCACCATTGTTCTCTCAGGGCAGGGTTGACTTGGGATTCTTTGGTTTCTTACTCTTGAAGAGATCTTGCTGGAGGCAATAGCCTTTCATTCAGAATAATTTTATTTACATCACTTGCTATTTACAAGGTGATGGAACATTACAACATAGGTACAGCTCGTTTCCAAGATTCTTCTCACTCATTTTCTCTCAGTGAATGATCACCATAACATAGCTCCTTATGCACATGCTCTGTAGCTATTATTAGAGATACCGGCATTGGACTGCAGTGATAGTGGAGTCAGACACTTTAGGAACATTTAAGCGGTTATTGGATAGGCACATGGAGCACACCAGGATGATAGGGAGTGGGATAGCTTGATCTTGGTTTCAGATAAAGCTCGGCACAACATCGTGGGCTGAAGGGACTGTTCTGTGCTGTATTGTTCTATGTTCTACGTTCTATAAACACAGTAAGAAGTTTAACAACACCAGGTTAAAGTCCAACAGGTTTATTTGGTAGCAAAAGCCACTAGCTTTTGGAGCGCTGCTCCTTCATGCAGAGGAACTTGGAGTGGGAGGGTAAAGATCCAGTTGTCGTGGTCCACATAGGTGCCAACGATATAGGAAGAAGAGGAACTGAGGTTCTGCTAAGGGAATATGAAAAGCTAGGATCTAAATTGAAAAGCAGAACAAAAAAGGTAATAATCATAGATCATAGAAGATCATAGAAACCCTACAGTACAGAAAGAGGCCATTCGGCCCATCGAGTCTGCACCAACCACAATCCCACCCAGGCCCTACCCCCTATATCCCCACATATTTTACCCGCTAATCCACGCATCCCAGGACACTAAGGGACAATTTTAGCATGGCCAATCAACCTAACCCGCACATCTTTGGACTGTGGGAGGAAACCGGAGCACCCGGAGGAAACCCACGTAGACACGAGGAAAATGTGCAAACTCCACACAGACAGTGACCCAAGCCGGGAATCGAACCCAGGTCCCTGGAGCTGTGAAGCAGCAGTGCTAACCACTGTGCTACCGTGCCGCCCCAATAATCTCTGGATTACTACCTGAGCCACGAGCGAATTGGCACAGGGTTAAGAAGATTAAGGAGGTAAATGCGTGGCTCAAAGATTGGTGTGGGAGGAAGGAGTTTGAATTCATGGGACATTGGCACCAGTATTGGGGAAGATGGGACCTGTTCCAATGGGATGGTCTTCATCTGAATCGTGCTGGGACCAGAGTCCTGGCGAATCGTATAACTGGGGCTGTAGATAGGGCTTTAAATTAAATAGTGGGGGGGGAGGGTTCAGTGGTATGGAGAATTAGAAAATCAAAGGTAAAGGAGAGGGTAGGAATGCAGGTTAATAATGAGGACTTTCAATTAGTTAAAGGAGTCAAGAGCTCAGGAGAGGTTAGTAAAGTTTCCAGACCACGTAATAGAACAGGGAGTATAGAGGATGGCAGGAATCTAACCTCAGGCAGAGTAAAAAAGGTGACAAGTATGAGAAGGGAGGTGGTCAACACAGTGCAGGGAGTTGGTCTGGGGAAGAAAAACCAGACTGTGATAGGAAGGGACAGAGCAGGCAAACAAAGGAATGCACAACCAAATCGGGTCCAGGTAGGAAAGACTAACATAAAGACACTTTACCTGAATGCACGTAGCATTCGAAACAAAGTGAATGAGTTGACGGCACAAATTAGTACATATGGGTATGATCTAGTGGCCATTACAGAAACGTGGTTGCAGGGTGACCAGGACTGGGAACTAAATATCCACGGGTATCAGACAATTCGGAAGGGTAGACAGGAAGGAAAAGGAGGTGGGGTAGCTCTGTTAATTAGGGATAGCATCAGGGCGGTAGAGACGATATAGGCTCTAAGGAGCATAATGTGGAATCAATGTGGGTGGAGATAAGGAATAGTAAGGGGAAAAAGTCACTGGTGGGCGTAGTCTATCGGCCCCCAAATAATAACTTCAAGGTGGGGCGGGCATAAACAAGCAAATAATAGATGCATGTAAAATGGAACAGCAATAATCATGGGGGATCTTAACCTCCATATTGATTGGTCAACTCAAGTCGGACGCGGTGTACTTGAGGAGGAGTTCTTAGAGTGCTGTTGCGATAGTTTCCTCGAACAGTATGTTATAGAACCTACGAGGGAGCAAGCTATCCTGGATCTGGTCCTGTGTAATGAGGGTAAAATAAATGATCTCCTTGTGAGGGATCCTCTTGGAATGAGTGATCACAATATGGTTGAATTTCTAATACAGATGGAAGGTGAGAAAGTAGGGTCCCAAACCAGTTCCTCTGCTTGAACAAGGGGGATTACAATAGGATGAAGGCAGAGTTGGCTAATGTAGACTGGGAACACAGACTAATTGGTGGGACAGTTGAGGAACGGAGGAATTTTAAGGAGATTTTTCTCAGTACTCAGGAAAAATATATTCCAGTGAAAAAGAAGGGATGTAAGAAAAGGGATAACCAGCCGTGGATAACTAAGGAGATAAAGGAGAGTATCAAATTAAAAACCAATGCATACAGAGTAGCCAAGATTCGTGGGGAATTAGAGGATTGGGAAGGCTTTAAAAAGCAACAAAGAACTACTAAGAAAGCAATAAAGAAAGAAAAGATAGAGTATGAAAGTAAACTAGCACAAAATATAAAAACTGATAGTAAGAGTTTTTACAAATATATAAAAAGGAAAAGATTGGCTAAAGTAAAGTTAGAAGATGAGAAAGGGGATTTAATAATGGGAAACGAGGAAATGGCTGAAGCCTTAAACAAGTTTATTGTGTTCGTCTTCACAGTGGAGGACACAAATAGCATACCAAAAATGGACGGTCATGGGACTGTAGGGGGTGAGGACCTTAAAACGATCACTCTTACTAAAGAGGTAGTGCTGGGTAGGCTAATGGGACTAAAGGTAGACAAGTCCCCTGGTCCGGATGGAATGCATCCCAGGGTACTAAAAGAAACGGCAGAGGCAATAGCAAATGCATTAGTTGTAATCTATCAAAATTCACTGGACTCTGGGGAGGTGCCAGCTGATTGGAAAACAGCTACTGTAACACCACTGTTTAAAAAAGGAGGCAGACAAAAAACAGGTAATTACAGGCCGGTTAGCTTCACATCCATAGTTGGGAAAATGCTGGAATCTATCATAAAGGAAGAAATAGCAGGAGACCTGGAAAAGAATGGTTCAATCAAGCAGATGCAGCGTGGATTCAGGAAGGGAAAGTCATGTTTGACTAATTTACTGGAGTTTTTTGAGGAGGTGACAAGTGCGATTGACGGGGGGAACCGGTGGATGTATTGTATTTGGATTTCCAGAAGGCTTTCGATAAGGTGCCTCACAAAAGGTTACTGCAAAAGATAAAGGTGCATGGAGTTGGGGGTAAAGTGTTAGCGTGGATTGAAGATTGGCTATCTAACAGAAAACAGAGAGTAGGTATAAATGGGTGCTTTTCTGGTTGGCAATCCGTGACTAGTGGCGTGCCGCAGGGATCGATGCTGGGGCTCAACTATTTACCATATACATAGACGATCTGGAGGAGGGGACCGAGTGTAGGGTAACAAAGTTTGCGGATGACACTAAGATGGGTGGGAAAGCAAATTGCGTGGAAGACACAGAGAGTCTGCAGAAAGATTTGGATAGGCTAAGTGAGTGGGCGAGGATCTGGCAGATGGAGTATAATGTTGGTAAGTGTGAGGTTATCCACTTTGGAAGGAATAATAGGAAAAGGGACTATTATTTAAACGGTGAAAAATTACAACATGCTACTGTGCAGAGGGACCTGGGGGTCCTTGTGCATGAATCGCAAAAACACAGTTTGCAGGTGCAGCAGGTAATCAAGAAGGCAAATGGAATGTTGGCCTTTATCGTGAGAGGGATGGAGTATAGAAGCAGGGAGGTCATGCTGCAACTGTACAGGGTACGGGTGAGGCCGCACCTAGAGTACTGTGTACAATTTTCATCCCCTTATTTAAGAAAGGATGTATTGGCTTTGGAAGGGGTGCAGAGAAGGTTCACTAGGTTGATTCCGGAGATGAGGGCGTTGGCTTATGAGGAGAGATTGAGTAGACTGGGCCTGTACTCCTTGGAGTTTAGAAGGTCGAGGGGAGATCTTATAGAGACATATAAGATAATGAAGGGGCTAGACAGGGTAGAAACATCGAGATTGTTTCCACTTACAATGGAAACAAGAACTAGGGGGCATAGCCTCAAAACACGGGGGAGTCAATTTAGAACAGAGTTGAGGAGAAACTTCTTCTCCCGGAGGATAGTGAATCTTTGGAATTCTCTGCCCAATGAAGCGGTAGAGGCTACCTCATTAAATGTGTAAGTCACAGATAGATAAATTTTTAGCCAATAAGGGAATTAAGGGTTATGGGGAGCGGGCGGGTAACTGGAACTGAACCCACTATCAGATCAGCCATGATCTTATTGAATGGCGGAGCAGGCTTGAGGGGCCAGATGGCCTACTCCTGCTTCTATTTCTTATGTTCTTATATTGTCCCCCCTCATTCTTCCTAAAATCATTCACTTCACTTTTTTTTTACATTTGCCGTGTGTTGGTCGGTTCATTTCACCAGGGAAGATGTGGCCACTTGCTCCACAAGTGAATCATGAGGAACAAATTGTGATAGTGGCCATCCAAGGCAGTCTGTCACCCACATACTAATAATATGATTTATTATATGATATGAAAGATGATTTTATCGAGATTTTCTGAATTGTGAAGAGTTTTGATAGAATAAATAAAGACAGACTATTATCACTGATATGAGGGTTAGTGCCAAAGGACAAAGGACACAGGTATAAGGGGATTAACAAAAGAACAGAGGGAACATAAGCAAAAAAGAGGTCGTGCAGCCAATTGTCATACTCTGGAATATACTGCCTAATATGGATTGAAGAACAGCTTTTTGACGTAAATTGGATAAATATTTGAAGAGGAATCATTTACAGGGCTATGGGGCAAGAGCAGGGGAATGGTCTAAAGATCTAAACAGCTGAAGACACGGCTTCCACTGATGAGTGATGAGACATGCTCAAGAGGCCAGACATAAAGAGGCACAGAGCTCTCTGAAGATAGTGAGGCTGGAAGATTTTACAGAGATAGGGTGGGACCAGGCTATAGAAGGATTTGAAAGCAAAGCTGAGAATTTGTAAATTAAGGCATAGCCTTCATAGGTGAGCTCACAGAGGGGCGATGGAAGAATGGAACTTGGAGCAGAATTCAGTAATGATGTCACGAATCCCACCCACTAGTTGGAGAGCAGATGGGAGCCCAGTGTCTATAGGAAGCATGGCACCAGTCTGAGGTAATCAGGGATTTACCAGGACAGTATGATGCCTCCCACTGAATTGAACCCTGGGCAGTGTGGAAAGCCTGCAGACCAATCAGAGACCGGCAGTTCTGTAGTACTGCATCACCATTGGGAGTGATGGCCACTGCTGATATTGCATTAGAGCCTAGGCAGAGAATCAGTGATGGAGCCTCTAGAGTGAGGCAAATGGGCAGGATGAGGTCCCAGGGAGAGGGTGCCAGCTGCGAAGGAGGGACAGAGGGAAGGTCATCTGCAAGGGCTTCCTGTGGGCCCCAACTTCCCGATGCAAGCTCCCTTGATTAGTTACAGGGTGCTTTTGAGAGACAGCCAGAAGGCTGCAAGCAAACCTGAAAAGGTTTGCTGGCCGGCGTCCTCGGATGGCAGGACTCCTACCGTTGGTTACATACTAGCTGTAGTCGGTGAGCCCTCAAGTGGTCCTCAATTGGTCTCTGGACAGGAAGGTCACCTACAAGCCTTCTCAATCTGTCTCAATTGGAGGGAGGTGGCAGGAACTCCATACTGCATCCTCCTGCCCAATCTTAGCCCCTTCTCCCGCCCCTCAACCCCACGTACCCCCAACTCTGAACTGGCCTCCCGGGTTGCTGGCATCAAATTCTGCCCTTGGGATGAGTTAGGAAATAGGCAAAAGAGTTTTGAATCAGTTAAAGTTTACATGGATGGGAGGCCAGCCAGAGGAGCAATGTAATAGATGAGGTTGAGTTAAAGCAGACTGAATAAAATATTGACCCCCCCCCCCCTCCTCTATTGCACTCATGTCAATGAGGTTTATTGCATTATATTATTGAGAGAAAATATAGTTCCTCCTTCTTGGAAACCAATGTCTGGTATTCCTTTATTCAGTAAGATTCAAATGTCAGTGCTGCGATTCTAGTGATGTGCCAAATGGAATCAGACATCTCCCCACAAGGAGGGAGATGAGATCATTTGAAAACTACACCATTGCCAAAATAGTTACTGCAGTAACTAATATTTGAGCACAATAACTGTAAACAATGGCCATTGTGTGATTTGGCAGCCTGTGAGTCCATTGTGTAAGGGGCTGTTTAATTTTCATTGCTAAAGCGCAGTTGCAATTTCTCAAAGTAACACAAGTCTAATCCAGTAAATATTTAACATTCCTTTCAAGTAGTGAGAAGTTCTAGCAGTTGAGACATGTAAAAAGATTATTTTATTTCAATGTAACTCATATAGGAGCCAACATGTAATATCTCTCCAATACTTCAGTTCTAATTATGAAAATAAATATAAAAGAACCTTTTGCAGTGATATTGGCATACACATTTATCACTGCTTTAAAACAAAAATTGAGATTGTGCATGATTTTCCAAGGAGCATATTTCATTCTGAATTTTGATATAATATTTGTTATTACTTATTTAATAACAAAGTAAACACTTCAACCAGTGTTGTTGTAATTTCTCTGTTACATTTTTACAACAATATTATAGATTCACTATGCCTTTGAAATAATGTTTTGTGTTTTTCTCAGTGAAAAAGGGAGTGGCACTATGCAGGATATGAGTCGATAGAAAAATGGGTAACTGCCGGTTGATGGTGGGTGAACTGTGGAAACACTCCCATGGTTATATTGTGTAACTTAGGCAATGACTGACAGCCCAGTCATTTGGATTAAGGAAGGGAATTATTTATCAAACCTTTAGTAATGTGTCTAAGACGTGATAATGACACAAGATCATTAGGCCAGATGCTAATAGAAATCTATCTGACTGTTAGTGATGCATGCCAATACTAAAATCGGGCAACAGTTCATGGAATGAAGAGATGCACCATGAAATGTGATGTTCCTTCTTTAGATTCTCACAAACAACATCTTATCCTTACCCTCCCCATTATTATTAAGTACTTGCTAGATTTTAATATTAATTGTTCATTAATTGGGAAAGAAGCACAAAGAGATATTGGGACATACATACACATTATTAGAAGTCAGAAATTAACAAGGTAATTAACAAGTAAGCCTAGCACTGGGGTTAATTTCTTGAGGGATAGAATTGAAATACAGAGAGGTCATAAAAACTTCTTCAGAACATTGGTTAGATTGCTTTTAGGAAATGTATACAGTTCTAGTCGCCATGTTACTGAAAGGATATGGAGTTCAGAGGAAGATACAAAAAATGATACCAAGGATGATTCTAGAACTGGGAGGTTATAATGATCAGGAATAGACTGGGATATTTTCTGTAGAAAAGAGAGTGATGTGATAGCAGTCTCAAAAACCATAGGGAGGTTGACAGGGTAAAATTTCTTGCAGAAGATTTTTGGGGTGAAGTCCAAAACTTGGGTTCAGAAGTATGATAGTCACTAATAAATTCAATAGGAAATTCAGGACAAACATCTTTACACAGAGAGTGGTGAGAAAGAGGAACTCCACTGTGTTCTCTTAACTTCAATCCTCCTAAATCACTCTCTCTGTTCCAATTCCAGGTTATCTGGACTGCATTTGATCCTTTGTGAAGTCTGCCTCTTTGCAGCTCCCTTGTTCTGTCCATTCTTTCTTAGAATCATAGAATCCATACAATGCAGAAGGAGTCTGCACCGACCACAGTGCCACCCAGGCCCTATCCCCATAACCCCATGTATTTACCCCACAAATCCCTTGACACTAAGCCAATCAACCTAACCTGCACATCTTTTGAGTGTGAGAGGAAACCGGAGCACCTGAGGAAACTCACGCAGACACGGGGAGAATGTGCAAACTCCACATAGATAGTGACCTGAGGCTGGAATTGAACCTGGATCCCTGGTGCTATGAGGCAGCAGTGCTAACCACTGTGTCGCCGTGCCGCGCCGGCACGCCTGGCAGAGTTGAAAGATGTTCATTCCCTGGTGTACTCTCTTCAACTCAAATATATCCAGTTAAATCACATTGGATAACACTACTGTGGAATACCTTGGAATGTTTGGATTTATTAAAGCTTCTATGTAAATGTGAGCTACTTTGCTGTGTAAATAAAAGTTAATACTTCCTATTGTCAGTGTTACAAAGTGATATTTCTCTCAATGCCCTCTAAATCATTTAGTACAAACTTGTGTTGTCTTATTTTATTATTGCTATCTGCCAAGTGTTTATCTTAAACTTGTCATTATACTTTAATCATCTGTAATTGTAAAATTTAGTGGCAGCCTTCAGCCTGCATAATGGCTAATTAATGTTATTAAATGCTGCTGAATTAACATCTTGGTGAATTTTTTTTCCCGTTATGTTGCCAGAATCAACAACTCATAATTAAAGATTAGTTAGTTCCATATTTCCGATACAATTTAATATTCTCCTCCTACTTTAAAAAGAAATTCAGTCGATATATGAAACACAGTTCATTATTGCTCAAAATGTTGTGATGATTTTGAGTTCCATGGCATCATTTTCTTACTGACCATTACCCTTTACAATTGGGAATCTGTATTTTTTTGCCAAGCTCTTTCAGGATCCAATAGGAACATGTAGACAGAACCGAAAGCATGCGGTGAAGGTCTTCATGCTATCTTGCACCATCCAGCCAATTAATGGCCAGTAGGATGGGTTGTTCAGCACTCGGTGGGCAAAGCCAGGCTTGAGGCAGCAGCTGCATGGTCACCTGATGCAGAAGGACGTGCTGCACAATGGGGGGAGGCGGTGGGGTGACATCACATTTGGTGCGGTTTACAATAGGTTTGCCCAGACATGAATCTGTTGAGGGGATCCCCCGGGGAGTAAAGGTGAGTATAGCCCCCAGGGGAGAGGGACATGGCCAGGTAGTGGCATGGTAATGTCCCTGACATTGCCCCTTGGCACAGGTTGGCACTCTGACAGTGGAGCCTCATGGGGAAGGGAGATTCCATTAATTTTAATGGTGGGTGGGAATGGACGTGAGAGCTGGGATGTTGCTGTTGGCCATTTAGGGTGTGGGGGTGGATGGGTGCCTGCATTGACTTTGTTGTGGGGAATTGTGGGGAAGGGATCCGATATTCAGGGGGGAAGGGGAGGTACCAGCTCCAATTGGGAGGGGAGGGGATGCCATGTCTGATCAGGTGGTGGAGAGGGTGGCGGGGGGGGGGGGGGGGGGGGTCGGCGGCTTTGATCAGGGGGTGATGGATAGCGGTGAACCCTTAAGACCTCCATTGTGGGTTGGGGTGGGGTCATTTTTTGTTCTGATTGGAGCATCTTTCGAACAGGTTTAGGCCGCACTCCCCCTATTTGACGATGTGAAATATGCCCAGCTGTTTTTTTGTCACAGAGTGTGTGAAGAACTGGAGTAAAAACCGGCGTCTGTCTCTGGAGAGAAACACGCTGTTTTTCTTGCCGGAACCAACACTCTGGGCGGGCTTTTCTGGCTGTGCTTGCCCTGAAACTAGAAAATCCTACATGAGGTCAACAGACTATTCCATGGTCTGCCTCTTGCCCACTATGATTCCTGTGGTGGGTGGAACGGGAAAATTTGCCCATCTGCCATTTTTGGTAAGATTTCTCCAAAAGTAATAATTGAGAACCCTGGCCACATATTCAGCATCAACCTACAAGTTACCATCTACATTAATGATATGCCCTACTCTTTCCTTAGTTATTTTCTTGCACTTAATGTACTGGTAAAACATCTTTGGGTTTTCTTTGATTTTACCTGCCAATATTATTTCATATCCTCTCTCTGTTTCCCTAATTTCCTTTTTTGCTTCACCCCCATACTTTCTGTACACCCTCCTCTCTCATTGGAGGAAGGTTCTCTGGAATGCGAGGCTGTGTGCAATCTGGACACTGCCAGTTCGACTGGACACCCTTCCAGTTGGTGATACAATGCTTCCCAGTCTCCCCCCCAAACTCCCACACAACAACTCCAAACCCTCTCCAATGAGTCTCCTGCCAGAAGCATGATCTCCTCTAGAGAACTTCAATGCTAAACTAAAAGCACAGCACATTCACACAAGCAGCAAAGTGAAAATAGCAAGATCATCAGATTTTAAATGATGGCTAGGTGACTGGGGATATCGCCTCTGTTCTTCAAAACTGAGCAGATAGATGAGACCTCGGTTTAATGTTTCATCCAAAAGGAGCATCCGAACAGGAGAGCTGTCCCTCCAGTACTAGACTGGAGTGTTAGCCTTGTGTTTTATATTCAAGGCCAGGAGTGGGATTTGAATCCAGAACCGTGTGATTCAGACGCAAGAGTGCTGCCAACTGAGCCACAACTGACAATCTAATAATGATTCGGTACCTGCACCCCTCTGTTCCTCTACTCATTTTAGACACTTTTTCCATGCAATATGTGATCTCTTTATTCCTCTTTCCAAAGTTTACTATTTCACATTTAATCACTCAGTAGTGCAGAATACTGAAAAAAACAGATTTTGAAACTTTTCATCTTATAGTCATCAGGGCAGATGCAAGAATGCCAAATTTCAAATCGAGTAACAAATTCCAATTTATACTGTTTTGGAAGAGGATGCAGATTGCTTGGCATGTTGACTCTGATTGGTCAAGGCACTACCATGGGGAATGTATAAGGAGACTATTGGTAAACAGAGAATGCCTGCAAAATTCCGAGGGTAGGGTGATCCCAGTATTCTCATGTAAGAGTCCCAAAGCGTTAGCATGCAGGTCGAGGAATAATTAAAAAGGCCAATGGAATGCTGAGAGGAACCGAACAGTAAAGAACATTGAATACAGGAGTTGGGACATCTTGTTAAAGTTGTACAAGACATTGGTAAGGCCACACTTGGAATACTGTGTGCAATTCTGGTCACCCTATTATAGAAAGGATATTATTAAACTAGAAAGAGTGCAGAAAAGATTTACTAGGATGCTACAGGGATTTGATGGATTGAGTTATAAGGAGAGGCTGAATAGACTGGGACTTTTTTCTCTGGAGCATAAGAGGCTGAGGGGTGACCTTATAGAGGTCTATAAAATAATGAGGGACATAGACAAGGTAGATAGTCAATATCTTTTCCCAAAGGTAGGGGAGTCTAAAAATAGAGGGCATAGGTTTAAGGTGAGAGGGGAGAGATACAAAAGTGTCCAGAGGGGCAATGTTTTCACACAAAGGGTGGTGAGTGTCTGGAACAAGCTGCCAGAGGGAGTAGTAGAGATGGGTACAATTTTATCTTTTAAAAAGCATTTGGATAGTTACATGGGTACGATGGGTATAGAGGGAGATGAGCCAAATGCGGGCAATTGGGATTAGCTTAGGGGTTTTAAAAAAAAAAGGGCGGCATGGACAAGTTGGGCCGAAGGGCCTGTTTCCATGCTGTAAACCTCTATGACTCTATAAGTAAGGATGTTATGCTTCATGCATGCAAGACATTGGTAAGAACACATCTTGATTACTATGTGCAGTTTTGGTCTTATTTTAGGAAGAATGTAAATGCATTGGAGGCGGCTCAGTTGACTAGATTGATATCTGGAATGAGCTGGTTGTCTTATAAGGAAAAGTTGGACAGACTGGGCAAACGGTAGAGGCTACTGGATTGTAAAAGAATGAGGGGTGACTTGATCGAAGTACACAAGATCCTGAATAATCTTAACAAGTTGGATGAGGAAAAGATATTTCCCTTGTGGGTGAGCCCAGAACTAGGGGTCATTGTTCTAAAATTAGGAGTTGAACTTTAGGTCAAAGATGAGGACAAATTATTTCATTTAAAGGGTTTGCGACTTTAGAACTCTCTGCTTCAGAAGGCGGTGGAAGCAGGTCACTGAATATTTTTAAGGTAGAGATAGATAGATGCTTGTTAGGCAAGAGAATTAGAGGTTTATGGGAGTAGATGGGAAATGTGGAACTTGAAACCCAAACAGATCAGCCATGATCATCTGACCCTCGTCAGACCCCACTTGGAGTACTGTGCTCAGTCTGGTCGTCTCACTATAGGAAGGATGTGGAAAAGATTGAAAGGGTGCAGAGGAGATTTACAAGGATGTTGCCTGGATTGAGTGGCATGCCTTATGAGGATAGGCTGAGGGAGCTCGGTCTTTTCTCCTTGGAGAGACGTAGGATGAGAGGAGACCTAATAGAGGTGTATAAGATGTTGAGAGGCATAGATCGGGTGGACTCTCAGAGGCTTTTTCCCAGGGTGGAAATGTCTGCTACGAGAGGACACAGGTTTAGGGTGCTGGGGGGTAGGTACAGGGGAGATGTTAGGGGTAAGTTTTTTACACAGAGGGTGGTGGGCGAGTGGAATCGGCTGCTGTCAGTGGTGGTGGAGGCAAACTCAATAGGGTCTTTTAAGAGACTCCTGGATGAGTACATGGAGCTTAATAGGATGGAGGGTTATAGGTAGGTCTAGAAGGTAGGGATGTGTTTGGCACAACTTGTGGGCCGAAGGGCCTGTTTGTGCTGTAGTTTTTCTATGTTTCTATGTTTCCATATTGAAGGGCAGTGATGCCTTGATGGGCAGAATGGCCTACTTCTGCTCCTATTTTGAGTTTGTATGTTCCCCAGGCTTCTGTTTAATTCTGAAATGTGCAATGGCTGGATATTGCCCTGTTTTGAATAAAACAAAAGCCTGGGAAACAAAAGTTCCTTGGTGCATTCCCCATGGCAACACTTTGGCCAATCAGAATTGACTTGCCAACTAATGTGCAATTTGTTCTCATAGAATGGGACTACGATGTTGTGGCCATTACGGAGACGTGGGTAGAACAAGGACAGGAATGGTTGTTGGACGTTCCGGGGTATAGATGTTTCACTAAGTGTAGGGAAGCTGGTAAAAGAGGTGGAGGAGTGGCATTGTTAATCAAGGATAGTTTAACGGCTGCGGAAAGGCACTTCGTGGGGGATCTGCACACTGAGGTAATATGGGCTGAAGTTAGAAATAGGAAAGGAGCGGTCACGTTGCTAGGAGTTTACTATAGGCCCCCAAATAGTAATAGAGATGTGGAGGAAGAAATTGCTAAGCAGATTATGGATATCTGTGGGGGTCACAGGGTAGTTGTCATGGGGGACTTTAACTTTCCAAATATTGATTGGAACCTTTGTAGGTCAAATAGTTTGGATGGGGCAGTTTTTGTGCAGTGTGTGCGGGAGGGTTTCCTGACACAATATGTGGATGGGCCGACTAGAGGTGAGGCCACATTGGATTTGGTACTGGGAAATGAACCGGGCCAAGTGTTAGATTTGGTTGTGGGAGAGCACTTTGGAGATAGTGACCACAATTCGGTGTCTTTTGTTATTGCAATGGAGAGGGATAGGGCCGTACGGCAGGGCAAGGTTTACAATTGGGGGGGGGGGTAATTATGATGCGATTAGGCAAGAATTAGGGGGCATAAGTTGGGAACAGAAACTGTCAGAGAAAGGAACTAATGAAAAGTGGAACTTTTTCAAGGAACAAATACTGGATGTCCTTGATAGGTATGTTCCTGTCAGGCAGGGAGGAAATGGCCGAGTGAGGGAACCATGGTTCACGAAAGAGGTGGAATGTCTTGTGAAAAGGAAGAGGGAAGCTTATGGAGGGATGAGGAAACAAGGTTCAGATGGCTCGATTGAGGGTTACAAGTTAGCAAGGAATGAGCTGAAAAAGGGGCTTAGGAGAGCTAGGAGGGGACATGAGAAGTCCTTGGCGGGTCGGATCAAGGAAAACCCCAAGGCTTTTTACTCTTATGTGAGGAATAAAAGAATGACCAGGGTGAGGTTAGGGCCGGTCAAGGACAGTAGTGGGAACTTGTGTATGGAGTCAGTAGAGATAGGCGAGGTGATGAATGAATACTTTTCTTCAGTGTTCATCAAGGAGAGGGGCCATGTTTTTGAGGAAGAGAAGGTGTTACAGGCTAATAGGCTGGAGGAAATAGATGTTCGGAGGGAGGATGTCTTGGCAGTTTTGAATAAACTGAAGGTCGATAAGTCCCCTGGGCCTGATGAAATGTATCCTAGGATTCTGTGGGAGGCAAGGGATGAGATTGCAGAGCCTTTGGCGTTGATCTTTGGGTCCTCGCTGTCCACGGGGATGGTGCCAGAGGACTGGAGAATGGCGAATGTTGTTCCTCTGTTTAAGAAAGGGAATAGAAATGACCCTGGTAATTATAGACCGGTTAGTCTTACTTCGGTGGTTGGTAAATTGATGGAAAAGGTCCTTAGGGATGGGATTTACGACCATTTAGAAAGATGCGGATTAATCCGAGATAGTCAGCACGGATTCGTGAAGGGCAAGTCGTGCCTCACAAATTTGATAGAATTTTTTGAGGAGGTAACTAAGTGTGTTGATGAAGGTAGGGCAGTTGATGTCATATACATGGATTTTAGTAAGGCGTTTGATAAGGTCCCCCATGGTCGGCTTATGATGAAAGTGAGGAGGTGTGGGATAGAGGGAAAGTTGGCCGATTGGATAGGTAACTGGCGGTCTGACCGAAGACAGAGGGTGGTGGTCGATGGAAAATTTTCGGATTGGAGGCAGGTTGCTAGCGATGTGCCGCAGGGATCAGTGCTTGGTCCTCTGCTCTTTGTGATTTTTATTAATGACTTAGAGGAGGGGGCTGAAGGGTGGATCAGTAACTTTGCTGATGACACCAAGATTGGTGGAGTAGTGGATGAGGTGGAGGGCTGTTGTAGGCTGCAAAGAGACATAGATAGGATGCAAAGCTGGGCTGAAAAATGGCAAATGGAGTTTAACCCTGATAAATGTGAGGTGATTCATTTTGGTAGGACAAATTTAAATGTGGATTACAGGGTCAAAGGTAGGGTTCTGAAGACTGTGGAGGAACAGAGGGATCTTGGGGTCCATATCCACAGATCTCTAAAGGTTGCCAGTCAAGTGGATAGAGCTGTGAAGAAGGCCTATAGTGTGTTAGCTTTTATTAACAGGGGGTTGGAGTTTAAGAGCCGTGGGGTTATGCTGCAACTGTACAGGACCTTGGTGAGACCACATTTGGAATATTGTGTGCAGTTCTGGTCACCTCACTATAAGAAGGATGTGGAAGCGCTGGAAAGAGTGCAGAGGAGATTTACCAGGATGCTGCCTGGTTTGGAGGGTAGGTCATATGAGGAAAGGTTGAGGGAGCTAGGGCTGTTCTCTCTGGAGCGGAGGAGGCTGAGGGGAGACTTAATAGAGGTGTATAAAATGATGAAGGGGATAGATAGAGTGAACGTTCAAAGACTATTTCCTCGGGTGGATGGAGCTATTACAAGGGGGCATAACTATAGGGTTCGTGGTGGGAGATACAGGACGGATATCAGAGGTAGGTTCTTTACGCAGAGAGTGGTTGGGGTGTGGAATGGCCTGCCTGCAGTGATAGTGGAGTCAGACACTTTAGAAACATTTAAGCGGTTATTGGATAGGCACATGGAGCACACCAGGATGATAGGGAGTGGGATAGCTTGATCTTGGTTTCAGATAAAGCTCGGCACAACATCGTGGGCCGAAGTGCCACTTCTGTGCTGTACTGTTCTATGTTCTAATGTAAATTGTTTCCCTTGGAAATTTGTTGAAATAGAACATTTCTAAACTGAGACCAAAGCACATACCTGTATGTAATCGACTCTTTACTGCCCTCTGCAACGGCCTAGAAGGTCACTTAGTTAAAGGGCAGTTAGAGATGGACAACTAGTGACTGGCCTAACCAGCAATACCCATATCTCATGAATCAATAAAGGAAAAAAATACTGTAAGAATTGGAAGAAATGTTATAATTATAACAGGCAAATGCCATCTTGACGCTCAGAATTTCTAACTGAATCAGCACAATTCTGGATAAACCTTTGTTAATCATCAGTTTGTAAAATCAGCAGGTGGTTTGTCTATCGGAATAATTTTAACTTAATCATTGTTTCAGTTCAAATACTTCAGAAAGACTCAAATATAATATTTGAGGGCATAGCCTCAAAATACGGGGGAGTCAATTTAGAACAGAGTTGCCGAGGAACTTCTTCTCCCAGAGGGGAGTGAGTCTTTGGAATTCTCTGCCCAATGAAGCAGTAGAGGCTGCCTCGTTAAATGTGTTTAAGTCACAGATAGATAGATTTTTAACCATTAAGGGAATTAAGGGTTGTGGGGAGCGGGCGGGTAAGTGGAACTGAACCCACTATCAGATCAGCCATGATCTTATTGAATGGCGGAGCAGGCTTGAGGGGCTAGATGGCCCACTCCTGCTCCTATTTCTTATGTTCTTATAATAACTGATAATGGATACAAATACAATCACAAAAACTGGCAAATTGTAAGTATTTTTGTTTGCAAGTGCTGTTGTACTAATACTAATAAATACATTTGTCTTCTTAACAGCTTTTTCATGTGGCTTATATTCTTATCAAGTTTGCCAATTCTCCACGTCCTGACCTTTGGGTACTTGAAAGATCAGTTGACTTTGGAAGATCCTACAACCCATGGCAGTACTTTGCTCGTAAGTCTGACAAGTTTTAAATTCAGGAGTTTACTTTGTTCTCTTGATGCTTTTGCAAACTGGTGGTTCTTCCAAGGTTCAATTTGAGTTTCTGCTCTGAATCAAAAGCATAATATTTTGGATGCTGGAAATTTGAACTAAAAACACAAAATTGCTGCACAGTCAGGAGGTCAGGCAGCATCTGTGGAGAGAAACAGAGTTAATGGCCACGACCTAGCAACCCTGTTAGCCGTGGGTGCAAATCTCATAATGGCTGTTAATCTTGGCTAGAAATGAAGTTTGCACCTGCAAGACCTCAGTTTGAGATCTTAGCCGCTCCCTACCGGTGATGTAATCAGGTTCGTGCCCAAAAGGAGTGTGAACCCGATTGCCATAAATTTAGTAAATTTAAATGTGATTACAGGGCTTGACACCATAACGTCCATCCGCGATGCATCCTCTCCCCACCACCCCCTGCCCCCGCACGCCCCACCACACCCTCGCCAAGCAGTGCGATGTCACGCCAGCATGAATCACTACTGTCTTTCAAAAGCAAAAACCAGTCATGATGACCATGCCAGAGGCGTGGAGGTGCCGTAGGCCCCAGGGGCTGAAGGACAACGCTGGCATTGCTCCCCGTACCCTGGCAGTGCCCCTAGACAGTGCCAAGGGGGCTTTGGCACATGGGGCTACTTTCCTTCATGGGGGTGGTTCCCCTTATGTGTGGTGGGGGGTGAGTGAGAGAGAGGAGAGCCCTGGTACCTGCAAGGTCGGGGTAGGAAGTGGGGAGATCCCTGAAGCCAACGAGAAGGGGAAGAAGGGAGAGCCCCACTAGCTGTGAGATGGAGGGAGAGGGGAGAGCCCTGATGCTTGGGGGAGGGGAAGGCTGATCTCTTTAGGAGGTAGCAGGAGTCTTACTTTTAACTAGTTAGGTGGATTCAGAACTGGCTTGGCCATAGAAGACAGGGTAGCGGTGGAAGGGTGTTTTTTTGAATGGAGGTCTGTAACTAGTGGTGTTCCACAGGGATCAGTGCTGGGATCTCTGCACATCTCTACTGAAACCTTCCCCCTTACCTTGAACTTGTGCCTCTTTGTAATTGTCATTTCTGCCCTGGGAAAAAGCTTCCAACTGTTCACCCTATCTATGCCCCCCATAATTTTATAAACTTCTATCAGGTGGCCCCCTCAGCCTCAGTCTTTCCAGGGAGAACAATCCCAATTTATTCAGTCTGTCCTCATAGCTAATACCTTCCATACCAGGCAACATCCTGGTAAACCTTTTCTGTACTCCCTCCAAAGCCGCCACGTCCTTCTGGTAGTGTGGTGACCAGAATTGGACACAGTATTCCAAATGTGGCCAAACCAACGTTTTATATAACTGTAACATAGTTTGCCAACTTTTATACTCGATGCCCCGTCTGATGAAGGCAAGTATGCCATATGCTTTCTTCACCATTTTTTCCACCTGTGCTGCCACTTTTAAGGAACTATAGACCTGCACACCCAGGTCTCTGTGTGTCGATGCTTCTGATGGTTCTGCCATTTATTTTACAGCTCCCACCTGAATTGGATCTACCAAAATGCATCACCTCGCATTTGTCCGGATTAAATTCCATCTGCCATTTCTTGGCCCAAATTTCCAGCCTATCTATATCCTGCTGTATTCTCTGACAATCTTCATCGCTATCCACAACTCCAGCAATCTTAGTATTTTCCTCAAATTTGCTAATCAGACCAGCTATGTTTTCTTCCAAGTCATTTATATACATTACAAACAACAGAGGTCCCAGCATTGATCCCTAAGGAACACCACAAGTAAGAAGTTTAACAACACCAGGTTAAAGTCCAACGGGTTTATTTGGTAGCAAAAGCCACACAAGCTTTCGGAGCCTTAAGCCCCTTCTTCAGGTGAGTGGGAATTCTGCTCACAAACAGGGCATATAAAGACACAAACTCAATTTACAGTTTACTCCACTCACATTGTTTGTATCTTAAAGCTTGATTAGCTGTAAGTATTTGCATTCCAACCATTATTCTGTAAATTGAGTATGCCCTGTTTCTTTTTGACTAGACTCGCAATTTCTTTGATCATCCACGGTTCCCAAATCCTGCCTTTCCTATCCTTCCTTTTCACAGGCACATGTCTGTCCTGCACTCTGATCAACTGCTCCTTAAAAGACTCCCACATGCCAGATGTGGATTTACCCTCAAACAGCCTCTCCCAAACAACAGCCTCCAAATTCTCCCTAAACCGGTTGTAGTTAGCCATCACCCAATATTAATATGTCACCTGGACTCTGTTTCAAATTTTATATTGATTCAAAATCCAGATATCATTTGACTCTTGAAAAGAAACCTGGACAAATGTCTTCATTTTTTTCTTCATGTGTGGGACATGGGCATCGCTGGCTGGCCAGCATTTATTGTCCATCCCTAGTTGCCCCTGAACCGAGTGGCCTGATTGGCCATTTTAGAGGGCAGTTGAAAGTCAACCACAATGCTGTGTCTCTGGGGTCACATGTAGGCCAGACTGGGTGAGGAAAGCAGATTTCCTTCTCTGAAGGACATTAGTGAACCAGATGGGTTTTTCCGACAATCGACAATGGTTTCATGGTCATCAGTAAATTCTTAATTCCAGATATTTTTATGGAATTCGAACTCCACAATCTGCCGTGGCAGGATTCAAACCTGAATCCCCAGAACATTAGCCAAGTTTCTGGATTGGTAGTCTAGTGAGGCCATTGCTTCCCCTAACTGTCTGAGTCCTTTGACTGAAAGTTCATTTTTTAAAAATGGAACACATGGCTACCCATCTGTTCAGTTAATTTCAAAGGTACCATTGCATTGAGGTATGAATGGCTTGTTTATACAGTTGTGAACTGGAATCTCATTTTGAAAGCTTAGTTAAATTCCAAACCTCACTAATGGATTTAGCTCAGCAGGGATTATTTACGCAGCTGTGAAGGGGATGGTAAGCTTTATTTGATTGACAGTTTAATGAGCAACTAAGATTGTGTTTTGAAGAGGCTGTTTGCTTATTTTAACAGATTTATGAGCACTTAAGTGGAATTTTTTTTTCAAGTCATGTTTGAATCGTGTCTTAATGCAAGAGGCCTGATGGGCAAGGCAGATGATCTCAGGGCATGGATGGGTACGTGGGACTGGGATCTTATAGCAATTACTGAAACATTGCTAAGGGAGGGACAGGACTGGCGGCTCAATGTTCCAGGGTACAGATGCTATAGGAAAGATAGAACAGGAGGTAAGAGAGGAGGAGGAGTTGCACTTTTGATTAGGGAAAGCATCACAGCCGTCCTGAGAAGGGATATATCCGAGGGCTCGCCCACTGAGTCTATATGGGTAGAACTGAGAAATAAGAAGGGGGAAATCACTTTGATAGGGTTGTACTATAGGCCCCCAAATAGTCAGCGGGAAATTGAGGAGCAAATATGTAAGGAGATTACAGATAGCTCCAAGAAAAATAGGGTGGTAATAGTCGGAGATTTTAACTTCCCAGCATTGACTGGGACAGCCATAGTATTAGAGGGTTGGATGGAGAGAAATTTGTTGAGTGTATTCAGGAGGAATTTCTCATTCAGTATGTGGATGGCCCAACTAGAGAGGGGGCAAAACTTGACCTCATCTTGGGAAATAAGGAAGGGCAGGTGACAGAAGTGTTAGTGAGGGATCACTTTGGGACTAGTGACCATAATTCTATTAGTTTTAAGATAGCTATGGAGAATGATAGGTCTGGCCCCAAAAGTTAAAATTCTAAATTGGGGCAAGGCCAATTTTGATGGTATCAGGCAGGAACTTTCAAAAGTTAACTGGGAGAATCTGTGGGAAAGCAAAGGGACATCTGGTAAGTGGGAGGCTTTCAAAAGTGTGTTAACCAGTGTTCAGGGTCGGCACATTCTCCTGAGAGTGAAGGGCAAGGCTGGCAGAAGTAAGGAACCCTGGTTGACTCGGGTTATTGAGGCCCTGGTCAAGAAGAAGAAAGAGGCACATGACGTGCATAGGCAGCTGGGATCAAGTGAATCCCTTGAAGAGTATAGGGGGTGTAGGAGTAGAGTTAAGAGAGATATCAGGAGGGCAAAAATGGGACACAAGATTGTTTTGGCAGATAAGGCAAAAGAGAATCCAAAGAGCTTCTACAAATACATAAAGGGCAAAAGAGTAACTAGGGAGAGAGTAGGGCCTCTTAAGGATCAACAAGATCATCAATGTGCGGGATCCACAAGAGATGGGTGAGATCCTAAATGAATATTTCTCATCACTATTTACTGTTGAGAAAAGCATGGATGTTAGGCAACTTGGGGAAATAAATAATAATGTGTTGAGGAGTGTACATATTACAGAGAAGGAGATGCTGGAAGTCTTAAAGCGCATCAAGGTAGATAAATCCCTGGGACCTGATGAAGTGTATCCCAGGACATTGTGGGAGGCTAGGGAGGAAATTGCGGGTCCCGTGGAAGAGATATTTGAATCATCAATAGTCACGGGTGAGGTGCCTGAAGATTGGAGAGTGGCAAATGTTGTGCCTTTGTTTAAAAAGGGCTGCAGGGAAAAGCCTGGGAACTACAGGCCAGTTAGCCTCACATCTGTGGTGGGTAAATTGTTGGAAGGTATTTTGAGAAACGGGATCTACAGACATTTAGAGACACAAGGACTGATCAGGGACAGTCAGCATGGCTTTGTGAGTGGAAAATCATGTCTCACAAATTTGATTGAGTTTTTTAAAGGAGTAACCAAGAGGGTAGATGAGGGCAGTGCAGTTGATGTTGTCTACATGGACTTTAGCAAGGCCTTTGACAAGGTACCACATGGTAGGTTGTTGCATAAGGTTAAATCTCACGGGATCCAGGGTGAGGTATCTAAATGGATACAAAATTGGCTTCTTGACAGAAGGTGGTTATAGAGGACTGTTTTTCAAACTGGAGGCCTGTGACCAGTGGTGTGCCTCAGGGATCAGTGCTGGGCCCACTGTTATTTGTCATTTATATTAATGATTTGGATGAGAATATAGGAGGCATGGTTAGTAAGTTTGCAGAAGACACCAAGATTGGTGGCATAGTGGACAGTGAAGAAAGTTATCTCCAATTGCAACGGGATCTTGATCAATTGGGCCAATGGGCTGACGAATGGCAGATGGATTTAATTTAGATAAATGCGAGGTGATGCATTTTGGTAGATTGAACCAGGGCAGGACTTACTCAGTTAATGGTAGGGCATTGGGGAGAGTTACAGAACAAAGAGATCGAGGGGTACATGTTCATAGCTCCTTGAAAGTGGAGTCACAGGTGGTGAAGAAGGCATTCGGCATGCTTGGTTTCATCGATCAGAACATTGAATACAGGAGTTGGGACGTCTTGTTGAAGTTGTACAAGACATTGGTAAGGCCACACTTGGAATACTGTGTACAGTTCTGGTACCCTATTATAGAAAGGATATTATTAAACTAGAAAGAATGCAGAAAAGATTTACGAGGATGCTACCAGCTGGGACTTGATGGATTGAGTTATAAGGAGAGATTGGATAGACTGGGACTTTTTTCTCTGGAGCGTAGAAGGCTGAGGGGTGATCTTAAAGAGGTCTATAAAATAATGAGGGGCTCAGATCAGCTAGATAGTCAATATCTTTTCGCAAAGGTAGGGGAGTCTAAAACTAGAGGGCAGAGGTTTAAGGTGAGAGGGGAGAGGTACAAAAGTGTCCAGAGGGGCAATTTTTTCACACAAAGGGTGGTGAGTGTCTGGAACAAGCTGCCAGAGGTAGTTGTAGAGGTGGGTACAATTTTGTCTTTTAAAAAGCATTTAGATAGTTACATGGGTACGAAGGGTATAGAGGGATATGGGCCAAATGCAGGCAATTGGGATTAGCTTTTGGGTTTAAAAAAAAAGGTGGCATGGGCAAGTTGGGCCGAAGGGCCTGTTTCCATGCTGTGAACCTCTGTGACATTTTGGCTGTTTGTTTGATTGACAGTCCTTGGGGGACCAATGTTTTTCAAGTGGAGTTTGAATAGATGATCGTTTATTTATTTAATCAGAAGATCAAACACTTCTTAGTGTTCTTTTAGTGCTCATGAGTCCTGTCCATAGCAGCTGGTGGGTGAGTGATTATGGAGACTTCAGAGGAGTTATGGAGGAAGAAGGAGTGGTTGGTGGGGAGGTATGAGATGGGGTGAGAGGTGAGGTGGGAGTCTAACAGTCATCCACAGATGTGGACCAATGTCCTCTTGAATAGATGTGGGCCTTCCAACCTGCTGGCCTCAGAATTCAACAGCCTCCTTTCCCACCTGCATTGGGAGGCAGCAGCCCTAATTCCAGCCAGCCCTCGATTTGCCAGCAGTGAAAGTGATGTGTGCATGGGCTCATTCAGAACTCAAGAACATGAGACCAGGAAATGGCCTGACTGAGGAACCCTGAGTCTATTGTGAAAATCTATCCCTTTAACTCTGATTCTTTCTCTACAGGTGCTGCATTATTTACCTGATGAGTATCATTGAATCGTAGAACCATAGAATCTCTACATTGCAGAAGGAGGCCATTCAGCCCATTGAATCTGCACCGACCACAATCCCACCCAGACCCTATCCCTGTAACTCCACATTATCTACCCTGCTAGTCCCTCCGACCCTTAGGGGAAATTTAGCACGGCCAATCAACCTAACCTCCACATGTTTGGAAAGTGGAAGGAGATATCAGGAGGGCACCCGGAGGAAACCCACGCAGACACGGGGAGAACGTGCAGACTCCACACAGACACTCACCCATGGCCGGAATTGAACCGGGGTCCCTGGCACTGTGAGACAGCAGTGTGCTACCGTGCCACCATGCCGTTAGCAGTTTTACTCCTTTTTGAATATTGAAACCAAACCATAATACTGTTCCAAAACATGAAATTCGATGAGGAATTTGTTTGTGCAGCAAGTTGTTGTGATCTGGAATGTGCTGCCTGAATGAATAATGGAAGCAGACTAATGAGTAACTTCCAAAAGTAATTTGGATAAATACTTGAAAGAGGAAATCATTGCAGGGCTCTGGGGAAGGAGTAGGGGAATGGAGTTAATTGGATAATTCTTTCAAAGTGCGAAAATCAGATATTGAGTTAAAATGGTTCGCTTCTCTACTTTATGATTCTATGTAATCCTGTAATAGATAAAATTTTTGTGTGTTTCAAAGGTTTTCCAGAACAAAGGCATGTTTTAATCTCTCCACCATTAGAACTGGAATAGGCAAATCATGTTTACAGGAGCAACCGTTGAAAATTAATTTGCATGATTACTATCAAATCCTTCCCATTATTTAACTTATTCTGGTTGTATAAAATAATCACATTTCCCTTTATAAGTTCATGATAAGGAGGAAACATTACAGACATCTTCAGTTTCCTTTGTTTCTTTAAAATTCCTTCTTAAAAGTAAATTAGCTGATTGCTGTTCTTGGAATCTTGCTGTGTTTAAATTTTCTGGTACATTTTGTTACATTTTTGCACTTTAGGTGCACTCATCGGCTGGGATTCTCCCAAAAGAATTCTAAGTGCCAAATTCACATAAAAACTGGAGTAAATCCCACTGGTTTGTTCAGCAGGAATTTCAAAATGAATCTCCCACACTCTGTGCACTGCAGAGTGCACTAGCATGAATCTCATTAAAGAGCTGTGGGCAGGGCCTATTCCCGCTGGAGAGGCTGGCAGCATAGCGCTGAGCATGCGCTGATCTGTAATAGCGGAGATTGGCGCATGCGCAGTAGCCCTGCAATGCCCGCCTCCCAATCGCTGGCCAGGTCAGTTGCTGGCCAACACAGGAACCTCGCATTGCCGGCTGTGGGACCACCCGATCGCTGGCCACCCTGACATGTCCGGGCCAGCCTCGACCCCGATGCCTGGTGAGCAGTGCCAAGGTGCCCCCTGGCCATTGCCACTTTGACCCTTGAGCAGTTCTAGGGGGCCAGGCTGGCACTGCCAAGCTAGTAATGCTCAAGGGGCAACCCCCCTTACCCCTGACCTCCTGGGGGTGGGGCTCCATGGCCCCTCTTCACTCCACTAGTGGGGAGCTGTTGTAAACTCCGCTGGAGTGAAACACACCTGACAGGAGGGTGGGGGGTGAGGCCAGCGGGCCCAGAGACTTCAGTTCCGGGCCCGTTAATGATATGCTAATAGATATTAGCATAATTTATACAGCTCTGCGCCGATTTCTGCCGGAAATCCGGCGGCTGGAGACGTGCAGAGGCCACGGCGCCCAGCGGGAAGCCCGCTAAGCAGCTTCCACTTGGGTCTCCTGGCCTGCTCTGCTGGGAAAATCGTCCCCATTGACTGTGAAATGCTTGGGAACATGCTGAGTCATGAAAGGCATTAAATAAAAGCAAGATATTCTCCTTTCTTTCTTCAAGGCAAAGGAATGCAATGTAATTTGACTAGTTAATGTACTCTATGCCAATCTACTTTAAAAATCGATAGCTAAGTGACAGAAAAAGTAGAAGTTATTTTTCTTCATTCAATAGCTTCCTATATGTGAATATTTTACCAGTCTTTTCATTGCCAGTGATCTCTAGTTATTTAAATAGTGGACAAAAATGAGTATTTATGTAGATTTGCAGCTGGTTAGATCTGGGAAGTGTTAGGATCAAATAGTGCAGTTAACATATTAGGAGCCTTAGTAGTTCAGAGGAAGAATAATTGGCCCTTTGTTGTGGTCCATCTCATCTCTATCAGTTTGTTTGGAACTAGATGGGTTTTAGCACACTTTCCGTCATCGGCAGAGCATGGCATGCTGATTTATAACTCTGATTTGTACAGTATGGGTATTGTTCTATTATTAGAATTGGACGTCTGTTGAATGATGGTTAGTTTTAACCTTTATTAATGCTCAAGTTAGAGAAATTCCCCAAGATATTAATGCAGTTGGACAAAAAGCTTTTATTTTTCAATAAATGTGTAGTAATTAGACATCCTTTAATTCTTTCGTGTAGACATTGTTAACGCATTTGATGCAATAAATGGATAAGAAGTTAATTAAACAAGAGAAAGCAAGGATTTATGATTGATGCATTTTTTTGGATGCCTCTACTGAATTTCTACTTAACTTTTTCTGATCATAACAACCCCAGTTTCTCTATACAATAGAAGCCCCTCATCCCTGTAACATTGAGATCATGACTGATCTGACATGATAATCCTCAACTCCACCTTTTCGCCTTATCCCCCTAATACTTGATTCCCTGGCTGATTCAAAATCTGCTACCTCAGCTTTGAACACATTGCATTCTGGACATTGCAGTGCATTACAATTTGCTAATGAGTTATTCCAAAATTCTGCAAAGGAGTATGGGTTCTTTTTAAAAAATTCATTCATTAGACATGGGCGTCGCTGGCTGGCTAGCATTTCGTTTATTTATTACAAGTGTCACAAGTAGGCTTACATTAACACTGCAATGAAGTTACTGTGAAAATCCCTTGGTCACCACACTCCGGCGCCTGTTTGGGTACATTGAGGGAGAATTTAGCATGGCCATTGCACTGAACCAGCACACCTTTCGGACTGTGGGAGGAAACCGGAGCACCCGGAGGAAACCCATGCAGACACAGAGAGAACGTGCAGACTCCGCACAGACAGTGACCCAAGCTGGGAATCGAACCCAGGTCCCTGGCGCTGTGAGGCAACAGTGCGAACCACTGTGCCACTGTGCCGACATTTAGTTGCCTAGTTGCTCTTGGAGGGCAGTTGAGACTCAACCACATTGCTGTGGCTCTGGAGCCACACGTAGGCCAGACCGGGTAAAGATGGCAGATTTCCTTCCCTAAAGGACATTAGTGAACCCATTCCCATAACCAGTTCACCTCGTTATCCTCAAGCTGATGAGGAAGCTGAAAGAACTGCGCAGGCTATCAGAGAGTTGCTGAAGAAGAATGAAGACCAAATGTAATATTTCCAAGTTTGTGAATGATACAAAGCTTGGCAAGAACGCGTGTTGCGAGAAAGACCTAAAATAGCTACATGAGGATTTGGACAGACTAAGTGAGTGGGCAAGAAGATTGCAGATGGTCGAGTCCCAGAAATCCTGAAGGGGGAGGGAGAGGAGCCGAAGGTCGTGATGCATATAGGTACTGCTGACATAGGTAGGAAGAGGGAAGGGGTCATGAAAAGAGAATATAGGGAGTTAGGTAGACAGCTGAGAAAGAGGAATGCAAAGGTAGTAATCTCGGGATTGCTGCCTGTGCCGCGGGAGAGTGAGAACAGGAATCGGTGGAGAATGAATGCGTGGCTGAGGGACTGGAGCAAGGGACAAGGATTTGGGTACTTGGATCATTGGGACGTCTTTTGGGGCAGGTGTGACCTGTTTAAAAAAGACGGGTGGCACTTGAATCCCAGGGGGACCAATATCCTGGCGGGAAGGTTGGCTAAGGCTACTGGAGAGACTTTAAACTAGAAAGGTTGGGGGGAGGGAATCGAAATGAGGGGACTGAGAGCGAGGAGGTTAGCTCGCAAATAGATAAGGAATGTAAACAGGGTAAGAGGGAGGTTAGACGAGTGACGGAGAAGGGAAGTGCTCAGGCTGAAGGTCTGAGATGTGTCTATTTTAATGCCAGGAGTGTAGTGAATAAAGTGGATGAGCTTAGAGCGTGGATTGCTGCTTCGAATTGTGATGTGGTGGCCATTACGGAGACTTGGATGTCTCAGGGACAGGACTGGGTGCTTCAGGTGCCGGGTTTTAGATGTTTCAGGAAGGACAGGGAGGGAGGCAAGAGAGGGGGGGGAGTGGCACTGTTGATCAGGGATAGTGTCACGGCTGTAGAGAAGGTGGACGCCGTGGAGGGATTGACGACGGAGTCTCTGTGGGTGGAGGTTAGGAACAGGAAGGGGTCGGTAACGTTGCTGGGTGTTTTCTATAGGCCGCCCAATAGTAACAGAGATGTTGAGGAGCAGATGGGGAAACAGATCCTGGAGAGATGTAGGAATAACAGAGTTGTCGTGATGGGAGATTTTAATTTCCCAAACATAGATTGGAATATCCCTAGGGCTAGGGGTTTGGATGGAGAGGAGTTTGTTAGGTGTGTCCAGGAGAGTTTCCTGACACAGTATGTGGATAAGCCTACTAGAGGAGAGGCTGTACTTGATCTGGTGCTGGCTAATGAACCTGGACAGGTGGAGGATCTCTCGGTGGGTGAGCATCTTGGGGATAGCGATCATAATTCTATCTCCTTCATGATAGCATTGGAAAGAGATAGGATCAGGCAGGCTAGGAAAGTGTTTCTCTGGAGTAAAGGGAAATACAGTGTCATCAGGGAGGAAATTAGACGGGTAAATTGGAAGGAGGCATTCTTGGGGAAAAGTACCGAAGGAAAGTGGAGGATTTTCAAGGAATGTTTGTCTGGAGCTCTGCATGACAACGTTCCGATGAGACAGGGGGGTGTTGGTAGGGTACGGGAACCGTGGTGCACGAAGGTTGTGATGAACCTGGTGAATAAGAAAAGAGAGGCGTACAGAAGGTTCAGAGAGCTAGGAGGTGTTAAGGATTTAGAGGAGTATACGGGATGTAGGAAGGAGCTTAAGAAGGAAATTAGGAGAGCGAGAAGGGGTCATGAGAAGGCCTTGGCGGGTAAGATTAAGGAGAACCCCAAGGCTTTCTACAAATATGTCAAGAGTAAAAGGATGAGATGTGAAGGCATAGGACCCTTAAAAGGTGAAGGGGGAAAAGTTTGTGCGGAACCGTTAGAAATGGCGGAGCTGCTTAATGAATACTTTACCTCGGTATTCACGGTGGAAAGGGATCTGGGTGGTTGTACTGCTGGTTTGCGGTGGACAGAAAGGATCGAGCATGTGGACATAAAGAAAGAGGATGTGTTGGAACTATTGAATGGCATCAAGGTTGGTAAGTCGCCGGGACCGGATGGGATGTACCCCAGGTTACTGTGGGAGGCGAGGGAGGAGATTGCGGAGCCTTTGGCGATGATCTTTGCATCGTCGATGGAGACGGGAGAGGTTCCGGAGGATTGGAGGATTGCAGATGTGGTCCCTATATTCAAGAAAGGGAACAGGGACAGCCCGGGAAATTACCGACCGGTGAGTCTAACCTCAGTGGTTGGTAAGTTGATGGAGAGGATCCTGAGAGACAGGATTTATGATCATCTAGAGAAGTTTAGTATGATCAAAAGTAGTCAGCATGGCTTTGTCAAGGGCAGGTCGTGCCTTACGAGCCTGGTTGAGTTCTTTGAAAATGTGACCAAACACATTGACGAAGGAAGAGCGGTGGATGTGGTCTATATGGACTTCAGCAAGGCGTTCGATAAGGTCCCCCATGCAAGACTTCTTGAGAAAGTGAGAGGGCATGGGATCCAAGGGGCTGTTGCCTTGTGGATCCAGAACTGGCTTGCCTGCAGAAGGCAGAGAGTGGCTGTGGAGGGGTCTTTCTCTGCATGGCGGTCAGTGACCAGTGGAGTGCCCCAGGGATCTGTTCTGGGACCCTTGCTGTTTGTCATTTTCATAAATGACCTGGATGAGGAAGTGGAGGGATGGGTTGGTAAGTTTGCTGACGACACCAAGGTAGGTGGTGTTGTGGATAGTTTGGAGGGATGTCAGAAGTTGCAGCGAGACATAGATAGAATGCAAGACTGGGCGGAGAAGTGGCAGATGGACTTCAACCCGGATAAGTGTGTGGTGATCCATTTTGGCAGATCCAATGGGATGAAGCAGCAATATAATATGAAGGGTACCATTCTTAGCAGTGTAGAGGATCAGAAGGACCTTGGGGTCCGGGTCCATAGGACTCTTAAATCGGCCTCGCAGGTGGAGGATGCGGTCAAGAAGGCGTACGGCGTACTGGCCTTCATTAATCGAGGGATTGAGTTTAGGAGTCGGGAGATAATGCTGCAGCTTTATAGGACCCTGGTTAGACCCCACTTGGAGTACTGCGCGCAGTTCTGGTCACCTCATTACAGGAAAGATGTTGAAGCCATTGAAAGGGTGCAGAGGAGATTTACAAGGATGTTGCCTGGATTGGGGGGCATGCCTTATGAGGATAGGTTGAGGGAGCTTGGTCTCTTCTCCCTGGAGAGACGAAGGATGAGAGGTGACCTGATAGAGGTTTACAAGATGTTGAGAGGTCTGGATAGGGTAGACTCTCAGAGGCTATTTCCAAGGGCTGAAATGGTTGCTACGAGAGGACACAGGTTTAAGGTGCTGGGGGGTAGGTACAGAGGAGATGTCAGGGGTAAGTTTTTCACTCAGAGGGTGGTGGGTGAGTGGAATCGGCTGACGTCGGTGGTGGTGGAGGCAAACTCGTTGGGGTCTTTTAAGAGACTTCTGGATGAGTACATGGGATTTAATGGGATTGAGGGCTATAGATAGGCCTAGAGGTGGGGATGTGATCGGCGCAACCTGTGGGCCGAAGGGCCTGTTTGTGCTGTGGCTTTCTATGTTCTATGTTCTATAATGTGGAAATTTAATGTGAGGTCATTCACTTTGATAGAAGGAACAGGTGTGCAGGAACAGATGTGATACAGTGGTTGGCACTGCTGCCTCACAGTGCCACAGGCTTGTGGTTTTGCTTCATTTTATTTTGTGCAATAAAGCACTGTTCCTTTACAGCTGACTCCTGGAGTTATTATATTGCCGATGAGGTGAAAGAAACGTTTTGGTAACCCTTCTCATCAGATCCTGGTAAGCCTGTATCTTGCAATTTGTACAATGCCATTTTTCAGGAAATTGGAGCCATACAACACAAGAGTTGAGGACTGGACACAATATGCTGAGAGAATGAGCTACTTCTTTCAGACTAACAAAGTAAAAGGAGATAACCAGCAAAAGGTCATCCTAATGAATGCGTGTGGGCTGCAACATTCAGTATTATAAAAAGTCTGACATATCCAGCAACACTGGAATCCAGGACCTTTGATAAGTTCATTAAGATCTTAAACCACCCGTAATCTTGCAATGGTACAGGTTCAATATAACAAGTAGATTTGCAGGGAAACTCCTGATGGAATTCCTGACTTGACTAAGAAAACTAATGGAGCATTGTGAGTATTTGATTTGATTTGATTTATTATTGTCACATGTGTTAGTAGACAGTGAAAAGTATTGTTTCTTGCGTGCTATACAGACAAAGCATACCGTTCATAGAGAAAGAAAGGAGTGAGTTCAGAATGTAGTATTACAGTATAGCTAGGGTGTAGAGAAAGATCAACTTAGTGCGAGGTAGGTCCATTCAAAAGTCTGACAGCAGCAGGGAAGAAGCTGTTCTTGAGTCGGTTGGTACGTGACCTCAGACTTTTGTATCTTTTTCCCGATGGAAGAAGGTGGAAGAGAGAATGTCCGAGGTGCGTGCGGTCCTTAATTATGTTGGCTGCTTTGCCAAGGCAGCGGGAAATGTAGACAGTCAATGGATGGGAGGCTGGTTTACGTGATGGATTGGG
Organism: Mustelus asterias; assembly: GCF_964213995.1. Classification (NCBI taxonomy): domain Eukaryota; kingdom Metazoa; phylum Chordata; class Chondrichthyes; order Carcharhiniformes; family Triakidae; genus Mustelus; species Mustelus asterias. Next base: position 3,164,892 of record NC_135807.1, read on the forward strand.
CTACATTCACGACCTTTTATAGTTTCTTGTGGTCTTGGGCAGAGCAGGAGCCATACCAAGCTGTGATACAACCAGAAAGAATGCTTTCTATGGTGCATCTGTAAAAGTTGGTGACATGCCAAATTTCAACTTGAGTATCTGATGAAAAGAGCAAACTGATGTTGCTCAGTATGAAGCCCAATGGCCGTGGAAAGCAAATTCTCACCGGGGCAGTCACAACCTTATTTACAAATAATTCCCATCATTTTGAACAAGGGACTGATTGGCTGAATTTATACTCCAGATTCCAAGCGCGATTGTGAGGATTTATTCAGAACAAGAGCTCGTGGACGCATTACAAGGGATGATGATGTCATCTGCACTACAGAATATTCCCGGATTTTACCCCTTGAGAATGGCGAGGTAAGAAGCTGAGCTGGTACCTAGCAGCACTGTTCATGATTAGGTTAACAATGGATGCTAAATTGGAAGTATTTTTTTACAGGGCACCAGAGAGCTAACCAGATTTTTGCAGAGTTATTATACAGAACAAACAAATGAATCTGTTAATACTGCAGTTGTCATCCATCATATAACTGTGCAAACTTCCTGAAGCTAGTATTTCAATTAATTATTTAAGGAGATATTTACGAGAAGCGTTCAAAATTATTAAGGATTTTGATTGGAGTAAAAAAAGATTTGATTTATTATTGTCACATGTATTGGGATGCAGTGAAAAGTATTGTTTCTTGCGCACTATACATACAAAACATACCATTCATAGAGTACATAGGGGAGAAGGAAAGAAGAGAGTGCAGAATGCAGTGTTGCCGTTAGAGATAGGGTGTCGAGAAAGATCAGCTTAATATAAGGTAGGTCCATTCAAAAGTCTGATGGCAGCGGGGAAGAAGCTGTTCTTAAATCGGTTGGTACGTGACCTCAGACTTTTGTATCTTTTTCCCAACGGAAAAGGTGGAAGAGACAATGCCCGGGATGCATGGGGTCCTTGATTATGCTGGCTGTTTTTCTGAGGAAGTGGGAAGTGCGGGTGGACTCAATGGATGGAAGGCTCATTTGCATGATGGACTGGGCTACGTTCACAACGCTTTGTAGTTTCTTGCTGTCTTGGTCAGAACAGGAGCCATACCAAGCTGTGAAACATCTGGATGATGCATCTGTAAAAAATGGTGAGAGTCGTAGCAGACATGCCAAATTTCTTTAGCTTCCTTGGCTAGCAGGTTGTGTACCAAGCAAGGATAGTGGAGCAGCTGCTACCTTTCGTAAGCTGCAATAACAACTCGGATGTGTGAGAAACCTGGAAGAGGCAGCACCTTCAGACATGTGATTGCAGAACAACCCACTGCAGGTAGCACCCCATTTCAGTAGGACATCTTCTCCTGAGGAACATAAGAACTAGGAGCAAGAGCAGGCCATCTTGTCACTTGAGCCTGCTCTGCTATTCAATAAGATCATGACTGATCTTTTTGTGGACTCAGCCCCACTTCTCTACCTGCTTACCATAATCCTTAACTGATCAAAAATCTATCTATCTATCTAGCCTCAACTGCTTCACTGGGCAGGACATTCCACAGATTCACAACCCTTTGAGTGAGGTCCCACCATTGATCAAATGATCAGGAAAATAAGAGCCATATGTCTAAGTATTCACACTCATAGTGAAGGGGATGGTTGAAATGAGCCACACTGTTGTTCATGTAGACCCATGATGGAAGGCACTTGTCCAAGAGGATAATCACTACTGGAATCTGTTGGCTATGAGATCTTTATGAGAACATATGCTTTGTATGGCCCATGCTATGGCCTCTTCCCCTGAACCCTTGGCTTCCTCTACCTTATTCCCTCATCCCTTTTGATGTATTTCTTATTTTTAGAAGACTTGCAGCTCTTCCCCCTCCCTCCCCCACCTTGTATCACCAGGTTCTGAAGTGCACAGCAAGCCATGATCATTCATGAGACACTTGTTAAGACCCAGGCCAGAAACTCCAAGGTATTTTGTGAAGTTAGCCGAGATCCGAAGTTTCACATTTGATTTTGAATGGGTGAGCATGTGATTTGATTTGATTTATTAGTGTCACATGTATGAGTATACAGTGAAGAGTATTATTTCCAGCATGCTATACAGACAAAGCACACCATTCATTGAGAAGGAAATGAGAGAGTGCAGAATGTAATGTTACAGTCATAGCTAGGGTGTAGATTATTATTGGTCACAAGTAAGGCTTACATTAACACTGCAATGAAGTTACTGTGAAATTCCCCTCGTCGCCACAGTCTGGCGCCTGTTCGGGTCAATGCATCTAACCAGCACGTTTTTCAAACTGTGGGAGGAAACCGGAGCACTCGGAGGAAACCCACGCAGACACAGGGAGAACGTGCAAACTCCACACAGACAGTGACCCAAGCCGGGAATTGAACCTGGGTCTCTGGCACTGTGAAGCAGCAGTACTAACCACTGTGCTACCTTGCCGTTCCCACGGGCGGTACGGGTTAAACACCAACCACAGACATACACCCTTCTTCAGACTTGTCACAGAAACAAGTATGCTCACGTGATGCTGGATTTGCAGCTTTTTAACACCTAATTTGATTTTGATTTGATTTATTATTGTCACATGTATTATACAGTGAAAAATATTATTTCTTGCGCGCTAATAAGACAAAGCATACCATTCATTGGGAAAGAAAGGAGAGAGTGCAGAATGTTGTGTTACAGTCATAGTTAGGGTGTAGAGAAAGATCAATTTAATGCAAGGTAGGTCCATTCGAAAGTCTTACAGCAGCAGGGAAGAAGCTGTTCTTGAATCGATTGGTGTGTGACCTCTGACTTTTGCATCATTTTCCTGACGGAAAAGTAAAAGTTAGTTTATTTATGAGTCACAAATTGGCTTACATTAACATTGCAATGAAGTTACTGTGAAAATCCCCTAGTCGCCACACTCTGGCACCTTTTCGGGTACACTGAGGGAGAATTTAGCATAGCCAATGCACCCAACCTTGGGGCTCATTCTGGGGTAGGTAGGACCTCTACAAACGGGATGGTCTTCACCTGGACCAGAGGGGTACCAATATTCTGGGAGGGAAATTTGCAAATGCTCTTCGGGAGGGTTTAAACTAATTCAGCAGGGGAATGGGAACCTGAATTGTTGCTCCAGTGTACAGGAGGATGTGAGTGGTGAGGTCATGAATAAGGTTTCAAGGTCGCAGGAATGTACCAGCAGGCAGGAAGGTGGTTTGAAGTGTGTCTACTTCAACGCCAGGAGCATCCGGAATAAGGTGGGTGAACTTGCAGCATGGGTTGGTACCTGGGACTTCGATGTTGTGGCCATTTCGGAGACATGGATGGAGCAAGGACAGGAATGGTTGTTGCAGGTTCCGGGGTTTAGATGTTTCAGTAAGATCAGGGAAGGTGGTAAAAGAGGGGGAGGTGTGGCATTGTTAGTCAAGGACCGTATTACGGTGGCAGAAAGGACGTTTGAGGAGGACTCGTCTACTGAGGTAGTATGGGCTGAGGTTAGAAACAGAAAGGAGAGGTCACCCTGTTGGGAGTTTAACTTTACAAATATTGACTGGAAAAGCTATAGTTCGAGTACTTTAGATGGGTCAGTTCTTGTCCAATGTGTGCAGGAGGGTTTCCTGACACAGTATGTAGATAGGCCAACAAGAGGCGAGGCCACATTGGATTTGGTACTGGGTAATGAACCAGGCCAGGTGTTAGATTTGGAGGTAGGTGAACACTTGTGATAGTGACCAGAATTCGGTTACGTTTACTTTAGCGATGGAAAGGGATAGCTATATACCGCAGGGCAAGAGTTATAGCTGGGGGAAAGGAAATTATGATGCGATTTGGCGTGATTTAGGATGCATAGGATGTGGAAGGAAACTGCAGGGGATGGGCACAATTGAAATGTGGAGCTTGTTCAAAGAACAGCTACTGCGTGTCCTTGATAAGTATGTACCTGTCAGGCAGGGAGGAAGTGGTTGAACGAGGGAACTGTGGTTTACTAAAGAAGTTGAATCTCTTGTGAAGAGGAAGAAGGAGACTTATGTAAAGATGAGACGTGAAGGTTCAGTTAGGGCGCTTGAGAGTTACAAGTTAACCAGGAAGGACCTAAAGAGAGAGCTAAGAAGAGCCAGGAGGGGACATGAGAAGTCTTTGGCAGGTAGGGTCAAGAAACACCCTCAAGCTTTCTATAGGTATGTCAGCAATAAAAGAATGACTAGGGTAAGATTAGGGCCAGTCAAGGACAGTAGTGGGAAGTTGTGCGTGGAGTCCGAAGAGATAGGAGAGGCGCTAAATGAATATTTTTCGTCAGTATTCACGCAGGAAAAAGACAATGTTGTCGAGGAGAATACTGAGATACAGGCTATTAGACTAGATGGGATTGAGGTTCATAAGGAGGAGATGTTAGCAATTCTGGAAAGTGTGAAAATAGATAAGTCCCCTGGGCCGGATGGGATTTATCCTAGGATTCTCTGGGAGGCTAGGGAGGAGATTGCAGAGCCTTTGGCTTTGATCTTTATGTCGTCATTGTCTACAGGAATAGTGCCAGAAGACTGGAGGATAGCAAATGTTGTCCCCTTGTTCAAGAAGGGGAGTAGAGCCAACCCTGGTAATTATAGACCAGTGAGCCTTATTTCTGTTGAGGGCAAAGTTTTGGAAAGGATTATAAGAGATAGGATTTATAATCATCTAGAAAGGAACAATTTGATTCGGGATAGTCAGTACGGTTTTGTGAAAGGTAGGTCATGCCTCACAAACCTTATTGAGTTCTTTGAGAAGGTGACCAAAGAGATGGATGAGGGTAAAGCAGTTGATGTGGTGTATATGGATTTCAGTAAAGTATTTGATAAGGTTCCCCATGGTAGGCTATTGCAGAAAATACAGAGGCATGGGATTGAGGATGATTTTGCGGTTTGGATCTGAAATTGGCTAGCTGTAAGAAGGCAGAGGGTGGTGGTTGATGGGAAATGTTCATCCTGGAGTTCAGTTACTAGTGGTGTACCGCAAGGATCTGTTTTGGGGCCACTGCTGTTTGTCATTTTTATAAATGACCTGGATGAGGGCGTAGAAGGCTGGGTTAGTAAATTTGCGGGTGACACTGAAGTTGGTGGAGTTGTGGACAGTGCGGAAGGATGTTGCAGGTTACAAATGGACATAGATAAGCTGCAGAGCTGGGCTGAGAGGTGGCAAATGGAGTTTAATGCGGAAAAGTGTGAGGTGATTCACTTTGGAAGGAGTAACAAGAGTACAGAGTACTGGGCTAGTGGTAAGATACTTGGTAATGTGGATGAGCAGAGAGATCTCGGTGTCCATGTGCATAGATCCCTGAAAGTTGGCACCCAGGTTGATAGGGTTGTTAAGAAGGCATACAGTGTGTTAGCATTTATTTTTAGAGGGATTGAGTTTCGGAGCCAGGAGGTCATGTTGCAGCTGTACAGAACTCTGGTGCGGCCACACTTGGAGTATTGCGTACAGTTCTGGTCGCTGCATTGTAGGAAAGATGTGGAAGCATTGGAAAGGGTGCAGAGGAGATTTACCAAGATGTTGCCTGGTATGGTGGGAAGGTCTTATGAGGAAAGGCTGAGTGACTTGAGGCTGTTTTCGTTAGAGAGAAGAAGGTTAAGAGGTGACTTAATAGAGGCATACAAGATGATCAGAGGATTAGATAGAGTGGACAGTGAGAGCCTTTTTCCTCGGATGGTGATGGCTAGCACGAGGGGACATAGCTTTAAATTGAGGAGTGATAGATATAGGACAGATGTCAGAGGTAGGTTCTTTACTCAGAGAGTAGTAAGGGCGTGGAATGCCCTGCCTGCAACAGTTGTGGACTCGTCAACATTAAGGGTATTTAAATGGTCATTGGATAAACATATGGATGATATTGGAATAGTGTAGGTTAGATGGGCTTTAGATTGGTTTCACAGGTCGGCGCAACATTGAGGGCCGAAGGGCCTGTACTGCGCTGTAATGTTCTATGTTCTAACCAGTACGTCTTTCAGACTGTGGGAGGAAACCACTGAGCACCCGGAGGAAACCCACGCAGACATGGGGAGAATGTGCAGACTCCGCATAGACAGTGAATTAGGCCAGGAATTGAACCCAGGTCCCTGGTGCTGTGAGGCAACAGTGCTAACCCACTTTGCCGCCGTGCCACCCTGAAGAAAGTGGAAGTTAGAATGTCTGGGGTGCGTGGGGTCCTTAGTTATGCTGACTGCTTTTCTGAGGCAGCTGGAAGTGTAGACAGAGTCAATGGATGAGAGGGTGATTTGCGTGATGGATTGGGCTACATTCACGACCTTTTGTAGTTTCTTGCGGTCTTGGACAGATCAGGAGCCATACCAAGCTGTGATACAATCAGAAAGAATGCTTTCTATGGCGCATCTGTAAAAGTTGGTGAGAGTCATAGCGGACATGCCAAATTTCCTTCGTCTTCTGAGAAAGTAGAGGCGTTGGTGGGTTTTCTTAACTATAGTAGTGTCGGCATGGGGGGACCAGGACAGGTTGTTGGTGATCTGGACACCTAAAAACTTGAAGCTCTCGACTATTTCTACTTTGTCCCCATTGATGTAGACAGGGGCATGTTCTCCTTTACGCTTCCCGAAGTCGATGACAATCTCTTTCATTTTGTTGACATTGAGGGAGAGATTATTGTTGCCGCACCAGTTCACCAGATTCTCTATCTCATTCCTGTACTCTGTCTCATCATTGTTTGAGATCTGATCCACTACGGTGGTGTCATCAGCAAACTTGAAAATCGGGTTGGTGGGGAATTTGGCCACACAGTTATAGGTGTCTCAGGAGTATAGTAGGGGGCTGAGAACACAGCCTTGTGGGGCACCGGAGTTGAGATGATCGAGGAGGAGGTGTTGTTGCCTATCCTTACTGATTGTGGTCTATGGGTTAGGAAGTTTAGGATCCAGTCGCAGAGGGAGGAGCTGAAGCCCAGGCCACGGAGTTTGAGATGTGTTTCATAGCAATAATTCTGTTGAAGGTTGGGCTGTAGTCAAGGAATAGGAGTCTTGGTCCTTTGAATGTTGGATCAATTCTCAGGGGCTTTCCAGTCCTGGAACTTTCAGAAAGCCTCTGGAGAGAGAAAGAGACAGAGAGACAGAGAGAGAGCCTTATTCCACCAGCCTCCAGGAGCAACTGAGAACCAAAACTAAAAAAACGGGAGTTTTTCTGTGAAGTCTAGCTGTCCCTATCCACATGACATGACCTGTCAATCAAACTCAGTCAGGCTCCACTCAGCAATCCCAGGGGACACATTAAAACCACAGAACACGCATTAGTCCAGATTAAAATCAACATTGCTTCAATTATACTGCCTCAGTAATAATAAAGGACACCGGCTACAGACAGCAGGGTGCCGACAAATTACCATGATTAAAATACATTTCTTAAGGGTATAGTAACGTCACATACTGTGGGCCTTTTAAAAAATTCATTCATGGGACATGGGTGTCACTGGCTGGCCAGCGTTTATTGCCATCTCTAGTTGCCCTAGGTTAGTGCAGTGCCTCAGCAGATCTGTCCAGGCATCAGAATTGCATTTTAAAAATATCTGTGGTGTGCTACTCCAATATTCGGTAGTGGCATGAGCATTGTGACAGCACTGTGCCTTTAAGAAATGTATTTTAATCATGTTTCTCTGCAGGTTTTTCCAACAGACCATGGTGTTATTGTTGGTGTAATGCCTGTAGCTGGTGTCCTTCAGTTGCTACTGAAGCAATATAATGGACATCGTGTTTATTTTTAATCTGGCCTAACGCAGTGTCCTGGATTTTTGGAATTGTTGGGTGGAGCATGATTGACAGGTCAGGTGATGCCTGGAGGACAGTTTTTTTCCACAGAAAAGTCCAAGGTTTTAGTTTCATTTTTCCTCATGTTGTTTGGATGTGAGTTAGAAAGCTGTGGCTGTTGTATCCCCTTCTCTCTAGAGTTGAATATTCTGCTGTGTGTGAGTTGCTGTTCGAAGCTAGTGGAAGAAGGCAGTGTATTTCTGACTCTCTCTCTCTCCAGAGGCATGCTGAAAGTTCCAGGACTGGGAAAACTCAGAGTTTTAATCCAACATTCAAAGGACCAATTCACAGCAGGTGTTAAAAAGTTGCAAAATCCAGCATCACGTGAGCATACTTGCTTTTTGAGCCAAGTATAGAAAGGGGTGTATGTTTGTGGGTGTTGTTTGACTTGGAACATCATAGATAGCTAGCTGTTAAGGTTTGTACTATGTCATGTTTGATACTTGTAATGGGTAAACAATTATGCTAATTTTTCTTATTATGTTTTAACTGTGTTCTTAAATAAACTTTGTTTGATAAAAGCTTCCTAGTGGGTCACTTAAATCATACCTGGAGTGAAACACCTTATGCTCCCCAATGCCAAAATCAAAGGTAAAAAGGTAGGGTCCAGGCTAACTCCATAAAACACCTTGGAGTTTCTGGCCTGGATCATAACAGCATCATTATACTGTTACGATCCCACCTGATATTACTGCTGGACAGTCAGGTCCCAGAATGAAATCCTGGCTTGATAGACCATAACTTTTATTTATAGTTTAAAGATGTGGAGGAACAGAGCCACTGCCGACTAACTTTTAACAAAAGAATAAAACATTTATTAAACATGAAAAGATTGACAGTCATGCAATACTCCTTCACCCCACCTATATCTTCACAGATGTACACAGACTTTTAAAGATAACACAGGTTATAAACATATTTTTTGCCATAATATTCTCAGTAGGTACAGAGTTCATGTAAACCAACAGGCCAACTGAGGTCAGACACACCACACTTCCGAAACCAAGTGGCAGATGCCAACCAATAGAAATTGTGTGGATTTCTTATCAAATCTCTTCCCCAGATGCTTGTCACACTGTGAGCTAACTGGTCTCACTGGAACTCTGACTTTCAAACAAGCGTTTCCAAATTCCACTCCGGGAAAAACACCTTTGAATCTTCTCCCAAACGACACTTTCTCTTGCATGCCTTCACCAAGGATCCACTTCCAGGATTTCAACTTCAGGTGTCTAGCTTCTCACTGGCCAACTTCACCAGGTTTGCACTGTTCAGCTATCTTTAACTGGGAACTACTCTCTGCCCTTGTTAAAACTTTGGTGAACAGGAGTACCTTGTTCAGATTTTACTTCCCTTTTGTCCCTTTGACTGTAGTCTTCCTGGGATTTCTCTTTCATCCCCTGGTTCCTAGAACTACCTGTTCGTTAGCTCCTGTGTTTTGCTTTCTGCCCCTTTCCCCATTGTCCTGTCCCTCTGCTGGCAGTTTCTGAGGTACCTGGTTCCAACTGAACCATAAGTGTTTTGTCTTTTCAGTGTTGGCTCCTGGTTCCTCAGCGACAGACTCATCTTTCTTTAAACTTTATCTGTTTTCACATTGTAATCTCTTTAATTATAATGAAGGCACATTTGAAATGAAACCAAAACCCACAGTCATGCATGTGGTGAACCACTGTTACTACAAGTATGTACCTGGACACACCCATGCTGCACCTGGCCCAAGACTCCTCCCTTTCCACCTGGGACCCCTCAGTTTCCACCCAGAGTGGGGTATAAAGGTGATGGTCCCTCCTCCTTGCCTCAGTTCAGACCAGGTCAGCTACAAGGGTGTGCTCCTGTTCTCAGTGAATAAAAGCCTATTAGTTTTCCCTCACTCTCAGAAATCTCCGGGTCGTAATTGATAATGCATCAATGCAGGCATCTTTTTAACTCTTTCTTATACAGAAACACAAAATTAAATTTACTTAAAGCTGCACCTTGTTTCGAATACCCACAAATACAAATATAGATTGCTTAAAACTACATCTGTTTCCTGACAGTTCCATCTCACAAATATAGTTTATGGCCTCCAAACGGGCATCATGTCCTTTGCATGTACCTTTTGTCCCTGACATGCCAATTGTGGATACTATGTTATCTCTCGAAGATGTCCGGGCTCTGCAATCTACCCAAGATGTAGGAATCATGGACGCTTCCAGCATATCTCTGGCAAACCTGCAGCGTTTGTTTGTTGTGGTCACACATCAGCTGCACATTCAGCAAATAAAAGCCTTTCCTGTTGTTGTATTGCAGTTTCTGCTTCCAGGGAGATCTTATAGCCACACGCATGAAGTCAATGGCACCCAGGCATCCAGTGAACCTTGAAATCACTGCAAAGTCCAGAGCTGTGGCATCCTGGCTTGTTTGATCTCTCGCAAAGCACACATAATTGTAGGCCTGGACAAAAAAAGGGAGCCTGTAACCTCCTAGATACACTAATATGTGCAAGCCTGAGATCCCACTGTTGTCCCCAGTTGGGCCTTGGATAAAGCCACTGGCATTGAGGTTCAAGGCAGTGGTTACTTTCACAGCCACTAGTTGTGGATGTCCTCCCAGTCACCATAGTACCAATTCCTAGGTGGAATGATGGGGGGAGGGGATGGGAAGGTGGGTGCAAAAGGGCCTGAGGCTTCTCATGTGTGAACCTGCCAGTGGAATGAGTACAACCAGCATGAGAGGCCTGTCAAGTCACCCAATTGCTTCTGGTTCCCTCCTTGCTCTGCGGAACTTCGAGGCTGTGATCAAGGGGTTAATACAAGGTGGTCAATTGGCACCATTTATCAGGATTAATCTTGCATGAGTGCTCTTCATTGGTACCTTTCCATATTTCCTACATTGTGAATAAAGGGCTCATAACCTGTCTCAGCCGTACATCTCTTACATCTGGGAATACTCATATCTGTTGGCTGGGTATTTATTCAGACCCCCCCTACAGTGCGGCAATTGTCCAAGAGGCCCTGTGAGAAGTCACCAGCTGGATTTGTCCTCATCTACATTGTTTGCTGTTCATCTTGTAAGATGATGGTGCTGTTTGTCCTTAGTCCCTCCCCATGTGAATGTGAAAATCTCTCCCTTCTTGGTGGAACAAGACATTGACCTTTCCCTCATTCCTGACCTCTCAATCCTTCCACTGTAATGCTCCACCTCGCTGAGATCACGGATGTGCCTATGATCCATGTGAATCTTGCCCCTTCCCATCTTGAGGCCTCTAGCACAATGTGATTTAGAATTCTTCTCACATCCACCTCTCCCGCCATGAGACCCTTGAATGTCCCCCATCCATGGACTGCAGATAGTTCCTGGACTAAATATACCATGAGCATGTTCAAGACCCCGCCCCTTGGTCAACATGTGTGATGTTATGACCACGTCCTGTGGATAACCTTCTGGGCATGACTGACACTGGACTGACAAATCCTTGTCCTTTCTAGACTGAGACAAGGAGGGTCTTGTCAAGATAAGCAATGTAAAGTGAAATGTTTCCTCAGTTTTCAAGCCTCCCATCCTGGCTCCAAGTTACAGAGGAATTCTGTTAGAGACACTCACCTCATTTGATGCATAAGATGTTCCCCACCCTCCCCACTGATTCCTTGCCCCACCCAACATACCATCCCAGTGAAGTGTAAAAGCACAACCTGCCCCCTTAGTATAGGCCTTGCCCTGCAACCCTCCTGGCTACTCACCCTGTTCCCGAGTCAGGGGCCTTGCCCTGCAGCCAATCAAAGCAACCCTGCCTATGTGTCAGGCAGAGCCTTGCCCACTCCAGCTGGCCATAACATCCACCTTGGGCAGGAGTGGAAAATCCCGGCCAGAGAAATTTTTTAATGCGAGTTGTGTAGCCGGGATTCACTGTCTGAAAGGGCAGTGAATGTAGATTTAATAATAACTTCAAAAAGGAATTAGATGAATACTCAAAAGAGGAGAAATTTTCAAGGATCTCAGGAAAGTTTGGGTTAGTGGGACTAATTGGATAATTGGACAAGAGTTATCATCGGATGAATGGGTGTATTCATAGTGTTCTATGATTATACTCTTTTGAATTTAAAATAACTATTGTTTTATTGACCATTAATTCTACACAGGGACTGGGATTATCTGGCCCCATTGTGCTGGAACCAACCACAGGACGATTACAGTGGTGGACCGGAAAATCCCAGCTAAAAACTTGTGCTATCTTCTAAATATAATATTTTCCTTAGATTGTTATATCGTTAGTGAATGGTCGTCCTGGATCTACAAACTTCAATGATTCTCCTGTCTTAAGAGAATTCACAAAGGCTACAAATATCCGACTTCGATTCCTGAGGACCAACACCTTATTGGGTCACCTGATATCCAAGACCCAAAAGGATCCCACAGTCACTCGAAGGGTAGGTGTAATGCTGACTCAATACAGAAACCCACACGGTATGGAAAACAGTCCCTGGAGTGGTCAATTGTTGGCCAGAAGGTGAACTTGCCATTCAATTAAAGATGGAGGATGGGCTCGCAAAGCTGGAGGGGCAACCAGAGTTTCTCCAGCTGAAAGGAGCAGTGCGCTGTCATGGAACATAAGGAAGAGAGAGGGTTCTTCAAAAATATTTAAATCAGAAAAATGGCTTTGCAGCCAGTACTTCTCAAGTTGGGAGGTACAGGTTTGCAGCAATGTCCTTCTCTAGGCTGGCCTGTGGCCGCTACAGCTGCCAAGTAGGCAGGGAGGGCCTAACTGAGGTGTTGTCTTTCCTGCAGCTGGGAGCCTGACTCCTGGCAGATAAAACTGGCTCCTGCCACCTGTGGGATCCTGGAAGCCTTAATTGCCCGTAATGAGCGATTTTGGTGTAGCACCTACGATACCAACCCTCTCCCCCACCCTGCCTCTGTAAAAATGGGGTGAGTTGGATTCAGGGATTTGGCATGCAGGCCCACCAGCCTCTATAACTCTGCTGAATCCTAAAAAATCAAGCCCCATGAAACGGCAAATATTGGTCTGTAATTTGATGCAAAGGAGCAAACAATAATCAAACGATGGATCATTTTGGGCTCAATGGGTCAAACTTCTGCCTTAGTCCAAAGGTCATGGGCTCAAGCCCTGCCCCAGAGACTTGAGCAAATCGTTCATGTTGACACTGCAGCAGCATTGCTGAGGAGAATGCTGGACCTTTGGAGGCACCACCTTTCAGATGTCTGCCCTCCTAGGTGCATCAAAAGATCTCATGGCACCAATTTGAAGAAGAGCAGAGGAGCTCTTGCTGCCCAACATTTATCCCTCACCACCATCACCATTTGAAAGCCTGATCTGGTCATTATCACATTGTTGTTTGTGGCATCCTGGTGTGTACAAATTGGCTGCTATGTTTCCTAAACGACAGCGGTGATTACACCTTTAAAAAGTACATCATTAGTTGTGACATGCTGGTGAAATGTATAAATGCAAGTGTTGTTTTTTTTACTTTTTGCAATTGGCTTCCAAACTTCTCAATTTGGAACTCGCTGCCGGGGGAGGTAGTGGAAGCAGATACGATGGTGACTTTTAAGGGGCATCTTGACAAATACATGAATAGGATGGGAATAGAGAGATATGGTCCCCACAAGGGTAGGGGTTTTTAGTTCATTCGGGCAGCATGGTTGGTGCAGACTTGGAGGGCCGAAGGGCCTGTTCCTGTGCTGTAAATTTCTTTGTTCTTTGTTCAAAGCCAAATTTTCACCTCCAGCTCCTCATAGCAAGCTTCTTCTCACATAGCATGAAAAAGTTAAAGTTTATTTATTAGTCACAAGTAAGGCTTAGATTAACACTGTGATGAAGTTACTGTGAAATTCCCCGAGTCGCCACACTCCGGCGCCTGTTCGGGTCAATGCACCCTAACCAGCACGTCTTTCAGACTGTGGGAGGAACCCGGAGCACCTGGAGGAAACCCACGCAGACACAGGGAGAACGTGCAAACTCCACACAGACAGTGACCCAAGCCGGGAATCGAAACCTGGGTCCCTGGCGCTGTGAGACAGCAGTGCTAATACTGTGCCACCATGCCGCCCCATGACTATCCCACTAACTCCATAAGAAAGAGCTCACGATTCCAAAGGCATCAACATGAGCAACCCCATGAGAAGCTCATCAACCCCCCATATCCTCACCCAGTGCACCCTGCTGCCTCCTGGGATAACTTTGCATTTAGAGTCACTACAAACAGCTGTCATTTCATCAGAGAGATACTTTCTTCCATTCTTTGGGCTAGATTTGGAAGGAAATCTATTTTGGTTCTACTTTTAACTGTCAGCTCATTATTAAACTGTACCATGCAATAGCAGTGAATCCTTTTTATGGTGGTAAGCCAACAGTTTAATCCTCTTTCTTGGCAATAAAAGGAATGAAGATAATGTTTAGTCACTAGCTGTTTGTTTTAGTATTATTACAGCATAAAGGATATCAGTGTTGGAGGCCGATGTGTTTGCAATGGACATGCTGACACTTGTCATGCAAAGAGCCCAGAAAACCCATTCCAGTAAGTAGTCATTTCATTTGTCAACTGTATATAATGCAATGTTTCTCAACATTTTGAACTGTGATGGAAGTGTGAGAGTGCTAAACATCTGGCAGGGAGTTTCCACTGTGCACAATCAGAAAAATGTGCCCAGAATGTGACTGAAACTGCATCAACTTTGGATATAACTTTGTCCTCTGTTTTCCAAGCAAACCTATTAACATATAGCTCAATGCAAAATCTCTCATGAACGATATAGTAGTTAGCATTGCTGCCTCACAGCACCAGGGATCCGGATTCTCCCTATGATTGTGTGGGCTTCCTCCGGATGCTCCAGTTTCCTCCCACAGCCCAAAGATGCGCAGGTTAGCTGGATTGGCGATGATAAATTGCCCTGCAGTGTCCCAAGATCAGGGGGATCAATAAGGTAAATGTGTGGAGTTACGGGGATAGGACAAGGGGTGAGCCTGGGTAAGTTGCTCTGTTGGAAAATCAGTGCAGAATTGATGGGCTAAATGGCCTCCTTCTGCACTGAAGGGTTTCTATGATATATATTCGATAATAATGAGTGCAATTCAACGGTGTAGTCAATGATGATCGATTGGTGAGTGGAACAGAATATTCTCCAGCATCACAAAGTGGAGTGGGATTGCTGGGAAATGAGCCAGTATCCATCTGACTGATTAAATGCCTTGGTTTTACTTTTTAATTGGCTTGAATTGGCTGCCTTTGTGCCTTTTCTCCATAATCTGCACCTCTTCAATTAACTGAATTTAGACTGATCTGCATTAAATTTACAATCATTGCGTTGACATCAGGAGAAACAGAGTTGGGTCTAACTTCAATTGATCACTGCAAATACCTGTGATTAATGCTGGAGTCATGTGACAACAGGTGTCTGCGCTCCCATGAATCTTGGCGCAGTGATAAACATCTCCGAATGAGCGCAGTTGATAGAAACTTAACATGCTAACCTTTGGGCATGACTGGTTTTGTGGACAGGGACAGGGACTTTTTGGGAAAACGGGCTTTTGGATCAACACAAGTAATTGCACTGCAGCTTGGTTTAGTCAGCGCCAACCATATTGAATGCTGACTCAACCAAAACAGAAGCAGAAGGAACATAGGATTCGAAGATATTTAGTGCTATTTCATTCAACACACCCAGATTACACTGGTAATGCCAATTGTTTAATTTTCCACCACCATTTATGGTTGGATGTGACAGGACTGACTGCAAGGCATAGATCTGATCCATTGTTTGTGGAAACCCTTATCTCTGTCAGTCACTTGCTGCTTATTTTTTTATGTATGCCTAGTTCATGGACCTGGCATGTCCTCCTACATTCTTCATTGAACAGAATTGACCTCTGGCTGGGTGGTAATGTAGAATTGGGCATATGACGCACTATGAGGTTACAGAATGTGATTGAGCGCAACTCTGCTGGTACTGATGGCCCACAACACCCCATGGTTGCCCAGTCTTGAGTTATAGAGTCATAGAGGTTTACAGCATGGAAAACAGGCCCTTGGGCCCAACTTGTTCATGCTGCCTTTTTTTTAAACCCCTAAGCTCATCCCAATTGCCCACATTTAGCCCATATCCCTCTATATCCATCTTACTCATGTAATTGTCTCAATGCTTTTTAAAAGACAAAATTGTACCCGCCTCTACTACTACCTCTGGCAGCTTGTTCCAGACACTCACCACCCTCTGTGTGAAAAAATTGCCCCTCTGGACACTTTTGTATCTCTCCCCTCTCACCTTAAATATATGCCCTCTAGTTTTAGGCTCCCCTACCTTTGGGAAAAGATATTGACTATCTAACTGATCTGTGCCCCTCATTATTTTATAGACCTCTATTAGTTCACCCCTCAGCCTCCTACACTCCAGAGAAAAAAGTCCCAGTCTATCCAGCCTCACCTTATAACTCAAACCATCAAGTCCCGGTAGCATCCTAGTAAATCTTTTCTGCATTCTTTCTAGCTTAATAATATCCTTTCTATAATAGGGTGACCAGAATTGTACACAGTATTCCAAGTGTGGCCTTACCAATGTCTTGTACAACCTCAACACGACGTCCCAACTCCTGTATTCAATGTTCTGACCAATGAAACCAAGCATGCTGAATGCCTTCTTCACCACTCTGTCCACCTGTGACTCCACTTTCAAGGAGCTATGAACATGTACTCCTAGATCTCTTTGTTCTGTAACTCTCTCCAATGCCCTACCATTAACTGAGTAAGTCCTGCCCTGGTTCAATCTACCAAAATGCATCACCTCGCATTTGTCTAAATTAAACTCCATCTGCCATTCGTCAGCCCATTGGCCCAATTGATCAAGATCCCATTGCAATCAGAGATAACGTTCTTCATTGTCCACTATGCCATAATTTTGGTGTCATCTTCAAATTTACTAACCATGCCTCCTATATTCTCATCCAAATTATTAATATAAATGACAAATAACAGTGGACCCAGCAATGATCCCTGAGGCACACCGCTGGTCACAGGCCTCCAGTTTGAAAAACAGTCCTCTACAACCACCCTCTGGCTTCTGTTAAGAAGCCAATTTTGTATCCATTTAGATACCTCACCCTGGATCCCATGAGATTTAACCTTATGCAACAACCTACCATGCACCACATGTGTTCAAAATCTATCCATTTATCATGTTGGTTGTGCCAATGACATGATGCAGGGAATCTTCAATGTGAAGACATGACTTTGATTCCACAGGGACTAATGGTTGTCACTCCTGCTAGTACTGCCAAGGACATTTCCATCTGCGGCAGGCAGGTTGGTAACGTTGAGTACAAGTATGTTTTTCCCTCTTGTTGGTTCCCCCACCACTTCCCACAGACCCAGTCCACAGCGATGCCCTTCAGGACCCAGTCAGTTTGATCTGTGGTGGTGCTCCCAAGCCACTCTTAGTGATGCATATTGAAGTCCCCCACTCAGAGTACATTCTGTGCCCTTGCGACCCTCAGTGCTTCCTCCAAGTGATGTTCAACATGGAGAAGTACTGATTCATCAGCTGAGGGGAGTTGAGGGGATGGGGAAATCATCAAATTTCCTTTCTGATGTTTGACCTGGTGCCATGAGATTTCGTGGGGTCAGGAATTGATGTTGAGGATACCGAGGGAAACTCCCTCCTGACTGCAAACTCAACAGTTGTAAGCATGCCTTCATACCACACAACATTTCAAATTACCATGAGCCTAGTATATTGATTGAAAATAATGGCTATGGCACATTTTCAGACAAAATTTGACACAAAAGGAAATGTCAGGTAGAGATGGTGGCACATTGGGAATGTGACTGGATGAATCATGGAAGAGCAGCTGGTGGAATTTGAATTCAGTTAAAATATTCTGGAATTGAAAGCTAGTCTCAGTAATAGTCTCATTACTGAAATGATCACTATCGTAAAAACCCATCTGGTTCAGTAATGTCCTTTAGGGAAGCAAGCCTGCTGTTCTTCCTCGTTTTGGCCTACACATGACTCCAGATCCACAACAATGTGGTTGACTCTTAACTGCCCTCCGAAATGTTCAGTTCAAGGGCAATTAGGGATGGGCAACAAATGCTAGCTTTGCCAGTGATGCCCACATCCCATGAAAGAATTTTTAAAAATCTAGATACTATTCCTGAGACATCAAGAGGCCAGAATTAGCTGAATGCAGATATCTCATATAATTGTGTGGCTGAAGGTGATTGCAGATGGATGAGAATTTTAGGATGGCTGGTTGGACATTCCCTACTGTGCAGTAAGAGAATTGTTGGTGTATTTAAAATATTGGATGGATAACTCCTACAACAACAATGGGAAAATGAACAGATAATATTTAAACGATGTTCTGAATGATACGTGTGGACCCTGGACAGATGAAAAATCCATCCAGAAACAGTAGTGTGAAAACAGAATGCTGCAAATGTTACAGTTTTAAAGAATATCGGAAGAAAAGGAATAGGAGCAAGAAGTGACCATTTGGCCCCATGAGTCTGCTCCACCATTCAATAAGATCAGGGTTACACCTTCCCGCACCATCCCCATCTCCACCGATTCCTTAACATCTAAAAATCTTTTATCTCTGGCCTGAATACACTCGGCAACTGAGCATACACAACTCTGGAGAAAAAAAATGAAGATTCACCAATCCTCAGAATAAAGAAAATTCTCCTCAAATTCCCCAGCCAAGGGAACCAATCATAAGACCATACGACCATAAGACATAGGAGCAGAATTAGGCCACTCAGCCCATCGAGTCTGCTCTGCCATTCAATCATGGCAATATTTTTCTCATCCCCATTCTCCTGCCTTTTCTCCATAACCCCTAACCCTCTTATTAATCAAGAACCTATCTATCTCTGTCTTAAAGCCACTGAATGACCTAGCCTCCACAGCCTTCTGCGGCAAAGAGTTCCACAGATTCACCACTCTCTGGCTGAAGAAATTCCTGATGTGGAGATGCCGGCGTTGGACTGGAGTAAACACAGTAAGAAGTTTAGCAACACCAGGTTAAAGTCCAACAGGTTTATTTGGTAGCAAAAGCCACACAACATAGGATATTTAAGGCTCCGAAAGCTTGTGTGGCTTTTGCTACCAAATAAACCTGTTGGACTTTAACCTGGTGTTGTTAAACTTCTTACTGAAGAAATTCCTGCCAGAGAGATCTTTCATCATCTACCATGTGAAGCCCGATAAGAATGTTCTACTTTTCAGTGAGATTACCTCTCACGGTTCCAAACTCTAGGGAGTGGAAAAAGAGACATATTTCAAATCAAACAGCCATGAGGTACTCACTAATTTCCCACTGACTAAAATTTGGTGATTTCTGGACATTTTTGGTAATGAATTGATTCAATTTTCATCTCTTAGGTTGATTGGCCAGGTTAAAAAAAAAAATTGCCCCTTAGAGTCCTGGGATGCGTAGGTTAGAGGGATTAGTAGGTAAAATATGTGGGGGTAGGGCCTGGGTGGGATTGTGGTCGGTGCAGACTCGATAGGCCGAATGGCCTCCTTCTGCACTGTAGGGTTTCTATGATTTCTATGATTTCTATGATTTGTCAAACTTTGTTCGTTCCAATTCAAAACATTGAGACCAGTTACCTGTGATTACATGTTACTGACAAGGGTTGGGATGTTCAGATTGCAGTGTGAGTGTCTACACAACACCTGTGGAATATCATGTGGTCGCTGTTGCCCTGGATACAGTCAGAAACAATGGCAGCCAGCTATTACTTCATCTGCCAATGAATGTGAACGTGAGTATTAATACTTACTTTATTTAATCACAGCTTAAGGAACATTATTGCCCTCAGGGAACAGTTTTGATCAACAAACTCAAAGTAACCTTCCTTTTTTCTTGTTGTGATGTGGCTGTCACATACAGTGCTCCTCATTGCCCTTGGGAAGGTGATGGTGAGCTATCTTTTTGAACCGTGTTGTCAGTGTGGTGCAGATACACCACAGGGAATTCGGTAAAGAGTTCAAGAATTTTGACCAAGTGAAAGTGAAGGAATGGTGATATAGTTCCAAGTCAGGACGGTGTGTGATTTGGAGGGCACTTGCTGGTAGTGGTATTCTCATGCAACTGTTGCCCTTCTTCTTCTAGTTAATGGAGGTCGTGGGTTTGAAGGTGCTGCTGAAGAAGCCTTGCCAAGTTTCTGTAGAACATTTTATAGAAAATAAATAATAAAGGCGGGAAAAATTAGAGTACGAGAAAAAGACGGCGAGAAATATAAAGACAGATAGTAATAGATTCTGTAGATATTTAAAAAAGAAAAGAATTAACAAAGGAGCGTTTGAGCTATAGAAAGAGAACGTAGGAAATTAAAGAGATAGCAGACAAATTGAACAAGTAATTTGCATTGGTCTTCACTTTAGAGGATACAAGTAACATCCCAGAAATAGCTGTAAATCAGGAAATGGAAGAGAGGGAGGGACTCGGGAAAATTACAATTACCAGGCAAGTAGTGGCATTGAGCAAATTGTTGCATCTGTGGGCTGACATGGCCCAGGGCTTCATTCCAGGGTCCTAAAAGAAATAGTTAAAGAGAAAGTGGGAATGTGGAGTTGAAGTTACATTCAGATCATAGAATCAGACAATCCCTACAGTGTAGAAGGAGGCCATTTGGCCCAGCAAGCCTGCATCAACAACTATCCCACCCAGGCCATATCTCTGTAACACCATGTATTTACCCTGCTAGTCCCCCTGACACTAAGGGGCAATTTAGCATGGCCAATCCACCTCACCCACACATCTTTGGAGTGTGGGAGGAAACCGGAGCATCCGGAGGAAACCCACGCAGACACGGGGCGAATGTGCAGACTCCACACAAACAGTGACCCAAGGCCGGAATTGAACCCGGGTCTCTGGCACTGTGAGGCAGCAGTGCTAACCACTGTGCCACTGTGACACTCAGTCATGATCTTATTGAATGGTGGAGCAGCCTTGAGCGGCTGGGTGGCCTACTCCTGCTCCTAATTCATATGCTCATATTACATATGGACCCCAGATCCATCTCATTTATATTGATTTTGAATAGCTGTAGCCAAGAATTGATTCTTGCGGTACTAATAACATACTACTATCCTGAGAATGACCCCTTTTAATTCTGTTTTCTGTATACTCTGTTTTTTGTTTGTTGACTAAATCTCAATCCATAACAGTATATTACCCCCAGTCCCATGAGTTTTTTAATTAATTAATCTCCTTATCTAAAGCCTTCTGAAAATCCATATGGACCACATCCACTGGTTCTCCTTTATCTGTGCAATAAGTAACATCCTCAAAAACTCCAATATGCTTGTCAAACATGATTTCCCTTTCATCAACCCATTTTGTCTCAACCCAATCATATCATTATTTTCTAAGTATGCAGTTATCACATCTTTTATAGTAGATTATAATATTTCGCTACTCATGATGTCAAACGAAGAGGTCTGTGGTTTTCTGTTTTCTCTCTCCCTTCTTAAATAGTGGGGTTACATTTGCTGCTTTCCAATTTGTAGGAACATTTTCAGAAAGTGTAGCATTATGAAAGATAATCATCAATACATCCACTATCTCTGTCACCACCTCATTCAACACACTCAGATGTAGTTCATCTGGTCCAGAGGATTTATCAACCTTCAATCCAATTTGAGTACTACCCCTGCATTAATACTAATTTCTTTCAGTTCCTCATTTTCACAAGTTCCCTGTTCCCTGGTATCTCTGGGAGATTTTCCTTTTCTTTCTCCGTGAAGACAGACACAAAGGTGGGCGGGACTGGTCATGGACCAGCAGAAGATCCATTGCCTTTGAGCAAGAATTTCTGGTCCTGTGGAGAGTGGGACCAAGAAATCTCAGCCAAAAGTAACTGTTTAATTTCTCCTCCATTTCCTATTTGTCATAATACATTCTCCAGTTTCCACCTGTAATGGACCCTCCATTACTAAGAGGAAGCTCCAATAGCTAAGAGAAAGCATGAGGAAAAGTTGTGCTAAAACAAATAGTAAAATCTTCTTCAAACATATTAATAGTAACAGATTAGTGAAGGATAGAGTGAGGCCCATAAGGGACAAGCAGGGTAAACTGCTAACTGAAGCAGAGGGTATGGCAGAGATACTAAATGAGAACATTGCTTCTGTCTTTACCAAATTAGAAGATGGTGACAGTGGCCCAGTTGAAAATGTGGGTGTAGAGTAACCGAGCAATATAGTGATAGATAAAGAAGAGGGGCTAAAAAAGACTGGCAACACTCCAGGTAGAGAAGTCACCAGGCCCAGACTGGATGCATCCTGGATTGCTGAGAGGTAAGGGAGAAAATTGCAGAGCCATGAATATAAATTTTCCACGTCTCTCTGAACACAGGCTTAGTCCCAGGGGACTGGAGGATTGAAAATGTGACACCATTGTTTAAGAAGGGGCAAAAGATAACCCAGGAAACTACAGACCTTTCAGCTTGTCATCAATAGTGGGAAAACAGATGTCGGCCATAATATGGGATAAGATAAATAAACAGTTAGAGAAAAATAAGTTAATACTAAACAGTCAACATGGCTTTGCCAAGGGCAGGTCTGACAAATTTAGTTGAGTTATTTGAAGAGATGTCATAGGCAGTGGATGAGAATGGTGCCATGGATGTTGTATGTTTGGACTTTCAGAAAGCATTTGATACGGTGCCACATGGCAGGGTGGTTAGCAAATTAAAATGTTTGTGATTCATGGGTCCTTGGCAGAATGGATTAGAAGTTGGCTAAGAGATAGGAAACAAGATAGGTAGAGATGGGCATTTTTTAGACTGGAGACGAGTTGAAAGTGGTGTTCCCCAGGGATCAGTGCTGGGAGCCTTGCTTTTTCTGATTTATATAAACAATTGAGAGATGGGTGTTGAGGGCAAAATCTCTAAATTTGCAGGGGCTAGGGAGAATAGTGAATTGTGAGGATGACGCTGAGTGACTTCTGAGGAACATTGACAACTTGGCCAAATGGACACCTGGCAGATGAATTTCAATGCAGCAAAATGTGAGGTAATGCATTTTGCTAGAACAAACATGGGGAGACAATACAGGTTTAATGGTACAATTTTGAGGTGACGTATAGGAGCAGAGGGACATAAGAACATAAGAACATAAGAAATAGGAGCAGGAGTAGGCCATCTAGCCCCTCGAGCCTGCCCCGCCATTCAATAAGATCATGGCTGATCTGACGTGGATCAGTACCACTTACCCGCCTGATCCCCATAACCCTTAATTCCCTTACTGATCAGGAATCCATCCATCCGCGCTTTAAACATATTCAGCGAGGTAGCCTCCACCACCTCAGTGGGCAGAGAATTCCAGAGATTCACCACCCTCTGGGAGAAGAAGTTCCTCCTCAACTCTGTCTTAAACCGACCCCCCTTTATTTTGAGGCTGTGTCCTCTAGTTTTAACTTCCTTACTAAGTGGAAAGAATCTCTCCGCCTCCACCCTATCCAGCCCCCGCATTATCTTATAAGTCTCCATAAGATCCCCCCTCATCCTTCTAAACTCCAACGAGTACAAACCCAATCTCCTCAGCCTCTCCTCATAATCCAAACCCCTCATCTCCGGTATCAACCTGGTGAACCTTCTCTGCACTCCCTCCAATGCCAATATATCCTTCCTCATGTAAGGGGACCAATACTGCACACAGTATTCCAGCTGCGGCCTCACCAATGCCCTGTACAGGTGCATCAAGACATCCCTGCTTTTATATTCTATCCCCCTCGCGATATAGGCCAACATCCCATTTGCCTTCTTGATCACCTGTTGTACCTGCAGACTGGGCTTTTGCGTCTCATGCACAAGGACCCCCAGGTCCCTTTGCACGGTAGCATGTTTTAATTTGTTTCCATTGAGATAGTAATCCCATTTGTTATTATTTCCTCCAAAGTGTATAACCTCGCATTTATCAACGTTATACTCCATTTGCCATATCCTCGCCCACTCACTCAGCCTGTCCAAATCTCTCTGCAGATCTTCTCCGTCCTCCACACGATTCACTTTCCCACTTATCTTTGTGTCGTCTGCAAACTTCGTTACCCTACACTCCGTCCCCTCCTCCAGATCATCTATATAAATGGTAAATAGTTGCGGCCCGAGTACCGATCCCTGCGGCACGCCACTAGTTACCTTCCTCCAACCGGAAAAACACCCATTTATTCCGACTCTTTGCTTCCTGTCGGATAGCCAGTCCCCAATCCACTTTAACACACTACCCCCAACTCCGTGTGCCCTAATCTTCTTCAGCAGCCTTTTATGGGGCACCTTATCAAACGCCTTTTGGAAATCCAAAAACACCGCATCCACCGGTTCTCCTCCATCAACCGCCCTCGTCACATCTTCATAAAAATCCAACATGTTCGTCAAGCACGACTTGTGTATGAGATGGGTTCCTGCAGCAGTATGCTGAGGAACCAATTAGGGTTCGGGCTATCTTAGATTTAATGTTATGTAACAAAAAAGGGCTAATTAATAACCTTGCTGTAAATGAACAATTAGGAAATAGTGATCATATATCAGAGAGTTGTTGGGATTCGGAATGCGTGGCCTGGGCGAGTGGTGGAGGCGGATTCCATAGGAGGCTTCAAAAGAGAGCTGGATCCATATTTGAAAGTGATGGATTTAGAGGGCTATGGAGATAGGGCTGGAGAATGGGACTAGTTGGGTAGCTCTTTCGAGAGCCGGTGTAGAAACGATGGGCTGAATGGCCTCTTGCTGGAAAAAAAAGAATCGCGAGTCTGACTCGCGCTGTGGGCCCGAAACGCTGCAGGTCCGATCGGAGCTTTGAACTGCGCATGCGCAGTGAGAAAAAAAAATGGAAAAACACTCTGTCACATCGCCCCCGGGCCGCAAAACGTGGATAAAACGGCCTGGGAGCGAAAAGTGGGAGCGACGGACCCCACAGACTTCACCCCACCCCCACAACATAACTGTCCCCCTTATCCAGACCGATCTCGACCACCTGGCCCCCCCTTTCTCCCCCACCGATCACCCGCAGAGTGGCAGCAGACCCCCCTGTCCCCCCGTCCCCCCACCCCACCAGAGATCCATCTGGCCTTCCCCTCCCGAGAATGATCGGGCCTCCCTTGCCCTCCCCAGGGAATGATCGTGCCTCCCTCCTCCCTCCCCCCTCCACCAACGAGACAACGATCTGGCCTCCCTCCCCCCCCTCTCCCCCTCCTGACCAGACAATGATCTAGCCTCTCTCTGCCCTCCCCCTCCCCCACCAGACAATGATCTAGCCTCTCTCTGCCCTCCCCCTCCCCCACCAGACAATGATCTGGCCTCCCTCCCCCCCCCCCTCCCCCTGCCGACCAGACAATGATCTGGCCTCTCTCTGCCCTCCCCCTCCCCCACCAGACAACATCTGGCCTCCCTCCTCCCTCCCCCCCTACCAGAGATACATCTGACCCGCCTCCTCCTCCCTCCCCCCCTCACCAGAGAGTGATCTGGCACACCTCTCTTCCCCCCCACCACCAACCTGAGTCAGAGAGCCGTTGGAAGCTCTGAACGTACCTCTTCAGAAGCTGGAGCGCCCGAAACAGACCTTTGCCGAGCGTGTCTGTTTCGCGCCAAATCTGGACGGGCGAACGCGATGGTAAAGGGGGAGATGCTGGTAACGTTGGGCAGGCAGTTCATTAATTCAATCTAAATGCATGCAGATGTATTTAAATCGCCATTGTGCCCATTTCGGGCGCGATTCAGATCGCGGCCATTTTCGGGCCTTGGTAAAGTGAGCATCGACACGGACGTGGATTGCGTTAATGGCCTCACACCCGACTTTACCAAGTTTTCACCCCCGAAAATGGGCGTGACGCAATGGTAAAATCGGGCCCATAGAGTCATAGAGGTTTACAGCATGGAAACAGGTCCTTCGGCCCCTTTTTTTAACCACTAAGTTTAGCAAACTTCCACAAACAGCGATGGGATGATAATCAGATGATTTGCCTTTAGGTGTTGGTTGATGGATAAATATTGGGCCAGAACACAAAAAGAAGGTGGTTCCCCAATTAGACCTTCCCTAGTGATCCATCTGGGATGCTGACTGCAGAAGCAACACTGGAAAGATAAGTGAAGGAATAGTGGATGAGCAGAGAGAGGTGTTGTGCACCCTAACCCAGCTGTAACAGAAACCTGTAGGTGCCCCCGCCCCACCTCCCCCACCCCCATCTTGGTCCTTACAACAGCCACTGACGTTGGGGCTTTGTTCCCAGTCTTTGCAGTGCTGATTAGAGCAAAGGCAGTTCATCACAAGAATCTGGTCTTCGGGCAGGATTTTCCAGCTACACTCGCCCCAAAACCTGAAAATCCCCCCTGAGGTCAATGGACCTTTGCATGGTCCACCCCACGCCTGCTACGATTCCCGTGGCTGCCGGGATGGGAAAATTCTACCCCTTGTGTATACACTTTTAAGAGTGGCAGCGGTAGAAATCTAGGGCCTGCACAGTGTCAGGCCAGTAAGTGTCGTGTGGTCAAAGGAAACCTAAACAGAAAGAGTAGGAACAGGAGGCGGCCATTCAGTCCCTCAACCCTGTTGCACCATTCAATTAAATCATGGCTGAACTGTATCTTAATTCCATCCACCCTCTTTGGTTCTATAGCTCTTAATATCCTTTACCAACAAAAATCAATCATTTTAATCTTGAGATTTTCAATTGGCCCCCAGGCTTGACAGCTTTTTGGGGTAAGAGAGATCCAGATTTCCACTATGCTCTATGTGAAGAAGTTCTTCCTGACATCCCCCTAAATGGTCTGACTCAAATTTAAAGTCCTACCCCTTTGTGTCGCCCCAACCAGAGAAAATCGTATCTCTCTATCGAGCCTACTGAATTTTTAAATCTTCTTAAATAGCTCAATTAAGTCACCCCTTAATCTTCTATACTTTTGCACTAGTCTGTAATAATCCTTTTCGCCCAACAAGTTATGACAGCTAACCCCTAGCCTGTTTTTAAAAATTCTAAATCGATTGAGGCTTTGCTGTTGGGCTATGATTGTGAAATCACTGTTAAACCTGAGTCTCAGTCCCCACAGAGAATCTGCTGTTTGTGCAGTGCAGATTAAACAATGAAGTTCACATTGAAGTTACTTAATGACAAGGAGAGATCTGGGTGCCTGCCAACAGCTCATAAAGAGAAAGTTTCCTCCTTCTTCTATTGTTTCTTTTGTTACATTCCAGTCCTGTAATTCTTAAGATAGACTTGCCTTGACCAAATGAAATATAGATGGTGAACTCATGAACTCCAGACAACACAGGCTAACAATTTGATGCTGACATTATTTGTAACATCTCCAACAACATTGATGTTTCCCACAAAGAAAGCATGAGAACAGAGAAGAGATAAATGGCCTATCTCATTCTCCAGTAACCCGCTTCCCGTTTTGTAAATTTATTCCCTGGGGATTTGGAGTCCAGTTCATTTCGTGAAAATTATTAGTGGCAGGAACTTTGCACTTCAAAGTTGGAAATATTTTTCTACAATTCGACATTTATATATTGGCTGGAATTCTGTGACCTCGCCTCCAGCTGGAATTCCCCGGTCCCGCTTCTGTGAATGGCAATTTGGCTGAGCTCCAAATTCTCCATTCTCGCTGGCAGACCAGAGAATTCCCGCCAGACCAGAATTCTCTGACCTCGTCATGGCTGGGATTCTCCGGTCCAGCTGCAGTGAATGGAAATTTGGCTGAGCACCAAATTCTCCATTCCCGCTGACAGCAGTGGCGGGGCATACAAGACCAGAGAATTCTGGCCAAAATGTCCTGATTTTTAGAAAACAAATGTTGTTGGATTTAGAACTAGGTTTGAATGCATGAGAATATTAAAGGTGAATTCAATATTGCTTTCTGAATCATTCTTACACTTCCAACAGCATTTTGTTTCACTAAGTACTCCATTGATATTGAACCAACAAATTAAACGACAAATGATTTGGCTAAAATATAAACATATCAATTGCAATGACAACATCCTCCAAGTTGTCATTGTTTATTTTTGCATAGTGGAAGTATTAATAAGATGGATGTTGAGATAACAATTTTTCACATCATTTTACAGCCTGTAACTGCCACGGACATGCCAAGGATTGTTATTATGATGCTGAAGTCAGCCATCGCAGAGCAAGCGTGAACATCCGTGGGCACTATGAAGGTGGAGGTGTTTGCTTGAATTGTCAGGTATGAGGCAACTTGTTCAAGTTGGGACGAATGCCTCCATTAATTGATAGACAAAGATTTCATTTTTGAGAAGCGCTAAGTTATGTGGCTCTGTTCCATCATAGATATTTCCAATACTTGTTGAAACAGGCTGTCTCAGTTTTTCTTAAAGTTGGATGGTAAACTTACAAATTCTGCCAACTTCATTCTTACTTTAATTTGCTAAAAACAATCCACAAAACATTTTATAAAGCCTGACTAAATATTAAACATTTGCAATATGGGCGGCACAGTGGCACAGTGATTAACACTGCTGCCTCACAGCGCCAGGGACCCGAGTTCAATTCTCGGCTTGATTCACTGTCTGTGTGGAGTTTGCACATTCTCCCCGTGGGTCTGTGTGGGTTTCCTCCGGGTGCTGCGGTTTCCTCTTATAGTCCAAAGGTGTGCAGGTTAAGTTGATTGGCCATGCTAAATCGCCACTTAGGGCCTGATTTTAGCAAAAGAACAGGCGCGAAATCGCGGTAAAGTTGGGCGTCGGGCCTATATCGCGATCTGCACCCGATTCCGAGCAGATCACGCTTTACCGACACCCGATTCGGGCGCGGGTCCGGCCCATGCCCGAATCGGGCGGCCTGACGATTTAAATGCATTAGCATGCATTTAAATCGACTTAATGAACTGCGCGCCCAACTCTACCGCCAAATCCCACTTTACCGTCTTCTGGCCCGTTCCGAATCCGCGCTTTTAGCGACCTGCAGAATAAAAGTCCGAAGCGGATTTCTATCCTGCAGGGGAACCTCCGAAGCCCATCCAACCTCGACCATCCTTCGCGGACCCCCCCCCGCTAACCACCCCAGCAGACCTCCCCCCCCCCGGATCAGACCCCCCTGGGAGGCAGGCCCCCCCCCCGCCCGCCCCCCCCCCCCTCCTCCCCGGAATCGGACCGCCCTGGGAGGCAGGCCCCCCTCGGCAGAGCACACCCCCAACCTACCTCGATCGCTGGTCTCCCTCCACCATCCTTCCGTTAGCAAGATAAGCTGTATGTTCCTCAGCTAGATCCACTTTGGTCAACACAAAGATGGTCCTTCTGCCTTGTGGATCCATCTGGCTCACCAAGTCAGTTACAATACTGCGTTCAACATCTACTGAACCATCTTGGATACAAAGGAGAATGAATGGTATTGGTCGATCTTCCTGGTGTTATCAATACTGTAACATCAGGAATGGCTGCCGACACCAAGGATATAATTTTTAGCATAAGCAAGGCTTACATGCAGAACCCTAATGCCATTATCCTTTGTATCCAAGATGGTTCAGTAGATGCTGAACGCAGTATTGTAACTGACTTGGTGAGCCAGATGGACCCGTCACAACCCCACTGCCCCCCCCCCCCCGAGCCGCTCTGTCTGCTTTTTTCTCAACGCCCGGGCGCGCCGCTTCGGATTTCTTTCGAACTGCGCATGCGCAGTTCAGAGCTCCTATCGTTCCGGCAGCGCTAAGCCCCGCCCACAGCGCGAGTCAGACCAGAGCCGGCAAAACGCATATGGGCGCGCTGGAAAGAGGATTCCAGGCGCGGATCCGTATTACACCCGGATCCTGCCCTTTGGCTCCGATTGGTAAAATTGGGCCCTTAGTGTCAGGGGGACTAGCAGAGCAAATATGTAGGGTCATGGGAATAGGAGCTGGGAGGGATTGTGGTCAGGTGCAGACTTGATAGGCCGAATGGCCTCTTTCTGCACTGGAGGCTTTCTATGAGTTTCTATGATTTAATGTCCCTTCAACTTGAGAAGACGTACAAGATCTTTTTAATGGTTTTGTTAATAGACACAGGACTGATTTCTGTGACAACGTTCATTGTGATACTGTGTTTGAACTGAGCTGCCTATAGTCCAGCCTGTGCATAAGCATGAAACAAATAGCATGTTTTTACTGTGTTTAGCTGATTTAAACAAGCATCAACAGTGCTATTAAATGAAAATTACCAGTGCAGTTTCATTCAGTGGAAATTGGCACATGAAGGAAAGGTTTGTTTTTGCTAAATTTCCATACTGTAAATCTTGTGTCCAGTTGAAAAGTCGGCATGAGAGATTGAGTCTTATTTCGTCGAATAATAGCTTGATTGTTAATATGCTAATTTCTTATCTCAGAGTGACAAACACTCACAGTAGCAGAGGATTCGGTGAGTCATGTGTCTCTCAATTTCTCCATAGCACAACACTGCAGGAATAAACTGCGAGCGGTGTGCACCATTTTATTATCGACCATCTGGAGTTCCAAAGGAAGCAAGGGATGGCTGTTTACGTACGTTTTTCGTGTGATTTTCTTTTTCCACCAGTAAAGTTAATTGTTGTGAAACTCTTCACCAAAATATTTTGGCAATAATTTTAACTTATCATGTCGGGCGCGGGAATTCCATAGGATTAAACACAATGCCAGTTTTGTTCCGATCAGACAATGCTGACCATTGACTTCCTTTGCAAATAAAATTGGTCAGAGTATGATTTGATTTGATTTAATTTGATTTATTATTGTCACATGTATTAACATACAGTGAAAAGTATTGTTTCTTGCGCGCTATACAGACAAAGCATACCGTTCATAGAGAAGGAAAGGAGAGAGTGCAGAGTGTAGTGTTACAGTCATAGCTAGGGTGTAGAGAAAGATCAACTTTGTATATAAGATAAGTCAAAAGAGTTAGAGTAGATTTTAAAAGCATAGAACAAGTGTAAAAGATAGAATTGGAGGGTATGCTGGGCACATCTTGCAAGAAGTCGCCTCACTCCGGCACCATCTTGGAAATGGTTTGAACCAGCATTAGCCCTGGTTCAATTCCAGCCTTGGGTCACTGTCTGTGTGGAGTTTGCACGTTCTCCTTGTGTTTGCATGGGTTTCCTCCGGGTGCTCCGATTTCCTCCCACAGTCCAAAGATGTGCAGGTTAGGTTGATTGGCCATGATAAATTGATCCTGGTTTCAGGGGATTAGCAGGGCAAATATGTCTGGTTATGGGAATAGGACTCGGGTGGAATTGTGGTCTGTGCAGACTCGATGGGCCGAATGGCCTCCTTCAGCACTGTAGGGATTCTATGATTCTATGATCCTGTCAGTTTCTGTTGAATTGGTGGTTATGTTAAATTTACCCCACTGTTATTTCTGAACAACATTTCAGAACACAAGCTGGAAACAGTTGTGTTTTTTTGATTGCTCAAAGAATAAAGTGCAAATATCACAGAATCACAGAAATGTTAAGGCATTGAAGGAGGCCATTTGGTCCATCGCATCTGCTCTCCAAATGAGCATCATGATTTAGTGCCATTCCCCTGCCTTTTCCCCGTACCCCTGCACAGTTTTTCTATTCAAGTAATCATCTAATGCTCTCTTGAATGCCTCGGTTGAACCTGCCTCCACTACATTTCTAGGCAGAGCATTCCAGACATTAACCATTCTTTGTGTGAAAACATTTTTTCTCAAATCATATTTGCTTCACTTGCAAATCAATTTAAATCTGTACCCTTTTGTTCTTGATTCTTTTACAGGCACGCACAGTTTATCCCTTTCTATTCTGTCCAGCCCCCTCTTAGCCTTCGTCTCTCCAAAGAGAACAGTCCCAATCTCTCCAATCTACCCTCATTACTGAAGTTTCTCACCCCTGGAAACATTAGGGTGGAATGGTGGCACAGTGGTTAGCATGCTGCTACACAGCGCCAGGGACCCGGGTTCAATTCCAGCCTCAGATCACTGTCTGTGTGATGTTTGTACGTTCTCCCTGTGTCTGTGTGGGTTTCCTCCGGGTGCTCCAGCTTCCTCCCGCATTCCAAAGATGTGCGGGTTAGGTTGATTGGCCATGCTAAATTGCCCCTAAGTGTCAGGGGGATTAACAGGGTAAATACATTGGATTATGGGGCCTAGGTGGAATTGTTGTCGGAGCAGGCTTGATGAGCCAAATGGCCTCCTACTGCAGTGTTGGGATTCTATTCTCGTAAACCTCTTCTGCACTGTCTCCAATGTGTTCACATTCTTCCTGTAGTTTGGTGCCCAGACCTGTACATAATATTCCAGCTAAAGTCCAACTACTGCCTTGTATAAATTCAGTATAAACTTCTTGCTCTTGTTCTTTATGCCCCTATTAATAAAGTCCAAAATACTATCTGCTCATTAACTGCTCTCTCCACTTGTCCTGCTACTTCAATGACTTATGCACCCAGGTGCCATTGCTCCTGCCCCCTTTTAGAATCTTACTGCTTATTGTATATTGTCTCTCCATGTTCTTCCTGCCAAAATGCACCACACTTCTCTGGATTGAACTTCATCTGCCACTTATCTGTTCACTCCACCAACTCATAGGGCCTGATTTTATCACCATGTTGCACCCGTTTTCGGGCGCGAAAACTTGGTAAAGTCGGGCGCGAGGTGAATTGCGTGATCCTCGTCCGCCTCCACTCCAGTTCCCTCTTTACCAAGGCCTGAAAATGGCCATGTTCGGGACCGCGCCTGAAACGGGCGCCTTGGCCATTTAAATGCATTTGCATGTATTTAAATTGACTTAATGGGCTGCAGGCCCAACTTTAACGGCTCTTCCCCCTTGACCACTGCATTCGCCCATCCAGAATTGGCGCAAAACAGACATATTCCATAGAAGTCCGATTCGGGTGCTCCAGTTAGTGAGGAAGTAGGTGCCTAGCGTCTGCTTGAGATCGGTGGGGAGTTGGGAGGTTGGGGGGAGGGGGGGGGGGTGGGTCCACTGCCACTCTGTCTGAGATCAGTTGAGGGGAAGGGGGGTCCACTGCCACTCTGCCTGATATCGGTGGGGGGGGGGGTGGATCACTCTCCATGAGATTGGTGAGGGGAAGGGGGGGAGGGGCCCGCGATCAGTCTGGGTGGTGGGGTGTGGGGGGGATAAGGGAGTCAGTAATGTTGTGGGGATGGGGCAATATCTGTGGGGGCCAGAGGGAGGCATTATCCGGCCTGGGAGAGATGTGGCAGGGGAGCAGCATTTTATCATTTATTTTCTGCGCATGCGGAGTTGGAGGCGCCGATCGGAGCTGCAGGATTTCGGGTGCATTAAGCCCCGCCCACAGGCTTGTGCAGCGCGATTCGGAATCACTGATATTTTTTCAGGCAGAGTGCGTATGGGTCTAAATGTCGGATCTGAAACACTCCCAGTTTCAAGTCTGCCCAGCACTTAGAATCAAAATGATAAAATAGGGCCCATAGATTCATAGAGTCATTCAATGCAGAAATGGCCCTTCGGCCCATAGTGTCTGTATCAACAATATCTACCACTAAAGGTGCACTAATCCCATTTTCCTGCACTTGTCCCTTATCCCCTTGAATATTATGATATTTCAAGTGCTCATCCAAATATTTTTTAAAGTTGTAAGGTTTCCAGCCTCGATTAGCTTCCCAGGCAGTGCTTTCCAGATTCCCACAACCCTCTGAGTGAAAAAGGGTTTTCTCAAATCCCTTCTGCCCCTTATCCTAAAACTATGCCCCCTTGTGATTGACCCCTCAATCAAAGGGAACAGCTGCTCCCTACTCACCCTGTCTGTATTCCTCATAATCTTATACACCTTAATCAGGTCCCCCCTCAGCCTTCTCTGCTCGAAACAAAATATGATGTGGAGATGCCGGCGTTGGACTGGGGTAAACACAGTAAGAAGTTTAACAACACCAGGTTAAAGTCCAACAGGTTTATTTGGTAGCAAAAGCCACACAAGCTTTCGAGGCTCTAAGCCCCTTCTTCAGGTGAGTGGGAATTCTGTTCACAAACAGAACTTATAAAGACACAGACTCAATTTACATGAATAATGGTTGGAATGCGAATACTTACAACTAATCCAGTCCTTAAATCCCATTGTTTTGTTTCTTAAAGACTGGATTAGTTGTAAGTATTCGCATTCCAACCATTATTCATGTAAATTGAGTCTGTGTCTTTATAAGTTCTGTTTGTGAACAGAATTCCCACTCACCTGAAGAAGGGGCTTAGAGCCTCGAAAGCTTGTGTGGCTTTTGCTACCAAATAAACCTGTTGGACTTTAACCTGGTGTTGTTAAACGTCTTACTGCGAAACAAAATAATCCAAGCCTATCCAGTCTCTCCTTATAGCTCAAATGCTCCATCCCAGGCAACATCCTGGTGAACCTCCTCTGCACCCCCTGTAGTGCTATCAAATCCTTCCTATAGTGAGGTGACCAAAACTGCACACAGTATTCCAGCTGTGGCCTAACATACAACTCCCAACATTACCTCCTTGCTCTTATACTCTATGCCACAACAGATAAAAACAAGTGTCCCATTCGCCTTCTTAACGATCCTATTCACCTGTTCTGCTGACTTCAGGCATCTGTGAATAATTACCCCAAGATCCCTCTGTTCCTCTGAGCTTTCTAGTGCCCTGCCATTCATTAAATATGCCCTTGTCTTGTTTCTTCTTCCATGGTGCATCACCTCGTACTTATCAGGATTAAAAATCACCTGCCACTGCTCTACCCATCTGACCAACCCATCTATATTTTCTTGTAACCTACGACCACCTCCTTCACTATTAACCACCCTATGAATCTTGGTGTCGTTTGCAAACTTGCTCATCATTCCCCTCACATTTTCATCCAAATTGTTTATGTATATAACAAACAATAAGGATCCCAGTACTGCACCTTGTGGTACACCGCTGGACACCAGCATCCAGTCACTTGAACAGCCATTACCTTTTGAGTACTAATGCGAAGCCAGTTTCTGATCCATCTCGCCAAGATTCCCTGAATCCTCCCCAATCAGTCTCCAATGTGGGGCCTTGTCAAAAGCTTTGCTAAAATCCATATAACCTACATCACTTGAACTTCCCTTATCCACACATTTGGTCATATTTTTGAAAAATTCTATATATTTGTTAGCCATGACCTCCCTCTGTCAAAGCCACGCTGACTATCCCTAATTAATTCATGCCTTTCGAAGTGGCTGTTAATCCTCTCCTTCAGAATTTTCTCCAATAGTTTCCCTACCATTGACGTGAGATTCACCGGTCTGTAATTTCTTGGTTCAACTCCACCATCTTTCTTGAAAAGTGGAATCACATTCGCAGTCCTCCAGTCTTCTGGCGCTTCCCTCATGGACAGAGAAATTATAGAAATCATAAAATCCTACAGTGCAGAAGGAGACCATTTGGCCCATCGAGTCTGCACCAACCACAATCCCACCCAGGCCCTATCCCCATAACCCCAGGCATTTACCCTAGCTAGTTCCCCTGACACGAAAGGGCAAATTAGCATAGCCAATCCACCTAACCCAAACATCTTTGGACTGTGGGAGGAAACCGGAGCACCCGGAGAAAACCCACGCAGACACAGGAAGAATGTGCAAACTCCACACATAGGAATTGTTCCTTCTCAACTCAGTCCTAAATCTGCTCCCGCTTATTTTGAGGTCATGCCCCCTAGTTCTAGTTTCACCCACCAGTGAAAACTCCTGAATTACTTCCAGAAACTCCTGCCATTGCTGTTCCACTGTCTTTCCTGCTAGGCCCCTCTCCCAATCAACTCTGGCCAGCTCCTCCCTCATGCCTCTGTAGTTATCTTTACTCAACTGTAATACCGTTATATCTGATTCCAGCTTCTCCCTCTCAAACAGCAGGGTGAACTTTATTGTATTATGGTCATTGCCTCTTAAGGGTTCATTCACCTTAGAATCATAGAATCATACAGTGCAGAATAGGCCCTTCAGCCCATCGAGTCTGCACCGACACAAACTCCTTTAAGCTCCCTTATCATGTCTGCCTCATTACACATCACCAAATCCAGAATTGCCTGTTCCCTAGTGGCTGTACCACAAGCTGCTCCAAAAAGATGAGTAATCCAGAGACCCAGGTTAATGTGGGATTTGAATTCAATTGAAATCTGGAATTAAGAGTCTAATGTTGACCATGAAACCAATGTCGATTGTTGTAAACATCCATCTGGTTCACTAATGTCCTTTAGGGAAGGAAATCTGCCGTCCTTACCTGGTCTGGCCTACATGTGACTCCAGAGCCACAGCAATGTGGTTGGCTCTTAACTGCCCTCTGAAATGCCCGAGCGAGACACTCAGTTCAAGGGCAACAAATGTTGACCTTGCCAGTGACTCCCACATCCCATTGAGAGAATAAAAAAAGCTGCACATTTCCTCTAAATAAATTGTGAAACATGTATTAAATGTTTAACTTGAATAAGTTACAGTAAGAAGTTTCACAACATCAGGTTAAAGTCCAACAGGTTTATTTGGTATTATGAGCTTTCGGAGCACTGCTCCTTCATCAGGAGAGTGGAGGATTGGGTTCACAAACAGAGCATATATAGACAGAGATTCAATTGCAAGATAATGGTTGGAATGCCAGGTAATCAAGTCTTTATAGATACAGACAATGCGAGTGGAGAAAGGTTTAATCACAAGTTACAGAGGTGAATTGTCTCAAGCCAGGACAGTTAGTAGGATGCTTACCTGGGGTAAGTGTTCTCCAAGGCAGCCTTCAAGACACACAACAATGCAGAATCGCTGAGCAGAAACTGATAGCCAAGTTCCGCATGCATGAGGATGGCCTCAACTGGGATCTTGGGTTCATGTCACACTACGTGTAACCCCCACCATACTGCCTGGGTTTGCAAAATCATACTAACTGTCCTGGCTCATAAGATTCTAGAGTTAACATAAGGCCCAGAGTTAACAGTTCAGGTCAGTGGCCTTTTGTCAGACTGGTTAATTCTGTTAATTTTTGCTCCATAGATGCTGCCTGATCTGCTGAGTACTTCGGCATTTTCTGAGAGATCTGAACACATGGATGAGAGTTCTAAATTTGATTTATGAATAAATGCTTCTTATTCCCTTCAGCCTGCAGGTGTAATCCTGAATTCACAGACGGATGTGACGGAACAACAGGTTTGTGTCGCTGCAAACCTCAGTTCAGCGGTGAACACTGCAATAGATGTTCCCATGGATACTACAACTTCCCTCAGTGTCTTTGTATGTATTACAGCTTTATCCATCTGTCTTTAAGAATTCAACTTGTTCATAGACATGGCTAAATGCTCTTTTGCTCAGTCCCCAGCAAGCTGCAACATGAGCAATCTAATATTTTGTGATTCCAGTTGGAGAATTTGACATCTGTAATCCAGAGATGATGATCTGATCTCTGATTTAAGTATGTTGTGCCCACTTACATTTTGGAAGCTGAAATTCACACTGGCCATGATCCTCATAGTAATGTGACGACCTCAGTAAAAGATCTCCTGGGAAGTAATGATCATAACATGGTAGAATTTAATATTCAGTTTGATAGAGTGAGAAACCTGGGTCGGAAACAACTGTGTTAAACTTAAATAAAGGGAATTATAAGAAAATGAGGATAGAGTTAGCTAAAGAGGGCTGGGTGAATAGCTTAGCAGGAAAGACAGTAAGTAAGCAGTGACAGACATTTAAGGAGATCATTCATGATGCTCAGCAAAAATATATCCCAGTAAAGAGGGAAGATTCTAAGAGAGGGATAAACCAACCATGGCTAACCAAGGAAGTTAAGGAGAGTATTAAGTTGAAAGAAAATTCAAATAAGGAGACAAAAGTCAGTGATAGCCCTGAAGAACAAAGAAAAGTACAGCACAGGAACAGGCCCTTCGGCCCTCCAAGCCTGTGCTGTACATGATGCTCTAACTAAACTAAAAGAAACCTTCTGCCCTTACTCGGGTTGTATCCCTCTATTCCCTCCCTATTCATGTATTCATCCAGATGCCTCTTAAATGTTGTTAATGTGCCTGCTTCCGCCACCTCCTCTGGCAGCGCGTTCCAGGCACCCACCACTCTCTGCGTGAAAAACTTCCCCCACACACTTCCCTTAAACTTTCCCTCTCTCACCTTGAACCTGTGCCCCCTTGTAATTATCACTTCCACCCTTGGAAAAAGCCTCTGACTATCCACCCAGTCTATGCCTCTTATAATTTTGTAGACCTCTATTAGGTTTCCCCTCAGCCTCCATCTTTCCAGTGAAAACAATCTTAGTTTATTCAACCTCTCCTCGTAGCCAACACCCTTGAGACCAGGCAACATCCTGGTGAACCTTCTTTGCACTCTCTCCAAAGCTTCCATGTCCTTCTGCTAGTGTGGTGACCAGAACTGCACGCAATACTCCAAATGCAGCCTAACCAAGGTTTTAAATAGCTGCAACATGATTTCCCAACTCTTGTACTCAGTGCCCTGGCTGATGAAGGCAAGCATGCCATACGCTTTTTTAATCACCTGAGCCACCTCTGTTGCCACTTTAGGGAACTGTGGACCTGCACGCACTAATCCCTCTGTATGTTAATGTTCCTAAGAGTTCTGCCATTTACAGTATAATTCACACCAAATTTGATCCTCCAAAATGCATCAGCACTCATTTGTCCAGATTAAACTCCATCTGTCATTTCTGTGCCCAAGTCTCCAATCTATCTCCAATCATAACTCTATCTCCTTTAGGCTTGCATTGGAAAAAGAGTGGATCAGGCAAGCTAGGAAAGTGTTTATATGGAGTATGGGGAAATATGAAGACATTAGACAGCAAATTAGAGGAGTAAATTGGAAGGAGGTATTCTCGGGGAAATGTACTGAAGAGAGGTGGCAGTTTTTCAAGGAATGTCTGTCTAGAGTTCTACAGGACAACGTTCCGAGCAGACAGGGAGGTGTTGGTCGGTTAAAGGAACCGTGGTGCACGAAAGCTGTGCGGGACCTAGTCGACAAGAAAAGGAAAGCATACAAAAGGCTCAAAGAGCTTGGCGAAGATAGGGATTTAGAAGAGTATACGGCTTGTGGGAAGGGAGTAAAGAAGGAAATTAGGAGAGCCAGAAGGGGTCACGAGAAGGCCCTGGCAGGTAGGATTAAGGAGAACCCTAAGGCGTTCTATAAATATGTGAAGAGTAAAAGGATGAGACGTGACGGAATAGGGCCTATAAAAGGTGAAGGCGGGAAAGTCTGTACGGAACCAGTAGAAATGGCAGAGGTGCTCAATGAGTATTTTGCCTCGGTTTTCACAGAGGAGAAGGAACTGGGTGGATGTACTGCGGGCGTGCGGTGGACTGAAAGGATTGAGTATGTGGACTTTAACAAAGAGGTTGTGCTGGAATCTTTGAATGGCATCAAGATAGACAAGTCGCCGGGTCCGGATGGGATGTACCCCAGGTTACTGTGGGAGGCGAGGGAAGAGATTGCAGAGCCTCTGGCGATGATCTTTGCGTCGTCGATGGAGACGGGAGAGGTGCCAGAGGATTGGAGGATTGCGGATGTGGTTCCTATTTTCAAGAAGGGGAATAGGGATAGCCCAGGTAATTACCGACCAGTGAGTCTAACCTCAGTGGTTGGTAAACTGATGGAGAGATCCTGAGGGACAGGATATATGAGCATTTAGAGAGGTTTAGTATGCTCAAGAATACTCAGCATGGCTTTGTCAAGGGCAGATCGTGCCTTACGAGCCTGGTGGAGTTCTTCGAAAATGTGGCTAAACACATTGACGAAGGGAAGGCAGTAGATGTGGTTTATATGGATTTTAGCAAGGCGTTCGATAAGGTCCCCCATGCAAGGCTTCTAGAAAAAGTGAGAGGGCATGGGATCCAAGGGGCTGCTGCCCGGTGGATCCAGAACTGGCTTGCCCAAAGGAGGCAGAGAGTGGGTATAGATGGGTCTTTTTCTAAATGGAGGTCGGTCACCAGTGGTGTGCCCCAGGGATCTGTTCTGGGACCCTTACTGTTTGTCATTTTCATAAATGACCTGGATGAGGAAGCGGAGGGATGGGTTGGTAAGTTTGCCGATGACACGAAGGTTGGTGGGATTGTGGATAGTCTGGAGGGATGTCAGAAGTTACAGAGGGACATAGATAGGATGCAAGACTGGGCGGACAAGTGGCAGATGGACATCAACCCAGATAAATGCATCGTGGTCCATTTTGGTAGGTCAAATGGGATGAAGGAGTACAATATAAAGGGAAAGACTCTTAGTACTGTAGAGGATCAGAAGGACCTTGGGGTCCGGGTCCATAGGACTCTAAAATCGGCCCCGCAGGTGGAGGAGGTGGTTAAGAAGGCGTATGGTGTGCTGGCCTTTATCAATCGAGGGATTGAGTTTAGGAGTCCGGGGATAATGATGCAGCTATATAAGACCCTCGTCAGACCCCACTTGGAGTACTGTGCTCAGTTCTGGTTGCCTCACTATAGGAAGGATGTGGAAAAGATTGAAAGGGTGCAGAGGAGATTTACAAGGATGTTGCCTGGATTGAGTGACATGCCTTATGAGGATAGGCTGAGGGAGCTCGGTCTTTTCTCCTTGGAGAGACGAAGGATGAGAGGAGACCTAATAGAGGTGTATAAGATGTTGAGAGGTATAGATCAGGTGGACTCTCAGAGGCTTTTTCCCAGGGTGGAAATGTCTGCTACGAGAGGACACAGGTTTAGGGTGCTGGGGGGTAGGTACAGGGGAGATGTTAGGGGTGGGTTTTTCACACAGAGGGTGGTGGGCAAGTGGAATCGACTGCCGTCAGTGGTGGTGGAGGCGAACTCAATAGGGTCTTTTAAGAGACTCCTGGATGAGTACATGGAGCTTAATAGGATGGAGGGTTATAGGTAGGTCTAGAAGGTAGGGATGTGTTCGGCACAACTTGTGGGCCGAAGGGCCTGTTTGCGCTGTAGTTTTTCTGTGTTTCTATCTCTATCCTGTTGTATCCTCTGACAATCTCCACACTATTAGCAACTCCACCAATCTTCATGTCATCTGCAAACTTACTAATCAGACCCCCCATATTTTCCTCCAGATCATTTATATTTACTACAAACAACAGAGGTCCCAGCACTGATCCCTGCGGAACACCACTAGCTACAGATCTCCATTCTGAAAAATACCCTTCCACCGCTACTCTCTGTCTTCTATAACCGAGCCGGTTCTGTATCCATCCAGCCAGCCCACCCCAAATCCCATGTGATTTTAGTTTTTGTATCAGTCTGCCATGTGGGACCTTGTCAAACACCTTATTAAAGTCCATATAAACTACATGGTGGATTTGCGGATAGCGATGAGGACCATCAGAGGATACAGCAGGATATAGATCAGTTGGAGACAGACTTGGGCGGAGAGGTGGCAGATGGAGTGTAATCCGGACTAATGTGAGGTAATGCATTTTGCAAGGTCTAATACAGATCGGAAATATACAGTAAATAGCAGAACTCTTAAGAGTATTGATAGGCAGAGGGATCTGGCTGTACAGGTACACAGGTCACTGAAAGTGGCAATGCAGGTGGAGAAGGTAGTAAAGAAGGCATACGGCATGCTTGCCTTCATCGGCCGAGGTATTGAGTTTAAAAATTGGCAAGTCATATTGCAGCTTTATAGAACCTTAGTTAGGCCGCACTTGGAATATAATGTTCAATTCTGGTCGCCACACTATCAGAAGGATGTGGAGGCTTTGGAGAGGGTACAGAAAAGATTTACCAGGATGTTACCTGGTATGGAGGGCATTAGCTATGAGGAGAGGTTGGAGAAACTTGATTTGTTCTCGCTGGAGCGATGGAGGTTGAGGAGCGACCTGATAGAAGACAAGATTATGAGGGACATGGACAGAGTGGATAGTCAGAAGCTTTTTCCCAGGGTGGAAAAATCAATTACTAGGGGGCACAGGTTTAAGGTGCGAGGGGCAAGGTTTAAAGGAGATGTACGAGGCAGATTTTTTACACAGTGTGTAGTGGGTGCCTGGAACTCGTTGCCAGGGGAGGTAGTGGAAGCGGATATGGTAGTGACTTTTAAGGGGCGTCTTGACAAATACATGAATAGGATGGGAATAGAGGGATACGGTCCCCGGAAGGGCAGGAGATTTTAGTTCAGTCGGGCAGCATGATCAGTGCAGGCTTGGAGGGCTGAAGGGCCTGTTCCTGTGCTGTACTTTTCTTTGTTCTTTGTTCTACATCCACAGCCCTTCCCTCATCAATTTTCTTTGTCACCTCTTCAAAAAACTCAATCAAGTTGGTGAGACATGACCTTCCCCGTACAAAACCATTCTGCCTGTCACTAACTAGTCCATTTTCTTCCAAATGTGCATATATCCTGTCCCTCAGTATCTTCTCCAAAAGCTTACCCACCACAGATGTCAGGCTTACCAGCCTATAATTTTGTGGATTACCCTGCTTCCTTCCTTAAACAAGGGAACAACATTGGCTATTATCCAGTCCTCTGTGACCTGTGGTCAAAGAGGATGTGAAGATATCTGTTAAGGCTCCAGCTATTTCTTCCCTTGCCTCCCGCAGTAACCTGGGATAGATCCCATCCAGCCCAGGGACTTTTGTTTTATTCATTTGTGGGACATTGGAGTCGCTGGCTGGGCCAGCATTTATTGCCCATCCCTAGTTGCCTGACGGCAGTTAAGAGTCAACCACATTGCTGTGGCTCTGGAGTCACATGTAGGCCAGACCGGGTAAGGACAGCAGATTTCCTTCTCTAAAGGGCATTAGTGAACCAGATGGGTTTATCCAACAATCGACAATGGTTTCATAGTCATCAGTAGATTCTTAATTCCAGATTTCTTTACTGAATTCAAATTCTACCACCTGCTATGGCAGGATTTGAACTCGGGTCCCCAGAATATTAGCTGAGTTTCTGGATTAATACCACTTGGCCATCGCCTCCCCTCTTGTCTACCTTAATGTAATTTAGGGTACTCAACACTTCCCCTTCGATATATTGACATTCCCTTGAGTATTCACACCCCTGTCCCTGGCCTCAACATCCATCATGTCCTTCTCCTTGGTGAATACTGATACAAAGTACTCAATAAGGATTTCACCCACTTTCTGTGGGTCCACGCATAACTTCCCTCCATTCTCCTTTAGTGCGCCTATTCTTTCTCTTGCTACCCTCTTGCTCCTAATACATGTATGAAAAGCCTTGGGATTCTTCTGGACCCTGTTTGCTAAAGACATTTCATGGCCCCCTTTAGCCCTCCTAATTCCATGTTTAAGTTCCTTCTTACTTTCACTATACTCCTCAAGGGCTTCATCAGTTTTGAGATGCCTAGATCTATTGTATGCTTCCTTTTGACTAAGCTTACAATTTCCCTTGTCATCCATGGTTCCCAAATCCTGCCATTTCTATCCTTAATTTTCCTTCATCCTTCAAAGGAAAACTAAAAAGATAATAAAAAGAGAGAAAATAAACTATGAGAGCAAACTCACGAGGAATATAAAAACTGACAAGAGGAGCTTCTTTAAATATATGGAAATTAAGAAAGAGGTTGAAGTGAACAAAGGCCCCTTAGAAAATGGATCTGGGGAGATAGTTACGGGGCACAATGAAATGGCAGATTATACAGATATAAACAGATAACTACACCACATGGAATGCAGTGGTTCAAAATTTAACTTACCACCACCTCCTATAGGACAATTAGAGATAAATGCTAGTCTAGCCAGCAATGCCCACATCTGTTAACGAATATAAAAAAACTGGTCTCCTGTGGTGTACGATTCAGACAGCCTTTTGGAAGAGATGGAACTGTAGTCTGGCATGCAGAGACTTTGGGGTCCAGGTGCATAGATCAATAAGTCATGAAAAAGCACTTAGAGGAAGAGAATAAAACATTTTTTTAATAGTTTTCTCCATCTTTAAGTTACAAAGCCAATGTTCAGAGTGGATCAGGCAAACCCAGATCCATTCCTTGCTTGCTCCAAAACACCAAATTCAAAATCCAATTGAATCTAATTTATGGTTCCCACAAGAGAGACAAGATCCAAGCTGACAAGATAAGGCATTGGATCCCATCTTGGGCTTGATCTTAGCCAGGAGGTCGAGAAGCAGAATATAATACAAGTT
Source organism: Mustelus asterias (assembly GCF_964213995.1). Taxonomy (NCBI): domain Eukaryota; kingdom Metazoa; phylum Chordata; class Chondrichthyes; order Carcharhiniformes; family Triakidae; genus Mustelus; species Mustelus asterias. The sequence continues at coordinate 3,208,689 of NC_135807.1, forward strand.
TTTAAAATATCTTTATCCAATTCAATCAAATCAAGTCCAATTCAGAGTCTCAACAAGTGAGACATTCCCAATCCAAGCTGGCAAGACAGGGCTCTCACCTCCTGTCTTGGGCTTGATCTACATGATCCAAGCTGAATGGAGATGGCATTGCACCTTCTCCAAGACTTGATCTCATTTGCATCTGAGCCAAAAGGCCGAGATGCCACTTTTAAAGATTGCTTCAAATGAAACTAAAATGTAACCTAATGACTTCAACCAAGTACAGCATGTCGATACTACACTTGATCTTAGCCAAAAGGCCGAGAATACAAGTGGGTAGAAGTCAAGTTTCACCAATACAAAGCCCTGGTAAGATCATCCCTCCAGTACTCAACCAGTTCTGGACACCACACCTTAAGGATATAATACCATGGCACCTTTCAGAACTGTATTCTAGTACATGACCTGGATGAGGAAGCGGAGGGATGGGTTGGTAAGTTTGCCGACGACACGAAGGTTGGTGGGGTTGTGGATAGTCTGGAGGGATGTCAGAAGTTACAGAGGGACATAGATAGGATGCAAGACTGGGCGGACAAGTGGCAGATGGACTTCAACCCAGATAAATGCGTCGTGGTCCATTTTGGTAGGTCAAATGGGATGAAGGAGTACAATATAAAGGGAAAGACTCTTAGTACTGTAGAGGATCAGAAGGACCTTGGGGTCCGGGTCCATAGGACTCTAAAATCGGCCCCGCAGGTGGAGGAGGTGGTTAAGAAGGCGTATGGTGTGCTGGCCTTTATCAATCGAGGGATTGAGTTTAGGAGTCCGGGGACAGTGATGCAGCTATATAAGACCCTTGTCAGACCCCACTTGGAGTACTGTGCTCAGTTCTGGTTGCCTCACTATAGGAAGGATGTGGAAAAGATTGAAAGGGTGCAGAGGAGATTTACAAGGATGTTGCCTAGATTGAGTGGCATGCCTTATGAGGATAGGCTGAGGGAGCTCGGTCTTTTCTCCTTGGAGAGACGAAGGATGAGAGGAGACCTAATAGAGGTGTATAAGATGTTGAGAGGCATTGATCGGATGGACTCTCAGAGGCTTTTTCCCAGGGTGGAAATGTCTGCTACGAGAGGACACAGGTTTAGGGTGCTGGGGGGTAGGTACAGGGGAGATGTTAGGGGTAAGTTTTTCACACAGAGGGTGGTGGGCGAGTGGAATCGGCTGCCGTCAGTGGTGGTGGAGGCGAACTCAATAGGGTCTTTTAAGAGACTCCTGGATGAGTACATGGAGCTTAATAGGATGGTGGGTTATAGGTAGGTCTAGAAGGTAGGGATGTGTTCGTCGCAACATGTGGGCCGAAGGGCCTGTTTGTGCTGTAGTTTTTCTATGTTTCTACATATTGACACGTGCAGAGAGAGGGGGAAATAAGTGATCAAACTTGAAAAGAAGAATGAATTCCTTCCTTGGAATAAAAACTCTTAACACTTATAAAAGAGAGAATTAATTTCATATCGTGTTGAAATGGTGGTTTTAACTGTGAGCATGTTTTCTTCTAGTTGTTCCTGTTTACTCGACCCCTCATCCGGTAACAGTAAACCCATCGGCTGGAGATTTCCAAAGTAAGCATTTAGAATTTACATTGGGCATGATGCCCCCAAGGGCTACTGAGGATTTGGTTGATATTGTGTCAAGGCTGGCTCTTTAATCTAGAGGCTGCCAGAGAGCATCTTTACTATGATTGTGCAATGGTGCAGCTGAGAGTGACATCACAATATGACTCGATAATTAAAGAACTAAATGATAAAATATATATTTCATCAATTTCTGCCAACTCCTTTCAAATATAAATTACATTCTAACAAAGATATGGTGGGCTGAAGTTTTGCTTCTGGGGTGGGAAGCAGGAACCAGGATTGTAAATTTATTCTTTCATGGGATGTTGGCATCTCTGGCAAGGCCAGCATTTGTTGTTCAGCCCTAATTGCCCTTGAACTGAATGGCTCACTTTACCATTTCGATGGGCAGTTAAAAGTCAACCACATTGCTGTGTACTCATGACCCCAGAGCATTAGCCTGACTTCTGGGTTACTATTCCCGTAACATTACCAGTATGCCCCCATCTCCCTATTTTAAATTTCAGCTCCCAAATATGCCTCTGGGGGGAAAGGTCACTCATTGGAAGCGTTACTGTGGTGTTCCCTTAGTTGGCATGGAGGCAGGTTCCTTGTCCGATTATGAGTGGTAGATGGGCTCTTGAAGCTGGAGGATAAATCAGAAGCCTTCCAGCTTCAGAGCCACATCCAGCTGAAGTAAAAGGTAAGTAATTGAGAAGGCACTTCAACATCGAGGTTGCTCTTTCAGCAACTTATTGTTAACACTTTAATTTTTAAAAAGGCAGCCAGGCCACCATTGTGGCAGCGGTTGTTGGTGAGGGGTGAGGGGGGTAATGGTGGAGAGAAGGAACGGGAAAGAGTCTTGCTGCAGGATAATGTTTGACTGTAGCTCAACCCAGGTAGGCAGGAAAGCCTGCAGAGCAACCTGGAATGCTGGCACACCAGCCTGCTCCTCGGTAGGTGCTTGTTAGGTTTTGAAATGTAGGTGTCTAATTGACACCTCAGGTTTTCTGTAATCATGTGACCATGCCAGGAGTCTCCCTCTCTGGAGGCAGACATCTTCAGATTAGTTCACCAAATCTTCTCATAGAAACACACACTAATAAGACCGCTATCCTTATACTTGCAACACTGCCTGGCTCCTGACAGTTAATCTGCCCCAATCAGCCTTCTTCATCCCTGGTTGACAATGCTGTTAATGAGCTTAATTGCCTGTCTACCTTTTGGGGGCGGAGACCTTCCTGAGCCTGAACCTGCACCAGACAAAAAGATTAGGAAACCAATATATGGCCGGCCTTGTAATTTTTCGGTCACATCCACCGCTGTCCCTGACATTTGGGGGCTGGAAGTTCATCCCTATGGACCTGATTATATCAACGGGTCATTCTTTACTGTGCCAAATTATCCCCAGTAACAGTTAATGTGAATGTTCAAGATGCTGAAGATTACTTTGAAATCGAGAGATCCAAAATGAAATGTTATTTATGAATAAAATGATGACAGCTCTTAATTGAAGGAAAATAATTAACACCTAGTGCTGCAAAAAACACCTCTAATATTCTGCTGTTAAGAAAGAATTCTTATCAAGGAAACAAAGTTATGATTTTTTGTGTGCCAGATTTCTTCAAATAACAATCTGAAAGCATCCGGATGGAAACAATTCTGTAATTTAGTAGGTGAAAAAAGTATTTTGCAACAAATTCTGCTCGTGAAATTTTAACCAACATTGAACATTTTAAAAAAAAATTATTTCATACGATGTGGATGTCACTGGCATAGAATCATAGAATCCCTCCAGTGTAGAATGAGGCCATTCAGCCTATCGTGTCTGCACCGACCACAATCCCACTCAGGCCCTATCTCCATAACCCCATGCATTTATCCTAGCTAGTCCCCCTGATACTAAGGGACAATTTTGCACGGCCAATCCACCTAACCCGCACATCTTTGGACTGTGGGAGGAAACCGGAGCACCCGGAGGAAACCCACGCAGACACGGGGAGAACATGCAAACTTCACACAGACAGTGACCCAAGGCTGGGAATTGAACCCAGGTCCTTGGCAGCAGTGCTCACCAATGTGCCACCGCACTGCCCAAAGGTCAGCATTTGTTGCTGATTATGAGGGGTATGAATAGGGTAGATAGGAAGCAGCTGTTCCCCTTAGCTGAACCATAGAAATGATACAGCACAGAAAGGGCCATTTGGTCCATCTTGTCCGTGCTAACTCAAAGATACCCAGGTGTCCTTTCTAATCCCATCTTCCTGCACACGGCCGACAGCCCTGCAGTTTACAGCACTTAAGGTCCAGATCCGGGTACTTGAAGGATCAATAACAAGAGGGAATAATTTTAATGTGAGGGGCAGGAGGTTTAGAGGGGATTTGAGGAAAACATTTTTCACCCAGAGGGTGGTGGGAGTCTGGAATGCACTGCCTGGGAGGGTAGTAGAGGCAGGAAATCTCACAACCTTTAAAACGTACATGGATGAGCACTTGCCATAACATTCAAGGCCATGGGCCAAGTGTTGGAAAGTGGGAGGAGTGTAGATTTAGTGTAGGTTTGTTGGTGCAGACTTGATGGACAGAAGGGCCTCTTCTATACTGTATGACTCTATGACTCTAATTGCCTTGAACTGAGTGGTCTGCTAGGCTATTTCAGAGGGCAGTTCAGATCACATTGCTGTGGATCCAGCTCTGACCAGGTAAAGATGGTGAATTTCCTTCCCTCAAGGACATGAGTGAACCAGGTGGAATTTTACAACAATCAGTGATAATTTCATGGTCACCATTACTGTGACTAACTTTCAGTTCCAGATTTTTTATTAATTGAATTTAAATTCTACCAGTTGCCATGGTGGGATTTGAACCCATGCCCCTAGAGCATTAGTCTATTGACAGTATCACTATGCCACCATCTCCCCAAACTCATGAGTTATGTAAAATGATTTATAGTAACACCATACCATGAGGTTAGAATTTCACCCCTCTACTGTAGCTAGTTTGTAGCTCTGCTGTATTGTGAACATGTCAGCTTACCCACATCTGAGACAGGAAATGGGTTCCCAGTGGGGAAATGATCACTATACTGCACTCATGTGGCAAAGCTAACAATGACATTGCTGAAGGTCAAGAGCGTGTCACCTGCTCAACAACTAAGCTGCAGGGAAACAAAAGGGGTAAAAACAAAGAGAACATTTCGAGGATAGCCAAAACTAAAAATGTTTTTCTTTAGATAACTGATGGAGATTAGGAGCTTATTGTGTGTGAAAACCCAACCATGAAACCATTTGTTATCAAACTAGCATAACTGAACTTGAAAGTCCAAAACCTGCAGTGATCAACAGCATCAACAAAACATTGTGGCACAATGCTGTTAAAGACTATAAGGCAGAATGAATGGTGTAAACAGCATTGGAGTGAAAAATGTCAATGTACTCTAAAAGGCAGGTTTGCTTTAGAATTGAAGTATTGATTTTTCAGTCACTTGTTTTTGCTCTATACAGATTGTAAATGCAATGTGCAGGGCACAGTAACAAACACCTGTTACTTGGATCCTTACACTCTGCGTTGTGATTGCAAACCAAACTATGCAGGTCCTTACTGTACTCACTGTGCCACAGGATACTTTGGAAATTATTGTCAACGTAAGTATCTACAGAACCAAAATTTAAGTTGCAAAGTAGTTATGTCAGCTGTTTAGATAGCTTTTAGCAGATCAAGAGAAACTATTTCCTCTCGGGAGAGAGTCCAGAACAAGGGGATATATCCTTAAAATTCAAGCTGGGCTATTCAGGAGTGATGGCAGGAAACATTCCATTACTTAAATAGTGGAAAAGTGGAAGTCTCTCCCGTACAAAGTGGTTGTAGCTGGGGATCAATTAACAATGCTAAAACTGTGATTAGTAGATTTTAATTATGTAAAAGTATTTAGGGTTATAGACCCAAATAGAGTTCAGATAAAGATAGCCAAGATCAAAGTGAATGGTGGAACAGATTCGATGGGTTGAATGGCCTCCTCCTGTTTCTATTTCAGATGATCACAGTCCAATCTTTCTCCAATGGGTCAGAGAATTCAACGTTGAAGTTTTTGATATATTTTTATTAATTTCATGTTGAGCCTCCTGGCATGTCAAATTTTATTAAGCTAAGCAATACGAAACACTGAATTCATTGGCACCGTGTTCCAATCGTGTGTTGATTTATTTGGGAGTTGTAAATAGAGGCATTGATACAAGGGTGGGAGGTCCTCATCTATTTGTACAAATCATAGTGGCATAGTGCGTGCAAGTCTGGGTTCCCATTATAGAAGAAACATTAAAATCATAACAAATATTCAGCACAGATTTACCAAGATGTTGTATATGTTATATAGTGGGTGGCACGGTGGCACAGCGCCAGGGACTCGGGTTTGATTCCGGCCTTGGGTCACTGTCTGTGTGGAGTTTGCACGTTCTCCCCGTGTCTGTGTGGGTTTCCTCCGGGTGCTCCGGTTTCCTCTCACAGTCTGAAAGACGCGCTGGTTAGGTGCATTGGCCATGGTAAATTCCCCCTCAGTGTACCCGAACAGGCGCCGGAGTGTGGCGACTAAGGGATTTTCACAATAACTTCATTGCAGTGTTAATGTAAGCCTACATGTGACACTAATAAATAAACTTTAAACTTTAGATGTTACTGAGAATGAAATGCTGTAGTTCTGAGGAAAGGCTTGAGATTTTGCAACAATTTTCTTGATGCAAAGATTGAAATTTTTAGGCTAGTTTTTTAAAAAATGATTACAGGTTTTAATGGGGTAAAATGGGAAAGACTATTGGCTGTAACTGAGGCATCAGTTAATTGTTGGTGTGGGTTCATTGATTTACCAAAAATTGAAGACAATGATTGGAAATCCAAAATCAAAATAGAAAATGCTGGGAACACTCAAAATCAGGCAGCATCCACGAAATGAACTGACAAATTGCCGTTCTACTGAAGGATTTTGTTTGAAATGTCAGTACAGTGCTGATGATATTCTTCGAAATGTAAAATGTTTAAATCAGCCCTTCTGACTGTCCATGATTTGAGGTTAATTATTACTGATGTAATAAAGGAACTGGATACATTTCATACAATGATACAGTACAGCAGGGGTGGATTTGGTTTATCATACCCAAACCACTTTGGTGAAAGAGCTATCCAGTTAATCCCACTCCCTGTGTGCTTTTTCCATGCTGTTGCATTTTTCCTTTTCAGGTATGTATCCAATTTCCTTTGAAACTTAGTATTAAATCTGCCCTTTCAGCCAGTGCATTCCAGCACAACTCACCACGTAGAAAAATCTTCTAATTTCCTCTCTGGATTATTTGCCAATTACTTTAAATCTGTGTCTGGTTACGGATGCTCTTGCCAGTGGAAACACCTTCCCCTTATTCACTCTTATTGAAGCCTTCATTATTTTGAACACATGTAGTAAATCTCAGTTGTACAGATAATTAATTGAAATAACGGCTCGAATTTTCCAACCCCTCCCCTGCAGTGAGTTTTCCCACCGAGCATGTGACGATTCATTGTCAGTCGGCAGAATCCATAGAATCCTACAGTGCAGAAGGAGGCCATTCGGCCCATCGAGTCTGCACCAACCACAATCCTACCCCAGGCCCTATTCCCGTAAAACCACATATTTATCCTACTAATTCCTCTGACACTAAGGGTCAATTTAGCATGGCCAGTCCACCTAACCCGTACATCTTTGGACTGTGGGAGGAAACCGGAGCACCCGGAGGAAACCCACGCAGACACGAGAAGAACGTGCAGACTCCACACAGACAGTGACCCAAGGCCGGAATTGAACCCGGGCCCCTGGCGCTGTGAGGCAGCAGTGCTACCACTGTGCCACCATGCCACCCATATGGTAGCACAGTGGTTAGCACTGCTGCTTCACAGCGCCAGGGACCTGGGTTCAATTGCGGCCTCGGGTCACTGTCTGTGTGGAGTTTGCATGTTCTCCCCGTGTCTGTGTGGGTTTCCTCCGGGTACTCTAGTTTCCTCCCACATTCTGAAAGACGTGCTGGTTAGGTGCATTGACCTGAACAGGTGCTGGACCGTGGTGAATAGGGGAATTTCACACTGACTTCATTGCAGTGTTAATGTAAGCCTACTTGTGACCAATAAATAGTAAATAATAAATAAAATAAAATATTCAGGATCTTTAGGTCCCGCCAAAGTCTATGGGTATTTGCATGGCGCATCTACTCCACTGCCGGGCAACCTGTCATGGGTGGTCAACTTCAATGGGACCAGAAGGTCCCACTGGCGAGAAGGGCTGGAAAATCCCCTCCAATAGCTTTAGGCAGCTTCTGCATAGTTGTGTAATGGATTACAATTGCAGCATCAACAACCAAATCATTAGCATCGTCCTTTTCTATAACACTGACTGCAAATGTCTGGTCAGCCCTGCAATTTTCTGCCCTTGAAACATGTCTCCAATTCTCTTTTGAAAGTTATTATTGAATCTGTTTCCACCACCCTTTCAGGCAGCACATTCTAGACCATAAAAATTCACTGTGTAAAGAAAAATTATGGTTCTTTTGCCAATTATTTTAAATTTGTGTCTTCTGGTTACCAGATTCTTGCCAGTGGATATCATTTCTCCTTATTTGCCCACATCAAAGCCTTTCATAATTTTGAACATAGATGAGGAGAAGCGTTTGCATTATGTTTATACTGTTCTAAGGGGGCGGCACGGTAGCACAGTGGTTAGCACTGCTGCTTCACAGCTCCAGGGTCCCGGGTTCAATTCCCGGCTCGGGTCACTGTCTGTGTGGAGTTTGCACATTCTCCTCGTGTCTGCGTGGGTTTCCTCCGGGTGCTCCGGTTTCCTCCCACAGTCCAAAGATGTGCGGGTTAGGTTGATTGGCCAGGTTAAAAATTGCCCCTTAGAGTCCTGAGATGTGTAGGTTAGAGGGATTAGCGGGTAAATATGTGGGGATGGGGCCTGGGTGGGATTGTGGTCGGTGCAGACTCGATGGGCCGAGTGGCCTCCTTCTGCACTGTAGGGTTTCTATAAGACATCAGATTTTATCACACCCATTACATTTTTAGATGCACTGAAGGCCTAAGATCTTTCATATGTGTAATGCTCAGTGTCTCCTGGTAATGCCAGGTGTGGCTAGGCTGCATGAAAATTGTGTGTGAAATTGTGTTGAAAATATTGAAATTAGAGGACTTCATATGGTAAAGAAAAGAGAATATCTTGCATTTATATAGAAGTGGTCCACAACTTCCCAAAGTCCCAAAGCATTTTTTGAATTGTCGTCATTGTTGTGATGTAGAAAACTTGGCAGTCCACACAGCAAGCTTCCAAAAACAGCAATAATCTTTTTTAGTGATATTGATTGAAATATAGATATTGTCACAGAATACTGGGGATTAATTGAATAGGTATTTTGCATCAGTCTTCACTATAGAGGATACCAGTAACCTCCCAGAAGCAGCTATAAACCAGGAATTGGAAGGGAGGGAGGAACTCAGGAAAAGTACAGTTACCAAAGAATTGGTACTGATGGAATTGTTGGAGCTGTGGGCTCACAAGAGCCCGGGTCCTGATGGATTTCATCCTGGGATCTTAAAAGAAGTGTCTCAAAGAACAAAGAACAAAGAACAGTACAGCACAGGAAACAGGCCCTTCGGCCCTCCAAGCCTGTGCCGCTCCTTGGTCCAACTAGACCAATCGTTTGTATCCCTCCATTCCCAGGCTGCTCATGTGACTATCCAGGTAAGTCTTAAACGATGTCAGCGTGCCTGCCTCCACCACCCTACTTGGCAGCGCATTCCAGGCCCCCACCACCCTCTGTGTAAAAAACATCCCTCTGATGTCTGAGTTATACTTCGCCCCTCTCAGCTTGAGCCCGTGACCCCTCGTGATCGTCACCTCCGACCTGGGAAAAAGCTTCCCACTGTTCACCCTATCTATACCCTTCATAATCTTGTATACCTCTATTAGATCTCCCCTCATTCTCCGTCTTTCCAAGGAGAACAACCCCAGTCTACCCAATCTCTCCTCATAGCTAAGACCCTCCATACCAGGCAACATCCTGGTAAACCTTCTCTGCACTCTCTCCAATGCCTCCACGTCCTTCTGGTAGTGCGGCGACCAGAACTGGACGCAGTACTCCAAATGTGGCCTAACCAGCGTTCTATACAGCTGCATCATCAGACTCCAGCTTTTATACTCTATACCCCGTCCTATAAAGGCAAGCATACCATATGCCTTCTTCACCACCTTCTCCACCTGTGTTGCCACCTTCAAGGATTTGTGGACTTGCACACCTAGGTCCCTCTGTGTTTCTATACTCCTGATGACTCTGCCATTTATTGTATAACTCCTCCCTACATTATTTCTTCCAAAATGCATCACTTCGCATTTATCCGGATTAAATTCCATCTGCCACCTTTCCGCCCAATTTTCCGGCCTATCTATATCCTGCTGTATTGCCCGACAATGCTCTTCGCTATCCGCAATTCCAGCCATCTTCGTGTCATCCGCAAACTTGCTGATTACACCAGTTACACCTTCTTCCAAATCATTTATATATATCACAAATAGCAGAGGTCCCAGTACAGAGCCCTGCGGAACACCACTGGTCACAGACCTCCAGCCGGAAAAAGACCCTTCGACCACTACCCTCTGTCTCCTATGGCCAAGCCAGTTCTCCACCCATCGAGCCACTTCTCCTTGTATCCCATGAGCCTTAACCTTCTTAACCAACCTGCCATGTGGGACTTTGTCAAATGCCTTACTGAAATCCATATAGACGACATCCACGGCCCTTCCTTCATCAACCGTTTTTGTCACTTCCTCAAAAAACTCCACCAAATTTGTAAGGCACGACCTCCCTCTTACAAAACCATGCTGTCTGTCACTAATGAGATTGTTCCGTTCTAAATGCACATACATCCTGTCTCTAAGAATCCTCTCCAACAACTTCCCTACCACGAACGTCAAGCTCACCGGCCTATAATTTCCTGGGTTATCCCTGCTACCCTTCTTAAACAACGGGACCACATTCGCTATCCTCCAATCCTCAGGGACCTCACCCGTGTCCAAAGAAGCGACAAAGATTTCCGTCAGAGGCCCAGCAATTTCACCTCTCGTCTCCCTGAGCAGTCGAGGATAGATGCCATCAGGCCCTGGGGCTTTGTCAGTTTTAATGTTCCCTAAAAAACCTAACACTTCCTCTCTCGTGAGATAATTGATGCATTGTCTTTAATTTCCCAAAGTTCACTCGATTCAGGGAAGGTTCCATTAGGTTGGAAAATAGCAAATATAACTCCTTTATTCCAAAAGGGAGAGAGCCAGAAAGTGGGAAACTGCAGGCCAGTTAGTTTAACATCTGTTGTAGGGAAAATGTTAGAAGCTATTTCTCTCAGTAAGTCATGAGTCTTTGGAACTCTATTACTGAAAAGGCAGTGGAAGCAGAGTCTGGATATTTTTAAGGCGGAGGTGGATAGAATCTTAGAAGGCAAAGGGGTGATAGGTTATCAAGAGTAAGCGGGTTGCAGGTTTGAGGTTACTATCGGACCAGTAATAATCTTATTAAATGGCAGGAAAGGCTCGAGGAGCTGAATGGCCTACTCCAGCTCCTTGTTCTTATATTCGTATGTATGTTCAGGCTTAGGAGGGGTTGGTTGCACTCTTTACCAGTTGCTGGTTTTTAAATTGCCAGTCCTAACACTGTCACACACAATGATCTATCAAGCATGCCAGAAAAATATTCAAATGAGTTGATCTTTGTTAATGGGTGACGTTCATGTGCCTGAATGGCATTGCTTGTGAAGTACAGGGACCTTACTGCCAGCTCCACAATGACCACGTAAGTTTCTGCCCTCCACCTACACTGCCTCCTGAAGCATTGTTTGACAATTTATTGGGTAAGAAAGAAATTCGGAAGTATGTATCAATGTTGTAGTTTCTTGCAGTTATGCCAGAAGGGGCAAAGTTATCATTTGCTTCTGTTCAGTATCTTAACACAATCCAGGCAGAATTGGCTGAACCAGTGCAGATGCTTGGGGGAATTCTCAATGTAAACGAGTTATACCCAAAACCACTTAATTCAAGTGTTTCCTGCCATTTTCCCTGATCAGGGCCGGAATTCTCCATTTGCGCACACCCCGTACCGCTGCCAATGAGAGCAGAGAATTTGGCACTCAGCCAAATCTCTGTTCACAGCGACAGGTCCAGAGAATCCCAGCTGTGAGGCAAAGGTCAGGAAATTCTGGCCCAGGTCCCAGCCACAGAATTGGCCCCACCCCTGATCAAAATTGCAAAATTCAGTCAATTGCACTGATTGGGGAAAGCTCTTCAAATTGAGTTGATTTGCTAGGTGCATAGGTGCTAATCAGAATATTGTATAATATATTTTTTTGATCAAATAATTAATTTATTAAGAAGCTGATTAATCTACCAAAGAAAGTAGCAAATAGCCCAGTATAATTATTTCAAGTCCTGGCATTGTGGTTAGCATTGTTGCCTCACCACGCCAGGGACCCGGGTTCGATTCCAGCCTCAGGTGACCGTCTGTGTGGAGTTTGCATGTTCTCCTTGTGTCTGCATGGGTTTCCTCCGGGTGCTCCGGTTCCTCCCACAGTCCAAAGAAGTGTGGGTTAGGTGGATTGGCCATGCTAAATTGTCCCTTAGTGTCAGGGAGATCAGCAGGGTAAATACTTTGGGTTACGGGCCTGAGATTGTTCTCGATGCAAGCCTGATAGACTGAATAGCCTCTTTCTGCACTGTAGGGATTCTATGATGATCTATGATTTTCAGTGATTCAGTTTATTTGAATGTGCAGGTCTGGAGACTATGATTAATAGTGCATATTTTTGGTGAGAAGTCCATTTCCAGCTGTATTAATTTTAGTGGAAGCTTGAACTGTATATCACCAGCACAATTCTGTACCCAAAGCAGAAATTCTACTCCATATTGTCTAAGTCTGTCTACTGCCCTTGTACCCAATGTAGTATTATGACAGATAACGATGTAACAGATCTCTGTGCTTACTGTGCCATACCTTCAGTGATTTAGAGTGCAGCACTTTAATATTATACAATATTTGTTTAGAATGCCAATGTTACAATGCTGGCGTGACACCTCAAGTATGTGACCCAAACACCGGGCAATGTTTATGTCGAAGTGGATTTCAAGGTTACTTTTGCGAGAGGTGCTCAGTAGGATATTTTCGGTTTCCCTTCTGCGAGCGTAAGTAACATTCACACCGATTGCTAAGAGAACATCATTTAGTTACAGCTACAACAACATTCCACCCATCTCATTTCACCCTTCACCTACACACTCTTGTCAGATTAGATTTAATTTTAATATTCCTGAAGATTTAAACTGAGAGAGACATGTCAAAACTAATAAAGAACAGACCATAAGTGGCAATCAGCATTGTGATTAATATACACTTCTCAGTGTGAATGATATAATCATTGAGCCATAGCATGATAACAACACAGTAAGTAGACACCTATCTTTTGAGTGAGAAATTAAACCAAGGCCCTGTCAGCCTTCTCCATTGGAAGTAAGGGACCCCATGGCACTATTTTGAAGAAGAGCCGGGGAACTTTCCTTGGAATCTGGACCAATATTTATCCCTTAATCAGACATGGGTGGGATTGGGGAGAACATAAGAATCACTGTTGGGTGCATCAGTCAGGATTGACTGGATGGCCTTTGTCTTTGTGGTTTCAACCCAGCTGCAGATGTATTCCTCGTTAAAATAAATACAAGTTGGCACATTCCACCAGCACTAGAAAAGAAAGCATTGTTTGACCCAATGCTGAAATCAAAACTCTTCCGCTCTGGAAAATTTCAAGTTATAAATTTGTGAGAGAGGGTCCCTGGATAAAGGGGTTTAGTTATCCTATTTTAAAAGGGAATCAAATGAATGTCAACCAAATGAATTAAAAATCACACACTGAGGAATTTCTATTCCTTAATTAGCAATTTCACTGAGACATCCCAAACAACTGGGGCTAGATACAGAAAGATTCAAAAAGAGATTGCAGCACAGAGTTGAGAGGGTGGGTATTATTCTGTAACTGGTCTGTGCAAATCTAATCTGAGGATTTGAGCCAAGTACAAAAAAATTCTCTCATTAAAAAAATGAATATTTCAGAGCACTAAGTCTGAACTGAAGTGCCATTGGTCAAGTCCACTCTGATCCAGCTCCTTGCTCCTGAAGCACTACCTTGCTGTTGCTTCCCCAAAACCATGCCCCTTGGTCCTACAACTCATTCATCTTCCCTTTGGTTTTATTACCAATGACCTTAAATTATAGCTTTGAACCTGTGTAACTTTATGCTACTTGTGTCTTGGTACCACAAGCTTCCTATCTCCAATACACACTTTAAACTTTGACTTTGAATAATTTACAAACGTACAAAGACACTAAACTGACAGGTGGGAAAGGGCCAGCTGGTTCCTAAATTGGATTAAGGTGTCCACTTGGAAGGATTATTAAAGTCAGCATGTCAGTAAATGGGTGTTAAAGAGATTAGTTTGCTACAATGTGCATTTCCTGTTGTTGCTTATTTTATTGTCTTAACTGTGAGCTGAACATTTTACAGCATGTCAATGTAACAATGCTGGAACTCTACCTGAGCTCTGTGATGACTCTGGGAGATGCCTCTGTCAGGCAGAATTTGCTGGCAATCAATGTGAACAATGTCGCCCTGGATATCACTCATTCCCACTCTGTCAAGGTAAGAGTTTTGTTTCTTAATAACTGAAGCATTTTAGGCTATAAGTTTTGTGTTTTTTTATCAATTCATGGGATGTGGGCGTCACCGACTGGGCCAGCATTTATTGCCCATCCCTAATTGCCATTGAACTGAGTGGCTTGCTATATCACTCCATCAGGCTTTTTTTTTCAAAGAGTCAACCACATTGCTGTGGACCTGGAGTCACATATAGGCCAGACCAGGTGAGAACAGCAGATTTCCTCCCCGAAATGACATTAGTGTACCAGATGGGTTTTTACGACAATTGACAGTGATTTCATGATCATCTTTCGACTTTTAATTCCAGATTTTTGTTGAATCCGAATTTCACCATCTGTGAGATTTGAACCTGGGTACCCAGATCTGTAGAAGAGTCATATAGATTCAGAGCTTTAACTCGGCTTCTCTCTCCACAGATGCTGCCAAACCTGCTGAGTTTATCCAGCATTTTCTGTTTTTACCCAGAGAATAACCGTGGGTCTCTGGATTACTAATTTGGTGACAATACCACCACTTTCCCCAAATTTGCATTTGTACAAAATTGCAAAACCACGTGGCCAAGTCTTTTTAGGCAACACCAGGTGGCCTGTCAATCAAAACAGTTCAGGAGCAGGTGGGGGCTCTATTTTCTCTAATTGACAGCTGCTGATTTTTTTCCATTTTAAATGGTCTCTGGGGATTTAAGTAGTCAGCACGGCTTTGTCAAGGGCAGGTCGTGCCTTACGAGCCTGGTTGAGTTCTTTGAAAATGTGACCAAACACATTGACGAAGGAAGAGCGGTGGATGTGGTCTATATGGACTTCAGCAAGGCGTTCGATAAGGTCCCCCATGCAAGACTTCTTGAGAAAGTGAGAGGGCATGGGATCCAAGGGGCTGTTGCCTTGTGGATCCAGAACTGGCTTGCCTGCAGAAGGCAGAGAGTGGCTGTGGAGGGGTCTTTCTCTGCATGGAGGTCAGTGACCAGTGGAGTGCCCCAGGGATCTGTTCTGGGACCCTTGCTGTTTGTCATTTTCATAAATGACCTGGATGAGGAAGTGGAGGGATGGGTTGGTAAGTTTGCTGACGACACCAAGGTAGGTGGTGTTGTGGATAGTTTGGAGGGATGTCAGAAGTTGCAGCGAGACATAGATAGAATGCAAGACTGGGCGGAGAAGTGGCAGATGGACTTCAACCCGGATAAGTGTGTGGTGATCCATTTTGGCAGATCCAATGGGATGAAGCAGCAGTATAATATGAAGGGTACCATTCTTAGCAGTGTAGAGGATCAGAAGGACCTTGGGGTCCGGGTCCATAGGACTCTTAAATCGGCCTCGCAGGTGGAGGATGCGGTCAAGAAGGCGTACGGCGTACTGGCCTTCATTAATCGAGGGATTGAGTTTAGGAGTCGGGAGATAATGCTGCAGCTTTATAGGACCCTGGTTAGACCCCACTTGGAGTACTGCGCGCAGTTCTGGTCACCTCATTACAGGAAAGATGTTGAAGCCATTGAAAGGGTGCAGAGGAGATTTACAAGGATGTTGCCTGGATTGGGGGGCATGCCTTATGAGGATAGGTTGAGGGAGCTTGGTCTCTTCTCCCTGGAGAGACGAAGGATGAGAGGTGACCTGATAGAGGTTTACAAGATGTTGAGAGGTCTGGATAGGGTAGACTCTCAGAGGCTATTTCCAAGGGCTGAAATGGTTGCTACGAGAGGACACAGGTTTAAGGTGCTGGGGGGTAGGTACAGAGGAGATGTCAGGGGTAAGTTTTTCACTCAGAGGGTGGTGGGTGAGTGGAATCGGCTGACGTCGGTGGTGGTGGAGGCAAACTCGTTGGGGTCTTTTAAGAGACTTCTGGATGAGTACATGGGATTTAATGGGATTGAGGGCTATAGATAGGCCTAGAGGTGGGGATGTGATCGGCACAACTTGTGGGCCGAAGGGCCTGTTTGTGCTGTGGCTTTCTATGTTCTATGTTCTATGTTAATTTCAGATTATTACACTAGAGGTCTTGATCACTGCAATAAAACAACATCTAACTATTGAAACCAAACAAACATTTTTTTTGTATTTTAAGCCTGTTATTGAAAGAATTCCAGCAGCAGGTGACTGTTTCATTTGGTTCTCCACTTGCGACTAGCCTCCTCTGAGTGGCCATGAACAACAACTACTTTGTGAAGGACCCTGACTCCACTATAGAACATAGAAAGAACATAGAAAAAACTACAGCACAAACAGGCCCTTCGGCCCACAAGTTGCGCCGGTCATGTCCCTACCTACCTAGGCCCATATATAGGCTTACCTATAACCCTCAATCCTATTAAGTCCCATGTACTCATCCAGAAGTCTCTTAAAAGACCCTATCGAGTTTGCCTCCACCACCATTGACGGCAGCCGATTCCACTCACCCACCACCCTCTGAGTGAAAAACTTACCCCTGACATCTCCTCTGTAACTACTCCCCAGCACCTTAAACCTGTGTCCTCTCGTAGCAGCCATTTCAGCCCTGGGAAAAAGCCTCCGAGAATCCACCCGATCTATACCTCTCAACATCTTGTACACCTCTATCAGGTCACCTCTCATCCTTCGTCTCTCCAAGAAGAAAAGACCGAGCTCCCTCAACCTATCCTCATAAGGCATGCCACCCAATCCAGGCAACATCCTTGTAAATCTTCTCTGCACCCTTTCAATAATTTCTACATCCTTCCTGTAATGAGGCGACCAGAACTGAGCACAGTACTCCAAGTGGGGTCTGACGAGGGTCTTATAAAGCTGCATCATTATCTCCTGACTCCTAAACTCAATCCCTCGATTGATGAAGGCCAGCACACCATACGCCTTCTTAACCACCTCCTCTACCTGTGAGGCTGATTGTAGAGTCCTTTGGACCCGGACCCCAAGGTCCTTCTGATCCTCTACACGACTAAGAGTCTTACCCTTGATATTATACTCCTTCATCCCATTTGACCTGCCAAAATGCACCACTACACATTTATCTGGGTTGAAGTCCATCTGTCACTTCTCCGCCCAGCCTTGCATCCTATTATGTCACGCTTTATATAATTGTGGGTGGGGTTAAAACTTCCCAACCCAGGAATGGAGGCAGCAAGGGCAGGAGTGCTGTATGTGGGTGGGTTAACTTCAATTTTATTTGTGCCAGTGGGAATGGTGGTGTGAATTCCAGGATAGGTTTTGCTTGCCATGTTCTAATGATATCCAAGTCATCTGGACACTGCGAGCCAGCTGATTAGAGACCAGGAGTTAAATTCTCCTGGTAGACCTGGAGTGTCGGCCACAAATGTGCATTACAAATAGTTCATTTCTCCGAGTTAAACTTTTCCATTATTGTTTATAAGAATTTTATATCAGTGGAATAAAAGATCCTTGTTTTATAATCATTGTGCTGTCCATGTGCTTGAATCTCACATATTTGCAGGTTAGGTTGATTAGTCATGTTAAATTGTCCTTTAGTGTCCCAAGATGTGTCGATTAGGAAGGTTAGTGGGTAAAGACGTGGGATTACGGGGATAGGGCCTGGGCGGTTTGCTCTGCTAGAGAGTCGGTGCAGACTCAATGGGCCAAATGGCCTCCTTCTGCACTATAGGAATTCTATGTAGGAATTCTATGAACATTTAGTATATTCACGACACACGACAGTGCAGAGTCGCTGAGCAGAAACTGATAGCCAAGTTCCGCACACATGAGGACAGCCTAAACCGGGATGTTGGATTTATGTCACATTATCAGTAACCCCCACAGCTTGCCTCCTGGGCTTGCAGAATCTCACTAGCTGTTCTGTCTGGAGACAATACACATCTCTTTAACTTGTGTTTAATGCTCCCTCCACCCACATTGTCTGTACCTTTAAGATCTGGCTGGCTTTAGGGATTCGCATTCTAATCAGTATTCTGTAACTTGATGTTGTGTCTCTGCGCACTGTTTGAGAGCACATTTCCACTCCATCTGACGAAGGAGCAGCGCTCCGAAAGCTTATGGTATTTGCTACCAAATAAACCTGTTGGACTTTAACCTGGTGTTGTGAGACTTCTTACTGTGTTCACCCCAGTCCAATGCCGGCATCTCCACATCATGCCTTTATACACCATTGGTGACCTTTAGCTATCTGCACCCTGAGCTCTGGAATAGCTTTTCTAAACTTTGACACCATTCTCCGTCCTCCTTTAAGTTGTTAAAAAGCTAGCATGTGCAGTAATCACAAAGCCAGGCAATAGCTTCCTCAGAAGCTAAATGGAGCTCTCGGAGCCAGCCCTCTGATTTTATTTGATTTGATTTATTATTGTCACATACAGTGAAAAATATTGTTTCTTGCGCACAATACAGACAAAACATACCTTCATAGAGAAGGAAATGAGACAATGCCGAACGTAGTGTTATAGTCATAGCTCGGGTGTAGAGAAGGATCAACTTAATGCGAGGTAGGTCCATTCAAAAGTCTGACAGCAGCAGGGAAGAAGCTATTCTTGAGTCAGTTGGTACATGAGTCGGTCGGTTGGTTTGTATCTGTTTCCTGATGGAAGAAGGTGGAAGAGAGAATGTCCGGAGTGCGTGGGGTCCTTAATTATGCTGGCTGCTTTGCCAAGGCAGCGGGAAGTGTAGACAGAGTCAATGGATGGGAGGCTGGTTTGCGTGATGGATTGGGCTACATTCTCGACCTTTTGTAGTTCCTTGCGGTCTTAGGCAGAGCAGGAGCTATACCAAGCTGTGATACAACCAGAAAGAATGCTTTCTATGGTGCATCTGTAAAAGTTGGTGAGAGTCGTAGCTGACATGCCAAATTTCCTTAGTCTTCCTTAGTCTTCTGCTGAATTTTGTCAGGGGGCAGTCTTCAATCATGTGACCCAGAAGGAAATAAATAATTTGGACCTGTTTTCTTATTTCTCCATTTTACTGGTGTTCTCTTTGACAACATCTTTCAAATCCAGAACCTCTACTATCTAGAAGGACAAGGCAAGAGGTGCATGGGAACATCACCATCTACAAGTTCCCCGCCAAGCCACACACCATCCTGACTTGGAACTATATTCTTTATTCTTCACTGTCATTGGATTAAAAACCTGGATCTCATGCTTTAATAGCGCAGTGGGTGCTGTTATACTATATGGACTGCAGAGATTCAAGAAGGCAGCTCACTATCACCTTCTCAAGGGCAATTATGGGTGGGCAATAAATGCTGGCCTAGCTAGTGACACTCACAACCAATAAAAGAATAACAAAAAGAGCCTGCACAGGTATCATGGGCTGAATGGTCTCCCACTGTGCTGTGAGATTCAATGATTTCATCTACAAATTAATTTGAGTTAGATTTCCCATCGCTTCATTCTTTAAGTGGTGATCGTAGGAGTATAAAGCTGGAATTAGGCCTGAGAGAATGATGCACTCAAAATTGGGCTGATTTTTCTTAAGCCAGCAAAGTGCATAGTGCTAAAGGCAGATCATCAACTTAACTTGATTGACAATCAGAGTGAAGCTGGACCTTTGGGTGAGGGGAGAGCATCTGTTCGGCTGTGTAACCTTGGTTGTATTGAGTTCAGTAAGAAGTTTAACAACACCAGGTTAAAGTCCAACAGGTTTATTTGGTAGCAAAAGCCACAGTATCCTGGTGTTGTTAAACTTCTTACTGTGTTTACCCCAGTCCAACGCCGGCATCTCCACATCATGTATTGAGTTCCACAGGGGAGTAGCGCTCGAGGTAAATTCTCCAGTCCAGCCCAGGACTGATAATTTAACAGACCATTGAAAGGTCCGTTGAACTTGGGCAGGATTTTATAGCCCCGGGGCGGGTGGGATCAGAAAATCCCACCTTTAGAGTGGGGGCCTTAAACAACTGGAACTTAACACTTTTTTAAATTGATGATTGAATGGGGGCAGGGCGGTGGATGTTGTCTACATGGACTTTAGCAAGGCCTTTGACAAGGTCCCTCGTGGCAGGCTGATACAGAAGATGAAGTCGCATGGGATTAGCGGTGAGCTGGTAAAATGGATATAGAACTGGCTTAGTCATAGAAGTGGAGATGCCGTTCGGTATCTTGTCTGCTTTCTTGCATATTTGTAGAAACTTTTCGGTATCTTGTCTGCTAATGGCATTTGCTACCAAATAAACCTGTTGGACTTTAACCTTGTGTTGTTAAAACTCTTCCTTAGTCATAGAAGACAGAGAGTGGTGGTGGCGAGGTGTTTTCCTGATTGGAGATCTGTAGCAAGTGGAGTTCCGCAGGGATGGATGCTGGGTCCCTTGTTTGTAATATATTTTTATGATTTGGAGGAGAATATAGGTCATCTGATTAGTAAGGTTGCGGACGACACAAAGATGGGGGAGCTGCAGATAGTGAGGAGGATTGCCAGAGGAGACAGCAGGATATAGTTAGATTGGAGACTTGGGCGGAGAAATGGCAGCTGGAATTTAATCTGGACAAAAGTGAGATGATGTATTTTGGAAGGTTCAATTCAGGAGGGAAGTATACGGTAAATGCCAGAACACTTAGATGCATTAGCATACAGAGGGATCTAGGCGTACAAGTCCACAGTTCCCTGAAAGTGGCAACACAAGTGGACAAATGGTCAAGAGGGGTATGGCATGCTTGCCTTCATCAGGTGGAGCACAGAGTAATCGGCAAATCGTGTTGCAGCTTTTTAGTCAGGCCACATTTTAAATTTCCTTCCTAATGACATTGTGGGTCAATCCACAGCCCGTGGACTGCAGCGATTCAAGAAGGCAGCTCACCACCACCTTCTCAAGGGCAACTAGGGATGGGCAATAAATTCTGGCCAGCCAGTGACACCCATGACCTAGGAATGAATAAATAAAATTGCATACAGTTCTGGTTGCCACACTAAAAGTTTATTTATTAGTCACAAGTAGGCTTACATTAACGCTGCATTTAAGTTACTGTGAAAATCCCCTACCAGAAGGATGTGGAGGCCTTGGAGAAGATACAAAAAAGGTTTTCCAGGATGTTGCCTGGTTTTGGAGGGAGTTAGAGTGTGAGGAGAGATTGGTCAAATTGGTTTGTTTTCACTTGAATGTCAGAGGCTGAGGGGCGACCTGATAGAAGTTCACAAAATTATGAGAGGCTTGGATAGTTGGATTCTTTTTCCCAGGGTGGAAATGACAATTACTAGGGGGCATAGGTTCAAGGTAAAAAGGGGAAAATTTAAAGGAGATGTGAAAAGCAGGTGTTTTAGACAGAGGGTGGTAAGTGCCTGGAATGCGCTGCCAGTGTAGGTGGTAGAAGCAGATACAATAGCAATGTTTAAGAGGTATCTTGACAGATACATGAATAGGCAGGGACGAGAGGGATACTGACCACGTAGAGGCAAAAGGTTTAAAAATTAGTTTAAAAATTAATGCGTTGGCACAGGCTTGATGGGCCAAAGGGCCTGTTCTTTTACTGCACTGTTCTTTGTTCTTTATCAGTCTGGTAGCTCATGCAATTCTAGTTTTGTTCTGTGCGGGTGTTCCCAGTTCGCCATATTGGAGGCTCAAGATGCTGTGACCTGCAACTGAAAATCTAGGTCAGAGTGTTTGGTTTCTTTTTCAGTAATGTTGTGAACATTCTTTCCATTTTCTCTTGTAAAAGCATGTGAGTGTTCTGCTGATGGCTCTTATGATTCTGAATGTGACCAGATCACTGGGAAGTGTAACTGCCGACCACATGTCACTGGACAGCGGTGCGATACTTGTGTTTCAGGAGCGTACAACTTCCCTACTTGTCAAGGTAGCAAACGTTATTATTGTTGTATTTCTCCTGTGAGTGATTGCTCTGTGTTACAATTAAAAGAGTCCTGTATAAAAGATCTAATTTTGGTGTAATTACACTTTAAATTAGGAGGTTCAATAGGTGCTGCAGGTTGCTGCATAATTGGGGCTTAAAGACCATAAGACATAGAAGCAGAAGTAGGCCATTTGGCCCATCAAGTCCGCTCTGCCATTCAATCGGATCATGACTGATCTGATGTGATAATCCTCATTTCCACTTTCCTACCTTATCCCCATAACGCTTGATTCCCTTACTGATTAAAAATCAGTCTATCTCAACCTTGAACATAAGTAATGACTCAGCCTCTCCAGCCCTCTGCGGTAAAGAATTCCACAGATTCACTATCCTCTGAGAGAAGAAATTCCTCCTCACCTTTATCTTAAACAGGCAACCCCTTACTCTGAAATTGTGTCCTCTGATCCTAGACTCTCCCACAAGGGGAAACAACCTCTCAGCATCGACCCTGTCAAACCCCTGAGAATCCGATATGTCTCAATAATGTCATCTCTCATTCAGCTAAACCCCAATGAGTACAGGCCCAACCTACTCAATCTCTCCTCGTAAAAAAATCCCTCCCTACCCAGGATCAACCTAGTGAACCTTCTCTGGACTACTTCCAATGCCTGTATGTCTTTCCGAAGAAAACGGGATCAAAACTGTTCACAGAATTCCAGGTTTGGTCTAACTAGTGCCTTGTATAGTTTATGCAAATCTTCCCTATTTTTATACTCCATTCTGTTTGAAATAAATGTAAAATGTCTGACGGATTTTCCAAAGAACAGGCAAAGGCACAATGGGCTGAATGGCCTCTTTCTGTGGCCTATGACTCTCATCAACTTGCAATTTATCCTTTGATGCAAATGTCATATTTTTGTTCTCTTGGAGAGGTGAATAATAACAGGAAATAGATCTAAGAATTAAATTTCTGTGAAACCCTTCAATGGCGACTGCTATTAATCCATCAGGCAGTAAGAATATTCAATGCTGACTAATTGTATTCTACAGATGCCATTTCTGTATTCCCACAGAACTTGTGTTTCTAATCCTAATTTCATTTTTACCACATATTCACCTTTATAAAAGGAATTAAGTGACAAAATATTCACTTTATATTTGCTGCAATCACACCATCTGCTGGGATTTGTTTTCAATTTTCACTTTATTCAATTTCAATTTCAGTTGGTCTACCATTGACGGCTGTGCCTTTAGCCTTCAGGAACCATAAACTCCAGAATTACCTCCCCAAACACTCCGCCTTTCCTCTCTCTCTCCACATTTGACAAACTTCTTAAAACCTGCCTCTTTGACCAAGCTTTTGGTCACCTGCCCTAATACCTCCAAATATGTCTTGGTGTCAAATTTTGTTTTATAATACTCTAATGAAGTGTGTTCTGATATTTTATTATGTTAAAGGCACTATATAAATGCAACTTGTTCTAATGGCCATGGTGTATTCCCACAAGTATTTACTTAATTCCCTTTTAAATGTTCCCATTGAATCTATCTCCAACACCGTGTCTGACAGTGCATTCCAGATCACAAGTACTTGCTATATAAAAAAATATGTTTCGTTTTGTCACTTTTTTTCCCAGTGTTCAAAAGTCTTGGGTGGGATTTTCCGGCTACGCTCGCCCCAAGACTGGAAAATCCCATCCAAGGTCAATGGACCTTTGCATGGTCCGTGTCCCACTCGATACGATTCCCATGGCGGGCAAGACGGGAAAATTCCACCCATTAGGTTTTTTAATTAATTTATTATTGTCACAAGTAGGCTTACATTAACACTGCAGTGAAGTTACTGTGAAAATCCTCCAGTCGCCACACTCCGGCACCTGTTCGGGTACACTGAGGGAGAATTTAGCATGGTCAATGCATCTAACCAGCACGTCTTTTGGACTGTGGGAGGAAACCGGAGCACTCGGAGGAAACCCACACAGACATGGGGAGAATGTACAAACTCCACACAGACAGTGACCCAAGCCAGGAATCGAACCCGGGCACCTGGCACTGTGAGGCAGCAGTGGATGTCATTGGGCTTTCACTGATGAAAACATGAAACATTTTCCTTGTTATGTTCCCTGTGTATTGGAAATGAGTCGGTGATCTAATTGAACAGTTTAAGATGATTTATGGAATTGGTAAGGTAGATAGAGAGAAACTATTTCCTCTGGTGGGGAGAGTCTGGAACAAGGGGGAGTAATCTTAAAGATTGAGCGAGGGTGTTTGGGGAATGATGTCAGGAAACAGTTCTTTGCGCAAGGGATAGTGGAAATCTGGAACTCTCTTTCCCAAAAATCTGTTGAGGTGGGGATCAATTGAAAATGTCAAAACTGAGATTCATAGATTTTTGTTGCTAAGGCGATTAAGTGTCACAACAACCAAGGTTGGGTGATTGAATTTAAGATACAGATCAAACAGGAGCAATGATAGCGTAGGCCTAAGGGGCTAAATGTCCTTATTCTGTCCCGTATGATTCTATCATTCTCCTGTTGCATCAAAAATGTAATCATCACCACACAACCAAGCTAGATGTCAGTCTGGCTCCAGAGTAAGAGGTACGATGCATTAGTTACCATGTGTTCTGAGGTATTTAATATTATTGAACATTTCTGATCCTAATTTGTGGTATTCTTTTCAGTTAATGACTGCCATTCAGCTGGGACAGCAAATCATGCTCCTTCACCTCAGTCTGTAAGTATTTGCTGTGTTTTTGAAGTTAAAGTACATGGGACTGAAATGTACTTTTGGCACAGACACAAGTTAGATTGCTGCAGAGATCTGCCCCATGCTGGGAGTTAATGGACCATTGCCAATGGTTATGGCTCTCAAGGATCTTCCATGTCCCAGGTTTCTGCCTTGGCCCTGATCCAACTGCATAAGACCAAACTAGTAATGATGAACACAAATGTGTTTTCAAGTGAAGCTTATAAAAACACCAGCAAACTTGTGCATATAACTTTGTGTTATTACAAATACTTGTGATTTGCAAGTTATTACATCTTATGTTAGAGATGTGGAGGAGGAAATTGCTAAGCAGATTATGGATATGTGTGGGGGTCACAGGGTAGTTGTCATGGGGGACTTTAACTTTCCAAATATTGATTGGAACCTTTGTAGGTCAAATAGTTCGGATGGGGCAGTTTTTGTGCAGTGTGTGCAGGAGGGTTTCCTGACACAATATGTGGATAGGCCGACAAGAGGTGAGACCACATTGGATTTGGTACTGGGAAATGAACCGGGCCAAGTGTTAGATTTGGTTGTGGGAGAGCACTTTGGAGATAGTGACCACAATTCGGTGTCTTTTGTTGTTGCAATGGAGAGGGATAGGGCCGTACGGCAGGGCAAGGTTTACAATTGGGGAAGAGGTAATTATGATGCGATTAGGCAAGAATTAGGGGGCATGAGTTGGGAACAGAAACTGTCAGAGAAAGGAACTAATGAAAAGTGGAACTTTTTCAAGGAACAAATACTGGGTGTCCTTGATAGGTATGTCCTTGTCAGGCAGGGAGGAAATGGCCGAGTGAGGGAACCATGGTTCACGAAAGAGGTGGAATGTCTTGTGAAAAGGAAGAGGGAAGCTTATGTAGGGATGAGGAAACAAGGTTCAGATGGCTCGATTGAGGGTTACAAGTTAGCAAGGAATGAGCTGAAAAAGGGGTTTAGGAGAGCTAGGAGGGGACACGAGAAGTCCTTGGCGGGTTGGATCAAGGAAAACCCCAAGGCTTTTTACTCTTATGTGAGGAATAAAAGAATGACCAGGGTGAGGTTAGGGCCGGTCAAGGACAGTAGTGGGAACATGTGTACGGAGTCAGTAGAGATAGGCGAGATGATGAATGAATACTTTTCTTCAGTGTTCACCAAGGAGAGGGGCCATGTTTTTGAGGAAGAGAAGGTGTTACAGGCTAATAGGCTGGAGGAAATAGTTGTTCGGAGGGAGGATGTACTGGCAGTTTTGAATAAACTGAAGGTCGATAAGTCCCCTGGGCCTGATGAAATGTATCCTAGGATTCTTTGGGAGGCAAGGGATGAGATTGCAGAGCCTTTGGCTTTGATCTTTGGGTCCTCACTGTCCATGGGGATGGTGCCAGAGGACTGGAGAGTGGCGAATGTTGTTCCTCTGTTTAAGAAAGGGAAGAGAAATGACCCTGGTAATTATAGACCGGTTAGTCTTACTTTGGTGGTTGGTAAATTGATGGAAAAGGTCCTTAGGGATGGGATTTACGACAATTTAGAAAGATGCGGATTAATCCGGGATAGTCAGCACGGATTCGTGAAGGGCAAGTCGTGCCTCACAAATTTGATAGAATTTTTTGAGGAGGTAACTAAGTGTGTTGATGAAGGTAGGGCAGTTGATGTCATATACATGGATTTTAGTAAGGCGTTTGATAAGGTCCCCCATGGTCGGCTTATGATGAAAGTGAGGAGGTGTGGGATAGAGGGAAAGTTGGCCGATTGGATAGGTAACTGGCTGTCTGATCGAAGACAGAGGGTGGTGGTGGATGGAAAATTTTCAGAGTGCTACAGGGATCAGTGCTTGGTCCTCTGCTCTTTGTGATTTTTATTAATGACTTAGAGGAGGGGGCTGAAGGGTGGATCAGTAAATTTGCTGATGACACCAAGATTGGTGGAGTAGTGGATGAGGTGGAGGGCTGTTGTAGGCTGCAAAGAGACATAGATAGGATGCAAAGCTGGGCTGAAAAATGGCAAATGGAGTTTAACCCTGATAAATGTGAGGTGATTCATTTTGGTAGGACTAATTTAAATGTGGATTACAGGGTCAAAGGTGGGGTTCTGAAGACTGTGGAGGAACAGAGAGATCTTGGGGTCCATATCCACAGATCTCTAAAGGTTGCCACTCAAGTGGAT
Source organism: Mustelus asterias (assembly GCF_964213995.1). NCBI lineage: Eukaryota > Metazoa > Chordata > Chondrichthyes > Carcharhiniformes > Triakidae > Mustelus > Mustelus asterias. The sequence goes on from NC_135807.1 coordinate 3,235,659, forward strand.
AGAGCTGTGAAGAAGGCCTATAGTGTGTTAGCTTTTATTAACAGGGGGTTGGAGTTTAAGAGCCGTGGGGTTATGCTGCAACTGTACAGGACCTTGGTGAGACCACATTTGGAATATTGTGTGCAGTTCTGGTCACCTCACTATAAGAAGGATGTGGAAGCGCTGGAAAGAGTGCAGAGGAGATTTACCAGGATGCTGCCTGGTTTGGAGGGTAGGTCTTATGAGGAAAGGTTGTGGGAGCTAGGGCCGTTCTCTCTGGAGCGGAGGAGGCTGAGGGGAGACTTAATAGAGGTTTATAAAATGATGAAGGGGATAGATAGAGTGAACGTTCAAAGACTATTTCCTCGGGTGGATGGAGCTATTACGAGGGGGCATAACTATAGGGTTCATGGTGGGAGATATAGGAAGGACATCAGAGGTAGGTTCTTTACGCAGAGAGTGGTTGGGGTGTGGAATGGACTGCCTGCAGTGATAGTGGAGTCAGACACTTTAGGAACATTTAAGCGGTTATTGGATAGGCACATGGAGCACACCAGGATGATAGGAAGTGGGATAGCTTGATCTTGGTTTCAGATAAAGCTCGGCACAACATGGTGGGCCGAAGGGCCTGTTCTGTGCTGTACTGTTCTATGTTCTATGTTAAAACGGCCGGAATTCTCCGGTCTTGCCGGCAGTGCACCCCCGCTCATGGGTTTCCCACCTGTGTCAGGTGGCGTCAATAGGAATTCCCATTGACAGGCAGGACCAGAGAGTCCCACCACTCGCAAACAATATGCCACCTCCCATTGGCGTGAAACACACGGTTTGGAGGCTGGAGAATCTCACCTCTTACCCTCTTGTGGCTGCAACACTCACTGGCACTGTCCAGGGACCAGATTTACGCTGCTGGGATCGGGTCTGAATGGAGCCAAGCAACTAAAAAAACTGGCACTGACATCACCATTTGTGAGGGCAGGAGAGGGTGAACCTGAGAACTTGTCTGCATTTGTGTTAAGGCCAATTGAGGTCATTAAAAGCCCATCTTTTTAACTACCACAATTTTTGCACAGGCAGCAAGCTTTCAGTAGCTGTCTGTCTCAGACTAGCTAAAGGAAGACATAGAGTCCTACAATGCAGAAGGAGGCCATTCGGCCCATCGAGCTTGCACCGACAACAATCCCACCCAGGCCCTATTCCCATAACCCCATGCATTTACCCTAACTAGTCCCCCTGACACTAAGGAGCAATTTAGCATGGCCAATCAACTTATCCCACACATCTTTTGGACTGTTGGAAGAAACCGGAGCACCCGGAGGAAACCCATGCAGACACGGGGAGAATGTGCAGACTCCGCACAGACAGTGACCCAAGCCGGGAATCAAACCCACGTCCCTGGTGCTGTGAGGCAGTAGTGCTAACCACTGTGCCACCCCCTACATTCTATATAGAACAGATACTCATTCCAGCTCTCATGCAAGATGCCTAATAGAGAGTTGCTCTTCTCATCAACTTTTCTTTTTAAGTCTAAAACTATCTAAAGCAATGATTATATAACAATGTTAGTGGAAGCTGGTTATGGTTGGTGTGGTTCAGACATCTCCAAGCTTGGCCTCCCGTTCACCAGCGCTCCTTTCCCTACGTTGCTGTTCCGAGTTCCTGACACCTACACATACTCATACACACTCACAGACAGTCTGGTGGTGCTGCAATTCAGTGCTGCTCCACATTTGACAGATAACAAGTGAATATTATTACAATCCTATGCTGCGATAATCCTATGACAAGTGGAATGCCTCTACTGGCAAGACAGGACGTTCAATTTGAATGAAAGAGTAGCGAAATCCAAATCCTTCATTCCTCCAGCTCTCCTCCCCTGCCCTACCCCTCTGCGGCCGAGAATTCCACACAGAGAGACATAGTTTACCAGCATGCTCGCCCCGATTCCAGGGGCGGGCGAGGCTCCGAGAACGGCATTCTCCGTTGGCCTCGGGTGTGCCGGCAAAATTCCACCCAGAGTGCCCCCAGTGACAGGCATGAAATGGAGAGCCCATCATGTGGTTCGGGAACCTCATCTCACTGTCGCTGACGTGCAATGTATTGGAGCAGTGAGGAGGGATGTGTTTGAGAAAGACTGGATTGTGAGTCTTAAACCCTCCCACCCCCCATCCCCACACCAAGCAACAAACTCAGGTCTAAAAAACTGGATTGTGGACATGGATCAAGTCAAGTATGAGTTGGTGAGGCATGAAAAGCTTATTAAGTTAAAAGTCTAAAAGTCAGTGGTTAGCACTGCTGCCTCACAGTGTCAGGGACCCAGGTTCAATTCCGGCCTTGGGTGATTGTCTGTGTGGAGTTTGTACATTCTCCCCGTGTCTGCATGGGTTTAGAAACATAGGAAATAGATGCAGGAGTAGGTCATTAGGCCCTTCGAGCCTGCACTACCATTCAATATGATCATGGCTGATCATGCACTTTCAGTATCGCGCTTCCACTTTCTCTCCATACCTCTTTATCCCTTTAACTGCAAAGACCACATCCAGCTCCCTCTTGAACATATCTAACAAACTGGTCCCAACAGCTTTCTGTGGTAGAGAATTCCACAGGTTCACAACTCTCTGAGTGAAGACGTTCTTCCTCATCTCAGTCCTGAATGGCTTACCCCTTATTCTTAGATTGTGACCCCTAGTTCTGGACTTCCCCAACTTCGGGAACATTCTTCCCACATCTAGCCTGTACAGCCCCATCAGGATTTTATATGTTTCTATGAGATCCCCTCTCATTCTTCTAAATTCGAGTGAGTACAAGCCCAGTGGATCCAGTTTCTCTTCACATGTCAGTCGTGCCATTCCAGGAATCAGTCTGGTGAACCTTCGTTGGACTCCCTCAATAGTAAGAATGTCCTTCCTCAGGCTAGGACCACAACTGCACATAATATTCAAGGTGTGGCCCCACCAAGGCCCTGTATAACTGCAGCAAGACATCTTTACTCCTCTTGCTATGAAGGCCAGCATGTCATTAGCTTTCCTCACTGCCTGCTGTACTTGCATGCCAATCTTTAGCGACTGTTCCACCATGACACTCAGGTCATGTTACACTTCCTCTTTTCCTAAACTGCTTCTTGTTTTTGCCACCAACGTGGATAACCTCACATTCATCAACATTATGTTACATTTGCCAAGTATTGCCCACTCAGCCAACTTGTCCAAGTCACCCTTCAGCCTCTTAGCATCCTCCTCACAGTGCACACTGCCACCCAGCTTAGTGTTGTCTGCAAATTTGGAGATATTGCATTTAATTCCTTCATCCAAATCATTAATGTACATTGTGAATAGCTGGGGTCCCAGCACTGAACACAGCGATACCACACTAGTCACTGCCTGCCACTCTGAAAAGCACCCATTTATTCCCACTCTCTGCTTCCTGTCTGCCAACCAGTTCTCTATCCACGTCAATACGTTACCCCCAATACCATGAGCTTTAATTTTGCTCACTAATCTCTTGTGTGGGACTTTGTTAAAAGCCTTTTGAAAGTCCAGATACCCAACACCCACTGGTTCACCCTTGTCCTCTCTACCGGTCACATCCTCAAAAAATTCCAGATGATTTGTCAAGCGTGATTTCCCTTTAGTGAATCCATGCTGACTTGGACCGATCCTGTCACCAAATGCTCAGTTATTAAATCCTTAATAATTGACTCCAGCATTTTCTCCACCACCAATGTCAGGCTAACCGGTCTAATTCCCCGTTTTCTCTTTGCCTCTTTTTTAAAAAAGTGTGGTTAAATTAGCTTTCCTCCAATCCATTGGAACTCTCCCAGAGTCTATAGAATGCTGGAAAATGATTCCCAAATCATTCACTATTTCTAGAGTACTCTGGGATGCAGAGCATCAGGCCCTGGGGAATTATTGGGTTTTAATCCCAGCAATTTCCCCAATGCAGTTTCCTGACTAATAAAGATTTCCTTCAGTTCCTCCTTCATGCTAGACCCTCTGTCCCTAGTATTTCTGGAGGATTATTTGTGTCTTCTTAGTAACGACAGATCCAAAGTTTTTGTTCAGTTGGTCCCATCTCTTTGTTGCCCATTATGAATTCACCTGATTCAAACTGTAACTGTAACATTTGCCTTCACCAGTCTTTCTCTCTTCACATCTCTATAGAAGCTTTTGCAGTCAGCTTTTATGTTTTCTGCAAGCTTATTCTCGTATTCTATTTTCCCCTTCTGAATTAGACCCTTTGTCCTCCTCTGCTGGATTTTAAATTTCTCCCAGTCCTCAGCTTTGCTGCTTTTTCTGGTCACTTTATCTGCCTCCTCTTTGGCTTTAACACGATCCCTAATTTCCCTTGTTAGCCATGGATGAGCCAGCTTCCCCGTTTTACTCTTACGCCAGACAGGGATGTACATTGAAGTTCATCCATGTGTTCTTTAAATGTCTGCCATTGCCTATCCACCGTCAATCTCTCAAGTATCCTTTGCCAGCTTATCCTAGCCAATGCATGTCTCATACCATCAAAATTAGCTTTCCTCAAGTTCAGGACCCTAGTCTCAGACTTAACAGTGTCGCTGTCCCTCTTAATGAAGAATTATACCATATTATGATCACTCCTCCCCAAAGGATCTCACATCATAAGGTTGCTAAATAATGCTCTCTCATTACACAATACCCAGTCGAAGATGGCCTGCTCTCTAGTTGATTCCTCAACATATTGGTCAAGAAAACCATCCCTTATACATTCCAGGAAATCCTCCACCATCGCATTGCTACCAGTTTGGTGAGCCCAATCAATATGCAGATTGAAGTCACCCATAATAACTGCTGTACCCTTACTGCACATATCCCTAATTTCCTGCTTGATGCCATCCCCAACCTCACTACTACTGTTTGGTGGTCTGTTCACAACTCCCACTAACGTTTTTTGTCCTTTGTTGTTCCGCAGCTCCACACATACAGATTCCACATCGTCCAGACTAATGTCCTTCCTTACTATTGCGTTAATCTCCTTTTTAACCAGCAACCCTACCCCAATCCCCTTTACTTTCCACCTATCTTTCCTGGATATTGAATACACCTGAATATTGAGTTTTCATCCCTGGTCACCATGGAGCCAGGTCTCTGTGATCCCAATTACATCACATCCTCCGGTTGCTCCGGTTTCCTCCCACAGTCCAAAGATGTGCAGGTTAGCTGGATTGGCCAGGCTAAGTTGCCCCTTAAGGTCCCAAGATCTGTAAATTAGATGGATTAGCCATAGAAAATGTGTGGGGTTACGGGGATGGGGTGGAAGAGAGGGTCTGGATAAGATACTCTGTCAGAGAGTCAATGCAGACTCAATAGACTGAGTAATTTCCTCTGGACTGAAGGGACTCTCTGATTCTATGATAAAGGTAGATCAGAGATGAACGGGTTACTCTTTTGAAGGAGCAGCTACAGCAGCCCATTATAGGTTGACATTAAGAACTTTGTCAGTTCAGGGGGGTCATCATCTTCCTGGCAACAGGTGGGCATTGGAGTGAAAAGCAAGGCTGCCTGGACCTCACCTGAGCACTAGGAAGAGTGCAGCAGGAAGTGGGTACTATACCCTCATAAATCAAGGCCAATGTAGGTGAGGAGCAGCAGAATGCACTGGAAGGGCAGGACACCAGGCGTAAGAAGGGCAGAGGAGAGGGGCAAATGGCATGAAGGAGAAAGAGACACCAATCTGAGCATAGGATCTACAGACGAAGATGAAGCTGCCTGGACATGACTGAGAGCTGGTGCTGAAGGAGGCTACACGCTCCAGGCAGATAGTCAAAGACATTGTGCCCTCATCAGTGAGGCGCTCAAATTTTACACTCCAGGTCACCACACCCTCCAGTAGCAGTCAAGAGAATTTTGGCCTTGAATTTTTTCATCACTGAATCCATTCAGTGATATCAGGGAAGTGGAGACAACGCAGGAAAATGGCATTGAGGTATATGATCAGCCATGATCTAATTGAATATTGGCACAGTAAGAAGTCTCACAACACCAGGTTAAAGTCCAACAGGTTTATTTGCTCAGGTGAGGAAGGAGCAGCGCTCCGAAAGCTCTGATTCCAAATAAACCTGTTGGACTTCAACCAGAGACAGGATTTACAGGCATTTAGAGATGCAAGGACAGATTAGGGACAGTCAGCATGGCTTTGTGAGTGGAAAATCATGTCTCACAAATTTGATTGAGATTTGTGAAGGGGTAACCAAGAAGGTAGAAGAGGGCAGTGCAGTTGATGTTGTCTACATGGACTTTAGCAAGGCCTTTGACAAGGTACCGCATGGTAGGTTGTTGCATAAGGTTAAATCTCACGGGATCCAGGGTGAGGTATCTAAATGGATACAAAATTGGCTTCTTGACAGAAGCCAGAGGGTGGTTGTAGACAGTTGTTTTTCCAACTGGAGGCCTGTGACTAGTGGTGTGCCTCAGGGATCAGTGCTGGGTCCACTGTTATTTTCATTTATATTAATGATTTGGATGAGAATATAGGAGGCATGGTTAGTAAGTTTGCAGATGACACCAAGATTGGTGGCATAGTGGATAGTGAAGAAAGTTATCTCCGATTGCAACAAGATCTTGATCAATTGGGCCAGTGGGCTGATGAATGGTAGATGGAGTTTAATTTAGATAAATGCGAGGTGATGCATTTTGATAGATTGAACCAGGGCAGGACTTACTCAGTTAATGGTAGGGCATTGGGGAGAGTTACAGAACAAAGAACTCTAGGGGTACACGTTCATAGTTCCTTGAAAGTGGAGTTACAGGTCGACAGAGTGGTGAAGAAGGCATTCAGCATGCTTGGTTTCATCGGTCAGAACAATGAATACAGGAGTTGGGACGTCTTGTTGAAGTTGTACAAGACATTGATAAGGCTACACTTGGAATACTGTGTACAGTTCTGGTCACCCTATTATAGAAAGGATATTATTAAACTAGAAAGAGTGCAGAAAAGATTTACTAGGATGCTACCGGGACTTGATGGTTTGAGTTATAAGGAGAGGCTGGGTGGACTGGGACTTTTTTCTCTGGAACGTAGAAGGCTGAAGGGTGATCTTATAAGGTCTATAAAATAATGAGGGGCACAGATCAGCTACATAGTCAATATCTTTTCCCAAAGGTAGGGTAGTTTAAAACTAGAGGGCATTGGTTTAAGGTAAGAGGGGAGAGATACAAAAGTGTCCAGAGGGGCAATTTATTCACACACAGGGTGGAGTGTCTGGTACAAGCTGCCAGAGGTAGTAGTAGAGGCAGGTACAATTTTGTCTTTTAAAAAGTATTTAGACAGTTACATGGGTAAGATGGGTATAGAGGGGTATGGGCCAAATGCGGGCAATTGGGATTAGCTTAGGGGTTTAAAAAAATAGGGCGGCATGGACAAGTTGGGCCGAAGGGCCTGTTTCCATGCTGTAAACCTCTATGCCTGTGTAACTCTATGGTGTTGTGAGACTTCTTTCTGTGCCCACCCCAGTCCAACGCCAGCATCTTCACATCAGAATTGAGCGTTGGAGCAGGCTTGAGTGGCTGAATGATCCACTCCTGCTCCTATGTTCCAATATTCCTTTTGTGAGCTTGGAAGGTCTGCAGAGAGATTTGGACAGGCTGAGTGAGTGGGGCGAGGATCTGGCAGATGGAGTATAATGTTGACAAATGCGAGGTTATTCACTTTGGAGGAAATAATAGCAAATTGGATTATTATCTAAATGGAAAAAAATTACAACATGCTACTGTGCAGAGGGACCTGAAATCAGCTCATCTGATAACTTGGGGATATTTGCAATGTCTCCCACGGTGAAGACTGATGCAAAATATTTATTTAGCACATCCGCCATTTCTTTGTTTGCTGTTATCAATTCACCCACCTCATTCAGTAGAAGCACCATATGTATCTTAGCCACCCGCTTCCTATTTATATATCCATAGAAACTCTTACTGTTTGTTGTTATGCTGCATGCTACATCTGTACAGGGCATTGGTGAGGCCGCAGCTGGAATACTGTGTGCAGTACTGGTCCCCTTATCTGCGGAAGGATATATTGGTCTTGGAGGGAGTGCAGAGAAGGTTCACCAGGTTGATACCAGAGATGAGGGGTGTTGATTATGAGGAGGGATTGAGCAGATTGGGTTTGTACTCATTGGAATTTAGAAGGCTGAGGGGGGATCTTATAGAGACCTATAAGATGATGAAAGACCAACCACTCCCTCTCCAGCTGGTCTGCAACCTCAGAAAGAACTTCTTTCACATGTGTGCACATTTTCCTGGTAGCTGTTCATTCTCTGCCAGCCTAACATGCCTCAGCTATTCAGTCCAACCCCCCCAACGGGGATAGGGCTATTCTTTGTGGAGGTGGATTCTCACCTCCCCCAAGAACAACACAGAGGCACAATAGTGTTATAATGAAAGCCATTTGCTTATCAGAACCCTGATTATGCAGTCCATCATGTATGGATGCTGTATGGACCAGCTGGTCTATAGCTATGCAATGCCCACCTGCAAGAGGCTCTCAATGGTCAATGGTCTGATGGGTACTTCACAATATGGCCCTCCAATGGGAAATGCACCTCAAAGATGCAGATAGAGTGGAAGGACTGAACTCATCTGAGGAAGCAAAGGAGCAGGATGTGGGAGAGGATTGGGAAGGGGGACCTCCGAGAGGTGGTCTGGTTGAATATGGAGATGTCACAATAAGGGATGTGGGCATTGCTGGCTGGGCCAGCAATTAATGCCTATTGCTAATTGCCTTTGAGAGGGCATTTAAGAGTCAACGATTTTGCTGTGGCTCTGGATTCACATGTAGGCCAGACCAGGTAAGGATGGCAAATTTCCTTTTCTAAAGGACATTAGTGAATCAGGTGGGTTTTCATGACAATCAACAATGGTTTCATGGTCATCATTAGACTTTTAATTCCAGGTTTTTTTATTCAGTTCAGATTTCACCACCTGCCATGGTTGGATTCAAACCCAGATCCCCAGAGCATTATCCTTGGTCTCTGGATTATTAGTCCAGTGACAATACCATTACGCCACTGCCTCCTCTACTTGCCTCTTGCCGAGATGCCATAACTGTAAGGAATTGTTTGATCCAACAGTGGTCTGACACGTATACTCTAAGGTCTGAGCGTCTAAAGTATGGATGTGAATGGTCCAACCCTGAGCAGACACCATGAGCAATTACCAGTAAAGTCTCTGGAATCTTACTATCAGAGAGAACTGGACTACTGTCTGGAGTCACTACCCTCACCATTAAGCAGCTATTATTGTGTCAGCACATGTCGATAACAGTTCTGCATGAAATTAACATAGTTATGAGCCGACTGAATGGCAGAGCAAGCTTGAGAAGCCGAGTAGTCTACTGCTGCCCTTACGTCCTATGTTATCAGGAAAGGCAGGACAGTAGAGTTGTAGTGGTAAACTTTTAAAGATATATTTAATAATTCTCAGCAAAGATTTATCCCAGTGCGAAAAAAGGCTTTTCGAAAGTTGCATCATCATCTCTGGCTAAATAAGGAAATTAAGGATTTTATCAAATTGAAAGAAACACTATACGTATCTGCAAGGATTAGTGGTAGGTCAAGGGATTGGACAGATTTTAAGAACCAGTAAAGAATGACTAAAAAGACAACGAAGAGCAGAGAGATGTGTGAGAGAAAGCTGGCTAGTGATATAAAAACAGATTGTAAGAGTTTCTACAGAAGTTAATTAGGAAAATACTAACTAAATCTGGTGTTGGTTCCCTGGAACACGAGTCTGGGGTATTGAAAATGGAAAACAAAGACATAGCAAAGGTATTGAACAGGTATGTTGTTTTCACAGTGGAAAACTTCAAAAACATCTCAAAGATGCTTGATAATCAAGAGGCGATAGGAATAGGGATAAACTTAAAAACAATCATAATCACCAGGGAAAAGGTGCGAGGAAAACTATTAGACTGAAAGGCTGACAAGTTGCCAGGACTGGATGACATGAATCCTAAGGTCTTAAAAGAAGAGGCAGCACAGATAGCAGATGCATTGGTTAAAATTGTGGGGAGAACATGCAAACTCCGCACAGACAGTGACCCAAGCTGGGAATCAAACTCGGGTCCCTGGAGCTGTGAGGCAGCAGTGCCAACTACTGTGTCACCGTGCCGTGTCAAAGATTACTACAGAGCACATGGTGTGGAGAGTAACAGATTACATAAGAACATAAGAACTAGGAGTAGGCCATCTGGCCCCTCGAGTCTGCGCCGCCATTCAATAAGATCATGGCTGATCTTTTCGTAGACTCAGCTCCTCTTACCCGCGCGCTCACCATGATCCTTAATTCCTTTACTGTTCAAAGATTTATCTATCCTTGCCTGAAAAACATTCAATGAGGTAGCCTCATCTGCTTCACTGGGCAGGGAATTCCACAGATTCACAATCCTTTGTGTGAAGAAGTTCCTCCTCAAATCAGTCTTAAATCTGCTTCCCCTTATTTTGAGGCTATGCCCCTAGTTCTAGTTTCACCTGCCAGTGGAAACAACTTCCCTGTTTCTATCTTATCTATTCCCTTCATAATCTTATATGTTTCTATAAGATCTCCCCTCATTCTTCTGAATTCCAATGAGTATAGCCCCAGTCTACTCAGTCTCTCCTCATATGCCAACCCTCTCAACTCCGGAATCAACCTGGTGCATCTCCTCTGCACCCCTTCCAGTGCCAGTATATCCTTTCTCAAGTTAAGGAGACCAAAACTGTACACAGTACTTTAGATGTGGCCTCACCAGCACCTTATACAGCTGCAACATAACCTAGCTATTTTTAAACTCCATCCCTCTAGCAATGAAGAACAAAATTCCATTTGCCTTCTTAATTACCTGCTGTACCTGCAAACCAACTCCTTGTGATTCTTGCACATGGACACCTAGATCCCTCTGCACGGCAGCATGCTGCAATTTTTTACCATTTAAATAATAGTTCATTTTGCTGTTATTCCTACCAAAATGGATGACCTCACATTTACTAACATTGTACTCCATCTACCAGACCCTCGCCCACTCACTTAGATTATCTATATCCCTTTGCAGACTTTCAGCATCCTCTGCACACTTTGCTCTGCCACTCATCTTAGTGTCATCTGCGAATTTTGTGGATGTGTGTATCTGGATTTTGACACACTACAACTCCAAATCATCTATGTAAATCATAAACAGTTCCGGTCCCAACACTGATCCCTGAGGCACACCACTAGTCACTGATCGCCAACCAGAAAAACACCCATTTACCCCCACTCTTTGCTTTCTGTTCGTTAACCAATCCTCTATCCATGCTAATACATTACCCGTAACACCGTGCACCTTTATCTTATGTAGCAGTCTTTGGTGCGGCACCTTGTCAAATGCCTTCTGGAAATCCAGATACCCCACATCCACAGGTTCCCCATTGTCCACTGCACATGTAATGTTCTCAAAGAATTCCACCAAATTAGTCAAACATGACCTTCCCTTCATGAACCCATGCTGCGTCTTACCAATGGAACAATTTATATCCAGATGTCTCGCTATTTCTTCCTTGAAGATAGATTCAAGCATTTTCCATACTACAGAAGTTAAGCTAACCGGCCTATAGTTACCTGCCTTTTGTCGAACTCCTTTTTTAAACAGTGGCGTCACATTTGCTGTTTTCCAATCTGCGGGAACCACCCCAGAGTCCAGCAAATTTTGGTAAATTGCCACTCGTGCATTTGCTATTTCTCCCACCATCTCTTTTAGAACCCTGGGATGCATTCCATCAGGACCAGGAGACTTGTCTACCTTTAGCCCCATTAAGCATGGATAAAGGTTTTTTTAGTTAACAAGAAAAAGAGAGTAGGGATAAATGGGCCTTTTTTGGATTGGAAAGCTATAATTGTTGGAGTGCCATATGGATCTGGGGTTGAGGTGCTGTGGTTTCAACTATTTACAATCTGTATCAATGGCTTGGAAGAGGGGACAAAATATATGGTAAATTTGCCAGTAACACCAAGATTGGTAGGAAATTAAGTTGTCAAGAGGAAGTAGAGCAATGGGGGACAGCCTGCAGCCTGGAGACCACATGCAGCCCATCTGGGTTCTGAGTGTAGCCCACGAGATATTTGTTGACCATTGCTCATGTGCAGGGTTGTCACATTCCACTGATTTCCATCTGCGTAGTTTAAATGGAGAAAGATTGCAGAACCTGATGGTACAGAGGGATCTAGATGATGCACATGAATCACATAAATTAGAATGTAGGTACAACAAGTGATTAGGAAGACAAATGGAATGTTGGAATTTAATGCAAAAGGAATGGAATATAAAAGTAGAGACGTTTTACTGCAGCTGTACAGGTCCTTGGTGAGACCACATTTGGAATACTGTGCATAGTTCTGGTCTCCTTATTTGAAAAAAAATGCTTTTGAAGTAGTTCAGAGAAGGTTTACTGGACTCATTCCTGGGATGAGGTGCTTAACCTGTGAAGAAAGGTTGAACTGTTTGGGCCTACACCCATTGGAGTTTGGAAGAATGAGATGTGATCTTATAAAAACATAAATGGTTTTGAGAGGACTTGATAGGGTGATCACCGGAGAATGTTTCCTCTTCTAGGAAAGACTAAAACTCAGGGACATAGTTTAAAAATAAGCGGCCTCCTTTTAAGGCAGAGATGAGGAGAATTTTATTTCTCTCAGAGGGTCGTTAATCTGTGGAATTCTCTTCCCCAGTAAATAATGACGGCTGGGTCATTGAATTTATTTAAGGCTGAGTTAGATAGATTTTTGAAAGACAAGGGAGTTGAGGATTATGGGGGAATGCATACAGGAAAGTGGAGATGTGACCACCACTAGGTCAGCCATGGTTAGATTGAATGGAAGAGCAGGCTCAAAGGGCTAAATGGCCTACTTGTGCTCCTAAATACTATGTTCCTATGAAGGAGTTCTTCCTCCATTTCCACCCCTGCGGCCATTAATTGGCCAGCTGTCCAATTACCTACCGTCTCTATCAAAATAACAAGGACTTCCTGGTTCACATTGAGGAGGGGTTCTTGACCTGGATATGAATCCACCTCCTTACTCCCACTTCCTCTGCTAAAATCTGGCCCCAAGTATATAGAATCAAATACTTGACGCATATTCATTTATGAATGCTGTGCAATAACTTGCAGAAACAGCAAGGTTTTTACAGGCCAACTCTGAGGTTGGCTTGCACAGGGAAATATTAAGTGCATTATTCATGTTCTTGCCCTAGGGTTGCCAACTCTCTAGGATTACCCTGGAGTCTCCAGGAATTGATGAGTAATCTTCATTGCTGTGAGATTAAACCTGGGAAAATAATAATCAGTCTAAAGAAAAGAAAATGTATAAAATTGTCAGTTTCTTTGAGAAGTTTTATTTATAATTTAGAAAAATATTGGCATGAGAAGAATTGCTGTTTGGCTGGTTGTGCAGAATCATCCAGTTGAATAATAAATGTAATTTGGCCATAGGAAAGCCATGACTGCAACTATAGACGAGTCAGGGGACCCACAGTGGGATCGTGGCAGCAGGTCATGTGGCATGTGATGAAACCTCAAGAAGTATGTCCAGAGTTGACAACCCCCCACTTTATACACAGATTTTAAACTTGTGAATTCAAATTTAAGAGAAGTGACTATGCAGTCTGTGTATGAAAATAAATGTAGATTGGGATACAGATCCAGTTTAGTAAAGTGTAAGCAACTAATAGGGGGACAAAATGTGAAAAGGTCTGTGCTCATTATTTTAAAGTACTACTGAACAGACAACAAGCTGGCTTATGAAATACATTTTAACTTTTATGTTTCCTCTAACATTCCTGTTCAACAGGGTTCCTGTCAGTGCCTGGCAAATGTTGAGGGCTCCAAATGTGATCAATGTAACTCACTCTACTGGAACCTAGCTGAGGAAAATCCCGAAGGTTGCATTGGTAAGTTATTTGTGTCTTTCTTATCTAGGTTAAAATGGCTGGCCATGATGTGGACTTATTCACATTGTCTGTCAGAAGCTCTGCATGTATGAGATATTTTGCAACTAAGATGTATAATTTCAATATTTAAGAATTGATATCAGTAGTTTTAACTTGATTGATGTGGAATAATCCTTATTGACACAATGAACCTAAAAAAATCTATTATTTTCAAATTCAGCTCTTAATAACTGCTAAACATAGTTAATGTCACAGATTGACTAGGCACTAATTTAAAAAGCAGAACCTCAAAGGTAATGAGCTCTGGATCATTATCTGAGCCACGTACAAATTGGCAAGGTGTAAATAACATTAGAGAGATGAATGTGCGGTTCAATGTGTGGGAGAAGTGGGTTGCAGTTTGTGGGACACTAGCATCTGTATTGGGAAAAGTGGGTGCTATACCATTGGGATGGTTTTCATCTGTGCCATCATGCTGGGACCAGTGTTCTAGCAAGCCACATGACTAGGGAAGTAAAGAGTGCTTTAAACTAAATACTGAGGGCAAGGGGTCAAATTTTGGAAGATGTGGTAAACAAAGAGTAGAAACAAGGCAAGAGAGAAAGTTATTAACATGGGAAATGATAAACAGACCGTGACAGGGTGGGTCAGAGATGATGAATCTAAGAGTAAATCAGAAGATAAAGCTAGAGGTTACAAAATACTAACAGGCCAAAACTAAAAGCTCTGTTTCTGAATGCACACAACATTTGAAACAAAACAGATGAACTGATAACGCAAATAGAAACTAACATTCTAATAGCCATTACAGAAACATGGTTGCAGGATGATGTAGATTTGGACCTGAATATTGAAGGGTATATGACATTTTGGAAGGACAGGAAACTTGGAAAATGTGGAGGGACTACTCTGTTAATGTATAATGCTATTAGCATACTAGACAAGAATGACCTAAGTTCAGGAAACCAGGATGTAGAAGTGGCCTGGATAGAGATTAGAAATGATAAAGGCAGGAAGTCACTTGTAGGAGTGGTGTATAGGCCTACTGACAGTAATCACACACAGTAGGAAAGAATATAAAAGAAGAGATAATGGGAGCTTGTCAGAAAAATTTGACAATAATCAGGGAGGATTTTAATCTACATACAGACTGAAAAATCAGGCGGTCAAAGGAGCCTCGGTGAGGAATTCATAGAATGTTTTTGGGATGGTTTCTCAGATCAGCACATTCTGGAGCCAACCTGGGTGCAGGCCATACTAGATCTGGTATTGTGCAACGAGATAGTGAAGGCTCCCTTTGGTGCCACCTATCATAATATGGTTGAATTTTACATTTGATTTGAGGGAGAGTAGAATGGGTCACAGACTAGTACTTTAAAGTTAAGTAAGGACAATTATGAGGGCATGAAAGTAGAGCTAAAGTTAACTGGCAAGTTAGGTTTTGAAATAGGTTAATAGAGATGCAATGGCAGGTATTGAAGAGAATATATCAGAATGCACAGGATAGATACATTTCAAAGAGAAAGAAAAAATCCATTGGGGATGACCCACCATCTCTAGTTAACTTATTAGTTAACTAATAAAGTTAAATATCAAACTTAAAAGAAAAAGTATATAATTGCACAAAGATAGGTGGTAGGTCAGAAGATTGTATGGAATATAAAAATCAGCAAAGAATGACAAAAAAATTAATAAGAAAGGAAAATTAGAGTACAAAATAAAGATAGTTAGAAATATGAAGATAGCTAGTAAGAGTAGGGAAGGCACTGGCTTAGTGGTATTGTGGTGTTGTGGTATTGTCATTGGACTAATAATCCAGTGACTCAGGATAATGTCCTGGGGATTTAGGTTCAAATCCCACCACACAGATGGTGAAATTTGAATTCACTACACAATCTGGAATTAAAGGTCTAATGTTGAAAACATAAAACCATGTAAAAACCCATCTGGTTCACGAATGTCCTTAATGGACAATCTGCTAACCTTACCTGGTCTGGCTTAATGTGACTCCAGACCCACAGCAATGTGGTTGCCTCTTAACTGTCCCCTCAAGGTCAATTAGAAATGGCGATAAATGCTGGTGCCAGTCTGTGATGCCACATTCCATGAATTAATTTTTTTAAAGTTTCATAAAAAGTGAGTCTGGGAATGAATAATGGAAAATGAAGAGATGGCAGATGAATTGATCAGGTATTTTCATTCACCTTCACTATAGTAACATGCCAGAAATAGCTGTAAACCAGGAAATGGAAGGGAGGAACTCAAGAAAATTACAGTCACCAGGGAGATGGTACTGAACAAATTGTTGAAGCTACAGGCTGAGTGTCTGGGTCCTGATGGACTTCATTCCCAGGTCCAGTGAGATCATTCAATTTTCCGAAATTCCCTAATTTGGAGAAGGTTCCATCGGATTAGAAAATAGTAAATGTAACTCTTTTTTTCAAAAAGGAGGGAGATAGAAAGCAGGAAGCTACAGGCCAGTTAGCTTAACCTCTGTCACAGGAGAACTGTTAGAAGCTATTATTAAACACATTATAGCAGGGCACTTAGAAAAATTCAAGGCAACCAGGAGATTTATTCTAATGGTCTTAGGGGCTTCAATTATGTGCAGAGAC
Source organism: Mustelus asterias (assembly GCF_964213995.1). Taxonomy (NCBI): domain Eukaryota; kingdom Metazoa; phylum Chordata; class Chondrichthyes; order Carcharhiniformes; family Triakidae; genus Mustelus; species Mustelus asterias. Next base: position 3,252,176 of record NC_135807.1, read on the forward strand.
TGGCAAAACTGAGGTTGTTATCCTTGGAATGGTGAAGATTAAGGGGTGATTTAATAGAGATACTCACAAATCATCAATGGTTTTGATAGTGTTAATAAAGAGAAATTATTTCCACTGGCAGGAATATCAGTAACCAGAAGGCATAGGTTGAAGGCAATTGGCAAAATAACCATAGAATCATACAGTGCAGAAGGAGGCCATTCGGCCCATCGAGTCTGCACCGACCACAATCCCTCTCAGGCCCTATCCCCAAATCCCATGTATTTACCCTAGCTAGTCCCCCTGACACTAAGGGACAATTTAGCATGGCCAATTCCACCTAACCTGCACATCTTTCAGACCGTGAGAGAAAACAGGAGCACCTGGAGGAAACCCACGCAAACACAGGGAGAACGTGCAAACTCCACGTAGACAGTGACTCAAGCTAGGAATCGAACCCGGGTCCCTGGTGCTGTGAGGCAGCAGTGCTAACCACTGTGCTACTGTGCTGCCCTAGAAGGGAAACAAGGAGTAAGCTCTTTTGCACAGTAGTTGTTGTTATTAAATCATAGAATTGTTACAACACAGGTCATCTGTCGCATTGTGACCATGCTGACTCTCCTAAGGAGCAATTATCATTGAAACCCTACAGTGCAGAAGGAGGCCATTCAGCCCATCAAGCTTGCACCAGCAACAATCACACCCAGGCCCTATCCCTGTAACCCTACGTATTTACCCTGCTAATCCCTCAACACTAAGGAGCAATTTATCATGGCCAATCCACCTAACCCGCACATCTTTGGACTGTGGGAGGAAACTGGAGCACCCGGAGGAAACCCACACAGACACAGGGAGAATGTGCAAACTCCACACAGACAGTGGCCTGAGCCGGAATTGAACCTGGGTCCCTGGCGCTGTGACCACTGTGCCGCACTTCATGTACTGCCACTCACCCAGCCTCTCCCTACATATTTCTCCTTTTCAGATATTCAGAAAATTTAGAAAATGTAGAAAAACTTACAGCACTGGAGGAGATACTCTGCCCATCCTGTCTGCACTGGCTGGAAATTGAGGCACCCAGCCTAATCCCATTTTTTTGTGTTTAGCATACATCGGATCGAATACCACCCCGTCATTACGTTATGTAATGTTTGATTTAGGACTGGAACCTTATACTTTTTCATTTACAGAGTTGTGAATCAATGTCATTCTGTACCCTAGAGAGCTGCGAATGCTCATTCATTTGAGTATATTCAAGGCCAAAACAGATAGATGTTTGGATACCAAGGGAATCGAGGAGATATGGGACCTGGTGGAAAGGTGGATCCCATGTATGCTAAACACAATAGATTGGACTTGCAAAAGCAGGCAGAAACTGGGGACTTTACCTGTTTCCCGCTCAAGACTAATGGACTTGGTTCATAGCCCTGGAGATTCTGGGGCTTCAGCGGCACATTTTAAATGAGTTGATTGTTTCTGGCTCTAATACCCTTTTAGGCAGTGACCTTTGTCATGTTGCTTGAAAGACCGGTGGAAGCAGATTTAATAGTAACTTTTAAAAGAGAATTGAACTAATTCTTGAAAAGAAATAAAAATTGCAAAGCTATGGGGAAAGAATGAGGGAGTGGATAACCCTTTCAAAGAGCTGCCACAGACACAATGGGCCAAATGACCTTTTTATGTGCCTCACGTGATGAGATTCTTTTACATGCTGCTGTCATTTCTAACTGGGCATGGCATAGATCTGAAATAAACTCAACTCACCTTCTTTTATTTTCCATATTACAGAATGTCGCTGTCGTGTGATTGGTACAATTAGCGGGATTGGAGAATGCAATCAGGTGAGCATTCCGAAGAAATTGCAGGATTAACAAGAACATAATCAGGAACAGTCTTCACACCGGGAGAATTTTGTTTTGGTTTTTAATTTGTTACCTTAATGTTTTAGGATGATGGCCAATGTTATTGTAAATCTAATGTCTGTGGTGAGCTCTGTGATTGGTGTCAAGAAGGACACTATGCCTTAGAAGAGAGGAATTATTTTGGTTGCCAAGGTGAGTCACAACATTAACAGCAAAGACTTGATGAGTCTAAATATTTCGCATTGTGATAAAATACGTGATGCCTGGTCATAATCATTCTCAAACTACTAGGCAATCCAAGTCAACCAAGAAATGCTTCTGAACACTCACCATAAGAATATAAAAAATAGGAGCCTGAGTAGTCCATATTGGCCCTTGAGCCTGCTCCACTATTCAGCAAGATCATGGCTAATGTTCTCCATCAATTCCACCTTTCCACCAGGTCCCCATATCCCTCGATTCCCTTAGTATCCAAATATCTATCTGTTTTGGCCTTGAATATACTCAATGAATGAGCATCCACAGCTCTCTAGGGTACAGAATGACATTGATCACAATACTATGAATGAAAAAGTATAAGATTCCCACCCTAAATCAAACATTACATACTGTAATGACGGGGTGGTACTCGATCCCATGTTTGCTAAACACAACAGATTGGAATTGCAAAAGCAGGCAGAAACTGGGGACTCGACCTGTTTCCCTCTCAAGACCAATCCCTCATCTACAAAGCTTGTCAGGAATGTAATAGAATATTGACTATTCACCCTGATGGGGGCAGATACAATAACTTTTATGAATCTTGACTCTATCTAGGGCAGAACATGTCATTTGTTTGGAGCCTTTGGCATTGGACTCCATATACACCAGTACCATCAATGTGTGCAATGACACTGCAATGTACATTACCTGCAGGAGCCATTGTAGCAATTCACCAAGTTTATTCAATATCACCACCCTCCCTGTAACCTAAACCACTAAAAGTAGTCATGTCATGGGAACACCATCCCTTCCAGATTTCCTTCCAAGTCACACACCATCCATATTTAGGTCATACCACTGTTCCTTCATTGTCATGCAGTCAATATCCTGGAATTCCCATCCTAACAGCACATGGGCACACCCACACCTCAAGGATAGTGGCAGTTCAAGCCATCACTTCTAAAAGGTACGTGAGATGTATATTAACCATTTCTTTGCTGGTACAAGAGCTAACTTGCAGATGCTGGAAACCTGAAGTAAAGACAGAAAATGCTGGAATTGTTCAGCAGGTCTGGCAGCACCTCTGGAGAGAAACAGAGTTAATGTTTCAGGTCAATGACTTATTGTCAGAGCTCTTGCCATTGTTAGCCATGGCTCTGTTGGTCGCACTCTTTCCTCTGAGTCAGAAGGTCATAGGTTCAGGTCCCAATTGAGAGACCTGAGTTTAAGATCTAGGCTGACATTCACAATACTTAGGGAGTGCTGCATTGCTGGGGGTGCTGTCTTTTGGATGATATTAAAGTGAAGCTCCACCTACCATCTTGGATGAATGTAAAAGATCCAGTCATACTATTTTGAAAAAGAATAGGGAACTTAACCAAGCCAATGTTTAGCCCTCACGCAGCATCACTAAAATACAGAGGACAAAATTTTCCTGTTCCGCCCGCCACGGGAATCATAGCCCTGGGGCTATGAATCATCACCCTGCAAAGGTCCATTGACTTCGGGCAGGAATTTCCAGCCTTGGGGCGAGCGTGGCTGGAAAATCCCATCCATAATATCTGATCATTATCTCATTGCTATTTGTAGAATTTTGCTGTGTGGGGAATTGGAAGAAGTTAGAAAATTAACGGGTTTTTAAGCAAGTGCTGTTAAACCTCTAACCTCTTCTAGTTCTGATGAAAGGTCATCAACCTGAAACATTAACTTTGTTTCCATCTCTATGGATGCTGTCTCACCTGCTGAATGTTTCCAGCATTTTCTGTTTTTATTTCAGATTTCCAGTCTCCAAGGTCTTTAGCTTTGTTTTTGTTTATTTCAATTTGTGCTATTTGTACTTGCATGAAATGATAAATTCTTACTCATTCCTCTCATTCTACTGACAGGCTGCCAGTGTGACATTGGAGGTTCAACTAATCTAACATGCAATCTGTCGTCAGGAACCTGCCAGTGTAGACCGAATGTAGAGGGGCGCACTTGCAACCAGTAAGATTCCAATGTACTATTTACTGTACTCAGTATGCACTATATTTGTGTGAGAATTGTTATGATGCTAGATCTAACCCCCAAGGTTTTGATAAGAACCAGTTAGGGACCAATAACATTTTGTTTAAAGTGGACAAAGTTTGGGATTCAAGACATTTGCTCAGTGAATAAAGCCACAAAATTCCATGGGTTTTGAACAAACAAAGATAAAGTTTGCTATACAGGGTGAAAAAGATAAAACAATTTACAATATCTATCTTATGCTCTAACGTTCAGGGTTAATATAAGGAACATGTGAACTAGCACACAAACTGTGGTCAAACATGTGGGCGGCACGGTAGCACAGTGGTTAGCACTGCTGCTTCACAGCTCCAGGGTCCCAGGTTCGATTCCCGGCTCGGGTCACTGTCTGTGTGGAGTTTGCACATTCTCCTCGTGTCTGCGTGGGTTTCCTCCGGGTGCTCCGGTTTCCTCCCACAGTCCAAAGATGTGCGGGTTAGGTTGATTGGCCAGGTTAAAAAAAAAATTGCCCCTTAGAGTCCTGGGATGTGTAGGTTAGAGGGATTAGCGGGTAAAATATGTGGGGGTAGGGCCTGGGTGGGATTGTGGTCGGTGCAGACTCGATGGGCCGAATGGCCTCCTTCTGCACTGTAGGGTTTCTATGATTTCTATGAACATGTCATTCTAAACAATAAATGACAAATGGGACCAAGGCAGAGTCTTCATACTTGTCAACAACCCAACCAGGTGTCAGTAACTCTGTAAGCCAACCAATCTCATTGAAATTTGTCTCTCTCACAGAGGATTCAAATGTTTTAGTCGAAGTAGGGAAGGAGGTAGAAGAGGGGGAGGGGTAGCATTATTGGTCAGAGATTGTATCACAGTGTCAGAGAGGAGGTTTGATGAGGACTTATCTGTTGAGGTAGTATGGGCGGAGATTAGAAATAGGAGAGGAGAGGTCACCCTGTTGGGAGTCTTTTATAGACCTCCTAAAAGTTCTAGAGAGGTTGAGGAAAGGATTGCGGAGTCAATCCTGCTTAGGAGTGAAAGTAATAGGGCAATTGTTATGGGGGATTTTAACTTGACTAATATTGACTGGAATTGTTATAGCTCTAGCTCGTTAGAGGGGTCAGTTTTTGTTCAAAGCGTGCAGGAAGGTTTTTTGACTCAGTATGTAGACAGGCCAACTAGAGGTGAGGCTATATTGGATCTGGTGCTGGGAAATGAGCCAGACCAGGTGCTAGACTTGGAAGTTGGTGTGCATTTTGGTGATAGTGACCACAATTCGGTTACGTTCACCTTAGTGATGGAAAGGGATAGGCATGAACCTCGGGCCAGTGGTTTTAGCTGGGGGAAGGGTAATTATGAGGCTATTAGGAGAGAATTAGGAAACATAGGTTGGACTAGGAGATTACAGGGACTGGGAACGTCCGACATGTGGAGTTTTTTCAAGGAGCAGCTACTGCGAGTCTGTGATAGGTATGTCCCTGTCAGGCAAGGAGGAATTGGTAGGGCTAGGGAACCGTGGTGCACCAAAAAAGTTTCTTTGTTGGTTAAAAAGAAAAAGGAGGCTTATGTTCGGATGAGACGTGAGCACTCGGGTAGTGCACTAGAAAGCTTTAGATTGGCTAAGAGGGAGTTGAAGAGCGAGCTTAGAAGGGCTAAAAGGGGACATGAGAAGACTTTGGCGGATAGGGTTAAAGAGAATCCTAAGGCGTTCTATAGGTATGTCAAGAACAGAAGGTTGGTTAGGGCAAGTTTAGGGCCAGTTATAGATGGCAGAGGGAAGTTATGTGTGGAACCGGAGGAGATTGGTGAAGCATTGAACCAATATTTCTCTTCGGTGTTCACGCAAGGGGACATGAATATAGCTGAGGAGGACACTGGGTTGCAAGGGAGTAGAATAGACAGTATTACAGTTGATAAGGAGGATGTGCAGGATATTCTGGAGGGTCTGAAAATAGATAAATCCCCTGGTCCGGATGGGATTTATCCAAGGATTCTCTGGGAGGCAAGAGAAGTGATTGCAGAGCCTCTGGCTCTGATCTTCAGGTCGTCGTTGGCCTCTGGTATAGTACCAGAAGATTGGAGGTTAGCGAATGTTGTCCCATTGTTTAAGAAGGGGAACAGAGACTTCCCCGGGAATTATAGACCGGTGAGTCTCACTTCTGTTGTCGGCAAGATGTTGGAAAAAATTATAAGGGATAGGATTTATAGTTATTTGGAGAGTAATGAATTGATAGGTGATAGTCAGCATGGTTTTGTGGCAGGTAGGTCGTGCCTTACTAACCTTATTGAGTTTTTTGAGAAAGTGACCAAGGAGGTGGATGGGGGCAAGGCAGTGGACGTGGTATATATGGATTTTAGTAAGGCGTTTGATAAGGTTCACCATGGTAGGCTTCTGCAGAAAATGCAGATGTATGGGATTGGGGGTGATCTAGGAAATTGGATCAGGAATTGGCTAGCGGATAGGAAACAGAGGGTGGTGGTTGATAGTAAATATTCATCATGGAGTGCGGTTACAAGTGGTGTACCTCAAGGATCTGTTTTGGGGCCACTGCTGTTTGTAATATTTATTAATGATCTGGATGAGGGTATAGTTGGGTGGATTAGCAAATTTGCTGATGACACCAAAGTCGGTGGTGTGGTAGACAGTGAGGAAGGGTGTCGTAGTTTGCAGGAAGACTTAGACAGGTTGCAAAGTTGGGCCGAGAGGTGGCGGATGGAGTTTAATGCGGAGAAGTGTGAGGTAATTCACTTTGGTAGGAATAACAGATGTGTTGAGTATAGGGCTAACGGGAGGACTTTGAATAGTGTGGAGGAGCAGAGGGATCTAGGTGTATGTGTGCATAGATCCCTGAAAGTTGGGAATCAAGTAGATAAGGTTGTTAAGAAGGCATATGGTGTCTTGGCGTTTATTGGTAGGGGGATTGAATTTAGGAGTCGTAGCGTTATGTTGCAACTGTACACAACTCTGGTGCGGCCGCACTTGGAGTACTGTGTGCACTTCTGGTCCCCACATTACAGGAAGGATGTGGAGGCTTTGGAGAGGGTGCAGAGGAGGTTTACCAGGATGTTGCCTGGTATGGAGGGGAGATCCTATGAGGAGAGGCTGAGGGATTTGGGATTGTTTTCGCTGGAAAGGCGGCGGCTAAGAGGGGATCTTATTGAAACATATAAGATGATTAGAGGTTTAGATAGGGTGGATAGTGATAGCCTTTTTCCTCTGATGGAGAAATCCAGCACGAGGGGGCATGGCTTTAAATTGAGGGGGGGTAGTTATAGAACCGATGTCAGGGGTAGGTTCTTTACCCAGAGGGTGGTGAGGGATTGGAATGCCCTGCCAGCATCAGTAGTAAATGCGCCTAGTTTGGGGGCGTTTAAGAGATCCGTAGATAGGTTCATGGACGAAAAGAAATTGGTTTAGGTTGGAGGGTCACAGTTTTTTTTTTAACTGGTCGGTGCAACATCGTGGGCCGAAGGGCCTGTTCTGCGCTGTAATGTTCTATGTTCTATGATTCTATTGTCACCTTCGAGAATCGAAACTGAGAATTCCCTCAAAAGGTCGTTCCAACTTAGATGGCATCAACTATGGCCCACTTTGCAGGATTTCAATCACATTCCCAAAGATTCCATTCCCCTGGATTCCCAAGTATGCACTCAAGCACCAATTCACTAGCACAACGTCAGCTCTTTGGCCACGCCATGTAGAACATGACCACTCCAAAGGAGTACCTTTGCCCCAGTGGTCTGCAGCACAGAATCACCAACCTCCAACTGCCTTCTTGGATCTGCACGGCTTCTTCTAAGCCCCGTTCAATTACTAGGCCTTCTCCGAATCCTTTTCTCTTAAAGTCTGTTGACTGCGGCCCTTTTCCTGTTTGAAGCCTGTTTCTTTGCTCCTCTCTTTTTTACGCTGACCTGGGATTTCCTTTTGGGGCCTCTCCCTTTGGGACCTCTCCTTGTCCCCTTTTCCTGTCCCCTGCCTGGGACAGCAGTCTTCCGTGGCACTCTGTTCCCAGTCTGAGCATACAAAAGCTGCAAAATCTGTTGGGAGTTGATATTCCTGACCTCTGCTTTCAGCAAGGTAAGTATAGCTTTCCTAACAGGATAAAACATTGAAAATTCAATTAATTTTTTACGTTGTCCACATTCACTTTGTTAGTTCAGCTCTGTGCGACTCATCTTCCATTGCTGGCGGAAATAAGGAAAAGTTTTTAAAAAGGATGTAACAGAATCTTAAAACTAAAACTTCTCCACGGCATTTTCTGAATACATGGAGATGGTTCGGCACCTTACCTAACCAATGGTACACTGCTTGTCAGGTCCACATATGCATTTTAACTGCTTGGCTGATCTCAGGCAGAAACAGCTGTGTTTACTCAAAACTTCACACCTCTGAATACTAAAATAAAATTGCTATTTCAATATTGTAGCGAAAAGACTAATTAAACAGTTGCATCAGTAAATAAAACGCTCCCCTTTGTTTAGAACACCCGTGGCCACTCAGTACACGCTAGCAAAGAAATCAAGGAGGATTCTTTGATCACATGTGCCAAGAAAAGCAAAAGACAAGACAAAGGGGAAGATATTCATGACATAAATCTCAGCAAATAGGCTGTTTGACTCTTTAGAAGTAAATAAGATCAGTGAGACAGAGAGCAGAAATTGAGAGAAATGTGTGAATTGACATCATACTCTGTAAATCCTATTAAAATTGGTGCTGATTTGACAAAAGCCTCTTAAATGTCATAACTGCCATCACATATAATGGAAAAGTTGTGTTCTTTTTTTACTCCATTCTTAAGGTTACAAAGCCAATGCGCAGAGTTGAATGTGTGAGCCCTTAATCCATCTCATTGCTTGTTCCGAAAACCAATTCAAATTTAATCTAATTCATGGTCCCACAGCAGAGACATACAAGATCCAAAGTTGACGAGAAAAGGCATTGCACCTGATCTTGGGCTTGATTGGATGCTTGACTTAGCCAAAAGGTTGAGAAGCGCACACCTGCCAGATGATCATAATTTCACCCCTGTTGTGTTCTCATCATAGGGACCACTCCAATTTTTATAATCAGAATACTATCTCAATGGAAACAAATTAAAACATGCTACCGTGCAAAGGGACCTGGGGGTCCTTGTGCATGAGACGCAAAAGCCCAGTCTGCAGGTACAACAGGTGATCAAGAAGGCAAATGGGATGTTGGCCTACATTGCGAGGGGGATAGAATATAAAAGCAGGGATGTCTTGATGCACCTGTACAGGGCATTGGTGAGGCCGCAGCTGGAATACTGTGTGCAGTATTGGTCCCCTTATATGAGGAAGGATATATTGGCATTGGAGGGAGTGCAGAGAAGGTTCACCAGGTTGATACCGGAGATGAGGGGTTTGGATTATGAGGAGAGGCTGAGGAGATTGGGTTTGTACTCGTTGGAGTTTAGAAGGATGAGGGGGGATCTTATGGAGACTTATAAGATAATGCGGGGTCTGGATAGGGTGGAGGCGGAGAGATTCTTTCCACTTAGTAAGGAAGTTAAAACTAGAGGACACAGCCTCAAAATAAAGGGGGGTCGGTTTAAGACAGAGTTGAGGAGGAACTTCTTCTCCCAGAGGGTGGTGAATCTCTGGAATTCTCTGCCCACTGAGGTGGTGGAGGCTACCTCGCTGAATATGTTTAAAGCGCGGATGGATGGATTCCTGATCGGTAAGGGAATTAAGGGTTATGGGGATCAGGCGGGTAAGTGGTACTGATCCACGTCAGATCAGCCATGATCTTATTGAATGGCGGGGCAGGCTCGAGGGGCTAGATGGCCTACTCCTGCTCCTATTTCTTAAGTTCTTATGTTCTTATTTCAGTACTATTTAAATTGCTCCAAGTTGATGATTTTTTTGTGCAATTATGGAGTCAAATTTTGATGGCTATTTTATTCATCACTTCCTACCAAATAGTAAGTTAACGAACACATGCAATAAATAAAAAGGAATGTTGGCCTTGACCTGGAGGCAATGTGGAATAGAAAGGAGTCAAAGTTATACTTGTGTCAGACTCTGGTTAAACCTATCTGTGGTACCTATCATCAGTTCTGGGCACCACTCCTTAGAAAGGATATATTGACTTTAGAACAGATAAGAGCACATATTCACCAAAATGATGGGCGGCACGATGGCACAGTGGTTAGCACTGCTGCCTCACAGCGCCAGGGACCCGGATCCAATTCCGGCTGGGGTCACTGTCTGTGTGGAGTTTGCACATTTTCCCCGTGTCTGCATGGGTTTCCTTCAGGTGCTCCAGTTTCCTCCCACAGACTGAAAGACGTGCTAGTTAGGTGCATTAGCCTGAATAGGCGCCAGAGTGTGGCGACTAGGAGAATTTCACAGTAACTTCATTGCAGTGTTAATGTAAGCCTTACTTGTGACTAATAATAAACTTTTTTTTAACTTGATGCCAGGCCTATAAAAGGTTTAAATTGTCGGGAAGAGTTACACAGAATTTAATGCCCTCCCGTGATGTGTTTGGTGGCAGAGATTCCCTGCTGTCTTCCCTGAATGGCCTTCCTACCCTGCTGCCAGTTTATTTTTTACTTATTCATGAGACATGGGTGTTGCTGGCTGAGCTAGCATTTATTGCCCATCCCTGAGGGCATTTAAGAGTCAACCACATTGCTGTGGGTCTGGAGTCACATGTAGGGCAGACTACAAAAAGACAACAGATTTCCTTCCCTCTTGAACATTTGAGAACCAGATGGGTTTTTATGACAATCAACAGTGGTTTCATGGTCATTATTAGACTTTTAATTCCAGATTTTTTTATTGAATTCAAATTTCACCATCTGCCATAGTAGGATTCAAACCTGAGTCTCCAGAGCATTATCCTGGGTCTCAGGATTACCAGTCCAATGACAATACCCCTGTGCCACCACCTTCATAAATTGAAATGTGATGTTTTAAGAGTTTCACCAGAAGAAAGACATTTGATATCCACTCTTTTTATGTGTATTCATTAATCCCAGGAACATTCCAGCTCCTGATTGATATGTATTTTAAACAAGAAGCAATGGAGAGAAAACAGGGCTTTAATTTTGTGGTGGGGCAATCTCCCCTCTCAGGTGGCCATTAGAGATCCCACAGCACTATTGAAAAAGAGCAGGAGAGTTCTCTGCAGTTTCCTGGCTAATATTTATCCCTTGGCATTGCTAAAACAAATAGTCAGGTCACTATCACATTGATCTGATAAATAAATAAATCATATCTTTTGCACGATGATATTATTTGCTGAGACTAAAGTATCTAACCTGTATTTGAAGGCCAAGGAACAACCACTATTTCCCAGATCTTCACCATTTGAAGTATGAGATTGAAGATGGCACAACGCCCAATGGAAGAGCAGTTCGGTTTGGATATGATCCACAGGAGTTCCTGCACTTCAGCTGGAGAGGCTATGCACAGATGTCAACAGTGCAAGTATGTGATCAAAGCTTCTGATGAAATGGGTGCCTAACCCTCTCAGATTTACTGGAAAAAGCTTCATACTCAATCTTACAGAATCTGTAGTTTCACAATGCAACTGTTTGCCCATTTAAAGAGATTAAAGAGCATTAAGTTTGAAACAAGAATTGTGAACATAGATGGGGCGAGCCGGGATAATCGCACGAGAGCCAAGAAATCAGGACCGTGCCCGATTTCTCGGCTCTCACAATTTTACTGGCACGGGATTTCCAGCGTGATCAGCCTTTTGCCCATTTCCAGCGTGAGGCTGAATATATTATGTAAATTTATTTTAATCCTCATTTCCATGTGATTAGCGAGCTCAGGATCCAATCGTCCGGGCTCACTTGCCTTTGTGGCCTTGCTGGGAGAGGTTCTGTCCAGCGAGGAAAACACCTGGTCCCACAAACGGGAAACAGTCGTGTTGCTCTCGCTGGTAGAACCAGAGGCAATTGAGCCCCCCCCCCCAAGGAGGTTGAGGGCAAGGAGTGGGGTGTCCCTTGGGCAGTGCCAGCCTGGCACCTTAGCAGTGCCAGCCTGATCTGTTAGCAATGCCCAATGGGGCCTGAAGGAAGTGGGGCCTATGGGGGTGGGGCCTGAAAGGAGCAGTGCCAAGCCCAAAGGGTCCGATCAAAGGGGGCTGCTGATGCTCTGCAGCTGTGATCAGTGGGGCAGGGAGGGGGGACTCACTGCCGTTCTGCAGACAATCGGTGGGTGGGGGTGTGATCATTCTGGGGGAGAAGCGGGGGCGATATTTGCAGGTGGTATAGGGCTTGGCTGCGGGCCCCTACCATAGCTGGAGGGAGGAGTCCTTTGAGGCTGGCTGCAGCAGCAGAGGCCTGACAGATGTCTCTCTCTTTCTCTCTCTCTGTCAGGCCTCTGCTGTTGCAAGTACACGTGCAGTCACAGACATCTGCACATGCGCAATAGCTCCCTCTGCTGCTGGAGCAAGCTAGCTGGCAAATTAAACCCTGCCCTCTAGTGGCTGGAAATGGTCTGGCTCATTTTTTCATGCATAAGATTGGGAGTGAAGACTTGCCCAGAAAACAGATCTGAAACACTTCCATTTTCACGCTAGCTGGACACTGAAGTTTTTCTTGTAAAATTCCACTCTTCTTTTGTGTTAGATGACAATTAGACTGAAAAAAATAAAGTACTGACATGCTCTGAGTGGGAGGGACTTTAGAGGTATGTTTTGCATGATATACTGGTTGGATAAATGTGTGTCGGTCTTATTCCCATTACAGTAGCAAAATTCCGTTTTTTTAGAAATGTAACTGGTGCAGTTTTCATACAGTCTTGCAAATATGCAAAATTGAGCATAATTACATCCCACAGTCAAGAATTGTAAATCTGATCACAATGCGACTTCCCAAACATTTACCCTGTTTGGGGTCATAAAGTGGATTAGTTGTTCTTTTATGGCAGGTTGAGTGTAGCTATATTCCACTCTTCTCCAGGCAGTTTGTTTTTAAATTATATTGGTAAGAATTTTTCAGACAGTTGTTTCCTGCCCCATCACTTGAGAGTCAACAGGAAATGCATTCCAGCTGATCACAGCAACCCCACAGCCAATGCTCTGAGGAGCATTCATTGGCCCCAGTCAGGATTTCACCCCTTGCTCTAGAAGAAGCCCTGCCTCAGAGAAATGCTGGCCAATCTGATTGGATGGCAAATATGTATCGCCGCAGCGCCTGCAGCAGCAATGGCTAGGATTGGACTATCAGATTTGAAAGCTCAGAGTCCAGGACCAAGTAAGTGCAGGTGGTTTCAGGGAGGGGAGTGACACCCGGAAGTGCGTCGATCATGGCCAATCCCCCTAACCTGCACAACTTTCGACTGTGGGAGGAAACTGAAACACCTGGAGGAAACTCATACAGACACGGGGAGAAACTGAACAGACAGTCACCCAGGGCTGGAATTGAACCCAGGTCCCTGGCACTGTGACACAGCAGTGCTAGCCACTATGACACCATATAACCCCAGGAGTTTTGATGGGCCAGAAAAGAAAAGAGTGAGCATTTGTGGGGAGCAGATCTTGAGGGGATCATGTCTGATATGGGATGGGGTGTGTCCTTGAGGGAGACACCCCTCCTTTCCTGTTAGAGACAAGAGCAGGGTGATCCGCTCGTTTCTCCCCTGCCCTTGATTTAGTCCCACCAGCCAAAATTGAGGCTGAGTGGGATTGGCCACTGTTAGAGCCTGAATTGGGGTGAAGGTTGGCAGACCTTCCTGGGCTTTGCCGTCCTTAAGAAATCTGCGGATAGGTTGAGGCAGGAAGGAGGTTAATGGGAAAGCCACCTGTGAAATCTTACAGGCTCCCTCCATCTGCAAACTCCCCCAGTGAACTGTAAAGTTCTGCCCATGATGTTTTATGATATCTTTACTGAAGGCCTTTGTTAAAAATGATGATTGTCGGTCCTAACTTGGCTAATGTGCTGTACTTGTTCTTAAAAGCAACCTTTCTGTCAATGCCTCTGATAGCCCATTGCTCTTTCTCTTTCTGTTGGCCTTTATGGCAAAGGGGATGAAAGGGTTTTGCTACAACTTCGGGGAGACAATGACCTCGTGGTATTATCGCTAGACTATTAATCCAGAAACTCACCTAATGTTCTGGGGACCGGGGTTCGAATCCCACCATGGAAGATGGTAAAATTTGAATTCAATTTAAAAAAAACTGGAATTAAGAATCTACTGGTTACCATGGAGGCAGTTCAAAGAAGTTCATGGGATTGATTCCTGGGATGAACGGGTTGTCTTATAGAGAAAGGTCAAGCAGGTTAGGCCTTTATTCACTGAAGTTTAAAAGCATGAGAGGTGACGATATTGAAATATGAATCTGAGGAAACTTGGCAGAGAATGTGCACATGGCAGAACTGGGGCCTTGTTTCAGAATATGGAACTACCCATTTAAGACATAGAAGAAGAGAAATTTCTTCTCAAAGTTCATGAATCTTTGAAATTCTCTATCCCAGAGAGATGTGGAGACCGAGTCATTAAATATATTCAAAGCTGAGATAGATTTTTGAACTATGGGAAGTCAAGAGTTATGGGGAACAACAGGAAAGTATAGTTGAGATCAAGATCAGATCAGCCAGGACTTTATGGCAGCTTGAGGGGACCATACAGTCTACTCCTGTTCCTTTTCTTCCTATAGAACTTCCATTTATGCTTGTTTTGCCTGCATAAGAGTGCTTTTTCAATTCAAGTTAGTATCCCAGTTTGCCATTGTCATTCGGGGGAAATTATTGATCCATGACTTTTAATACCCTTAAATAACAAATATCTATAAATCCCTACCTCAACTGCTTTTTGGAGAGAGTTGTAGTAAATGCATTAATTGGCGACCACCAATTAGCTAACAAACAACAACAGGTTTATTACTATTTACAATTATATACAGAATGCTGCAATCAATAGGTTCATTCTCAGCCCGATGATCAATCTGGCTGCAAAAGCCCACGCTTTTCCCCAAGGATCCCCACGCTTGTTTCCCATTGGGCAATCGGGTCATCTTACCCTTCCAGTGTACACCCCTTAAAGGGGCCAACTACTACAAGCGTTTTCTAAATTTCCAATACTTTTTGCGTGCAGAAATGCTTCCTGACATCAGCCCTGAATGGTGTTTAGTACCAGAATGAGTTCTGTTATATGTTGTAAAGCAAATTCCCAGTCAGACTCAATGAGAGTATAGCTATAACCATTATAAGTAAGATCTTTGCAGGTATATTATGAGAATTCAACCTTTTCACACTATAAAGAGCTCAGTAATTTTAAGTTGTAAGCAATCTTCTAATTAAAGTGGAGTAATCCTGTGCAATATTATAATTTAGGGATTGAATTGAGCTTGCTGTGTGTCTTTTTTTGCCCAACTTCTCTGCTGCTAACATACTACAGTTCGGGGTTACCAGTGCAGAAAACACCATTGCTTGCTTTATGGCGTGCGAGTGCTACTTAGTGTGATTCTTCTGCTATGGTGGAGTTTGGGTTTTCCTCATGCTCCTTTGACTGCTTTTTTCTTCCCAGCCAGAGGTGATCATGTCTATCACTGTGACTTCTCCTAATCTGTTTCGCATAATCTTCCGGTACAAGAACCGTACCCCAAAGCCTGTTAGAGGAAGGATCTCAATCACTGAGGAAGTAAATGTTGATTCTTGCTGTAACTGTAAGTGGCTTTCATTTCTGCACCATCTTTCCAAAATCTTAACATACCAACTTACTACCCTTATTTATCTCTGTGAGGTGATTCCCTTTGACTTTGAAGGATCTCCCTCTAACTGGCTGGTCTTCATTCTGCATGTGCTCCCTCAACTAGCACTGCTGCTAACTCTGCTTTTAGATCTCCCTTCCAGTCATGTTCATTAACTTCACTTTTACAGAATAACGTGAGGGTAACAGTGCATGTGGAGAATAGAAACCACAATTTGTTCCGCATCGCCTTCAGATATATTAACCCAGGATTTACTACTGTGTACGGCCATGTAACAGTTTATCGAGCACAACCAAGCACAGGTAAGGCTGAACAGTATAGATGGTCCAAAAACTTAACCAGCCTGAAGGATTGCCATTTTACGGTAAGTAATAAAATTATTTATTTAAATCCTTTTGGATTTTACCTAACAGTGAATGCTGCATTTGCATGGGTAACATATATAGAGTTGCCAATTCTGTATTCCTGGAGGTTTTGTTACATCACAGCCCACTTCTGACTATGACTCCATGCTCCTACCATGCACATTCTCCTCGTGTCTGCGTGGGTTTCCTCCGGGTGCTCCGGTTTCCTCCCACAGTCCAAAGATGTGCGGGTTAGGTTGATTGGCCAGGTTAAAAATTGCCCCTTAGAGTCCTGGGATCCGTAGGTTAGAGGGATTAGCGGGTAAATATGTGGGGGTAGGGCCTGGGTGGGATTGTGGTCGGTGCAGACTCGATGGGCCGAATGGCCTCCTTCTGCACTGTAGGGTTTCTATTCTATGAATACCATGGGGTTGCCCAACACATCCATCCATATGGTTCACCACCTTCCCACAGCCAACCGGCAAGAGGATAGGCTGATCATTATTTGATCGGATTCTTGACTGTCAGTCAAGCAACCTTTTCTCCCATCTCCAGTAATTTTGTAACTAAAAACCAAAAGTGTCCAAAGAAATTTCTTTGAAGAAATTCAAGCTCTCTCTTGGACTCAGCCTCTTTGGCTTGGTCTTCAGCTTGGTCTCGCTGGCTCTCAGCCTCACTTGGCCTCACCAAGAGGCTCCAAGACTATCTAGAGGGTTGGCAACCTGAGTAACATAATAAACTGTGATAACTTCAGCCTGTGTCTTGGAGTAGCTGCAATTGCATTCAACCGTTAACTGTACATACAGGTTCCACTGTTAGCTAGCAAACCCTACTGGCTTGGAACTTCCTTGAGAACACCATTACAACAAAATCTACAATAATGTCTGCCAACAGGAATTGCTGCCTAAGATCCTGCGGGAAAACAAATGTAAATTCTGCAGTATAGGGCAGCACGTTGGCACAGTGGTTAGCACTGCTGCCTCACAGCGCCAGGGACTCGGGTACGATTCCCAGCTTGGGTCACTGTCTGTGTGGAGTCTGCACGTTCTCCCCGTGTCTGCATGGGTTTCCTCCGGGTCCTCTAGTTTCCTCCCACAGTCCGAAAGACGTGCTGGTTAGATGGATTGGCCATGCTAAATTCTCCCTCAGTGTACCCGAACAGGCGCTGGAGTGTGGCGACAAGGGGATTTTCACAGTAACTTCATTGCAGTGTTAATGTAAGCCTACTTGTGACACTAATAAATAAACTTAAACTTAATTGTCTAATATTCCAATTCCTGCTTTCTAATTGGCTGGGTCATAAGTTCAAATTAATAGTTGGTTGTTGTCATGTCCCAACAAAATGGATCAAAAACTATATGCTAACATATTTAACTCTTTAAAAGAAATCATGGGATGCCACTGGCAAGGCCAGCATTTATTACCCATTCCTCATTGCCTTTTGGAAGGTGGTAATGAGTTACTTTGAGTAAACTGAGTGGCTCACTAGGCCATTTCAGGACATTTAAAGGTTAACCACTTTGCTGTAGATCTGGAGTCACATGTAGGCCAAAAGAGGTAAGGATCGCAGATTTCCTTCCTTAAAGGATGCCAGAAAACCAGACAGCTTTTTACAATCCGATGGCTTCTTGGACACCATGAAGCTTTTATTTTAATCTGATTTTTATTTAATTAGTAATTGAATTTAAATTCCCCACATACCCGTGGTGAGATTTGAATCATACCTCTGAATTGTCAGGCCTCTGGATTGCTCGTCCAGTAACATTACTCCCCTTGCTATTTTGATATCTGCCTCCCCAAATCACATAATAAATGCCTACCCAAATCAGCATATCACATAAACATAAAGAATTCAGGGATCCTACAAACTCTACAGTTGTGCTTTAGTCATTCTTAAAATTAAGCTATGCATTTTGGATGAAAAATGAGGAGAAGCACGATAAACTAAATGGCGACAAGGAGGTTCAAGGACAGAGAAACCTCAGGGTTCACATACATACATCTTTAAAGGTAGCAGGGTAAGTTGATAAAGCTGTTAGCAAAACATGTGGGACCCTTTATTAATGAGAGTTGGCTCAGTAATCCTGAGATCTGATTGAACATCCATCGTAAATGCTATTAACACCTGGGAGAGTCAGGGCTAGTTTAGAGTTGCCATCTTCTGATGTAGGCCCAATGTGGGAACAGAGACAGGTGGGTGCTGAAACTGAAAAGGTTAGAAGACTGCCTCTGTTCATTTGGACATCGGCTCAGTTCTGTGAATGACTGTTAGGCTCCTAGGCCCTCACCCCTCACTTACTTATCCCCCATACCTTTCCATTCCCCTCATCCAGTATCCACTATGCACAGAAACCAGGAGCCCTATAATAACACAGGGAAATCTCTGAAACGCTTATGACATTAAAAAAAATCATCTATTCATACTCCGTTGAAAAAATTGCCCCCTTAGAAACTCATAAAACTGTTAAACACACACGCAGCCACTGACATTTGCCTTAAAATCAAACTTGCCTCTCAAATGTTCATTAATTTGTCAAATAAACAAAGAGCCACTTAAAAAGCTTGCAAAATATTTTCTCCTGCAATTGAACAAAGCACACAGTCCCCTTCTCAGCTGTATCGAAAGCCCCAGCTGAGCTAATTCCACTAGGTGGATTTAAGGTTTAGAACTCAGCCATGCATTCATAATAGGATTACATTGACAACTAATTAAACAAACCCTACAGACCTCAATACTTTGAAGTTGTCTAACTAGATGGCTAAACATCTACTCCTTTTTTCTTTTAAAGGTTCACCAAGATGGAATTTAAATCAAAGAAGTCTGGCATCTGTTCAGTTTGTTCCAAAAGCTCAACAGATGTCTGGACTTTGTGAAAATCAAAGCATAAGACCATACGAGCAGAATTAGGCCACTCGGCCCATCGAGTCTGCTCCACCATTCAATCATGGCTAATATTTTTCTCATCCCCATTCATAGAAATTATAGAAACCCTATAGTGCAGAAGGAGGCCATTCGGCCCATCGAGTCTGCACCGACCACAATCCCACCCAGGCCCTATCCCCACATATTTACCCGCTAATCCCTCTAACCTACGCATCCCAGGACTCTAAGGGGCAATTTTTAACCTGGCCAATCAACCCAACCCGCACATCTTTGGACTGTGGGAGGAAACCGGAGCACCCGGAGGAAACCCACGCAGACACGAGGAGAATGTGCAAACTCCACACAGACAGTGACCCAAGCTGGGAATCGAACCCGGGACTCTGGAGCTGTGAAGCAGCAGTGCTAACCACTGTGCTACCGTGCCGCCCTGTGCAAACTCCACACAGACAGTGACCCGAGCCAGGAATCGAACCCAAACATTCTCCTGCCTTTTCCCCAAAACCCCTGATCCCTTATTAATCAAGAACCCATCTATCTCTGTCTTGAAGACACTCAATGACCTGGCCTCCACAGCCTTCTGCGGCAAAGAGTTCCACAGGTTCACCACTCTCTGGCTGAAGAATGGTGTCTAGACTAAGTCAGATTCCCAATACTGTTGAAAGCACTTTTATCCCACTTACCCATTGCTAGCTCACTTAGCCTTTTAAGGAGGGAATACTATGAACAATCACTGAATTAAAGCCATGCTTAAATCATCATATGCCATTACATTCTGACGTTGGAAATTGGTAAGAGCTTTTAAACTTACCAGTCAAAAGGTTCCCGATTCCACAACAGGCTTCACGCAAGGTTCATGAACTAACTGACTGGATACATTTCACGTAACTTTCATAAACCTACTGGCTTTGCTGAAGGTTTCAATCTCTGGGAAATTCACAATTTAGGGCAAACATTTAGAATACTGTACCCGTGTCACTGAGTGTGTGTCAGGCTGCAACCCACCACCTGTCCCATGCTGATCAAAAGGACAGCGAGTGAGAATTGCTTGGAAAATTTTAAATTTAAGTTCCCCTACCTCCATTTTAGGCTGCCTGACCTGACCAACATTGGGTAGGCAAAATCCGGTCCATTGAGTACTAGTGCAAGAAATTTATAGTGAATCTTTATAAATCACAAGTTAAGTCTCAGCTAAGTACTGCGTCCAATTCTGGGCACTGCACTTCAGCTACCTTGGCTTAAATTCTGCATCTCTATCTGCAACAACCTATAGTCCAAAATTTGTGAATGATCCAGTCTTTTCATTTTGTTCCTAGTGTTGTCCCAGGCAAAAGAAATTATCTTTCCTCGTAGTAAAAAGCCATCTTTTGTTACGGTTGCGAGAAGTAACTATGGTGACCCTTTCCCGCTCACACCCGGGACTTGGATTGTCAATATTGAGGCAGATGGAGTGCTCTTGGTGAGAACAATATATATTATATCATGGCTTGGTAAAATTCTTATTTGTAACTCTTAAAATTGATTGAACATCTGTCGGGATGAAAGTAAACTTTCTCATCAGATTCAGTCTTTGAGTTGATTGTCTAATCCATCAATGTATGTTTAAATCTGCACATTAGGATTATCTGATCCTGCTGCCCAGTGATTATTATGAAGCTCCGATTCTGCAGCTACAGGTGACCGATCCCTGCACTTCCGCTGCTAACCCTGAACAGCTGGGAAAAAAGTAAGCAAAACACAGATAGAAAATTTCTGTAGATTTTAGAGTTGAAGAACATAGAAAAGCTACAGCACAAACAGGCCCTTCGGCCCACAAGTTGCGCCGAACATGTCCCTACCTACTAGGCTTACCTCTAACCCTCTATCTTACTAACTTCCATGAACTTACCCAAAAGTCTCTTAAAAGACCCTATCGAATCCGCCTCCACCACCACTACCGGCAGCTGATTCCACGCACCCACCACCCTCTGAGTGAAAAACTTACCCCTAACATCTCCTCTGGACCTACTCCCCAGCACCCTAAACCTGTGACCTCTCGTGACAACCATTTCAGCCCTGGGTAAAAACCTCTGAGAATCCACTCTATCAATACCTCTCAACATCTTATACACCTCTATCAGGTCACCTCTCATCCTTCGCCTCTCCAAGGAGGATAGACCCAGCTCTCTCAACCTATCCTCATAAGGCATGCCGCCTAATCCAGGCAACATCCTTGTAAATCTCCTCTGCACCCTTTCTATGGCTTCCACATCCTTTCTGTAATGAGATGTCAAGAACAGGACACATTTGGGAGTGAAATGCTAACTCTCTGTTTTGTGAGTGAAAACCCTTCATTGGTTCAGGAGCACAGAAGTGATGAGCGACCAATCAGATCCCTTTCACATCCCTGCCCGCCACCCTGCCCAAGAAAATTAAAGCCAGAATTCCCCGGCGTTTGCTGACCTACCTTGGCTTCAGTTTTAAATTCTCATCCTTGTTTTCAAATCTTTCCATGCCCTCGCACCGTGCCTAACTCTGTAATCTCTTTGAGCCCCACAACTCTTTGAGATATGTGGTCCCCCTATTCTGGGCTCTTGAGCATCCCCAATTTTAAAATTAGTGGCCCTGTCTTCAGCTGTCCCAAACTCTGAAATTTCCTCCATAAACCTCTCTACCTCCCTCTCCATCTTTAAGAACCTGAGGTCCCATTGTTGTGGGTCTGGAATCACATGTAGGCCAGACCAGGTAATGATGGCAGATTTCCTCCCCTAAAGGACATTAGTGAACCAGATGGGTTTTTCCAACAATCAACAATAAAGAACAAAGAACAAAGAACAGTACAGCACAGGAAACAGGCCCTTCGGCCCTCCAAGCCTGTGCCGCACCTTGGTCCAACTAGACCAATCGTTTGTATCCCTCCATTCCCAGGCTGCTCATGTGACTATCCAGGTAAGTCTTAAACGATGTCAGCGTGCCTGCCTCCACCACCCTACTTGGCAGCGCATTCCAGGCCCCCACCACCCTCTGTGTAAGAAACGTCCCTCTGATGTCTGAGTTATACTTCGCCCCTCTCAGCTTGAGCCCGTGACCCCTCGTGATCGTCACCTCCGACCTGGGAAAAAGCTTCCCACTGTTCACCCTATCTATACCCTTCATAATCTTGTATACCTCTAATAGATCTCCCCTCATTCTCCGTCTTTCCAAGGAGAACAACCCCAGTCTACCCAATCTCTCCTCATAGCTAAGACCCTCCATACCAGGCAACATCCTGGTAAACCTTCTCTGCACTCTCTCCAATGCCTCCACGTCCTTCTGGTAGTGTGGTGACCAGAACTGGACGCAGTACTCCAAATGTGGCCTAACCAGCGTTCTATACAGCTGCATCACCAGACTCCAGCTTTTATACTCTATACCCCGTCCTATAAAGGCAAGCATACCATATGCCTTCTTCACCACCTTCTCCACCTGTGTTGCCACCTTCAAGGATTTGTGGACTTGCACACCTAGGTCCCTCTGTGTTTCTATACTCCTGATGACTCTGCCATTTATTGTATAACTCCTCCCTACATTATTTCTTCCAAAATGCATCACTTCGCATTTATCCGGATTAAACTCCATCTGCCACCTCTCCGCCCAATTTTCCAGCCTATCTATATCCTGCTGTATTGCCCGACAATGCTCTTCGCTATCCGCAATTCCAGCCATCTTCGTGTCATCCGCAAACTTGCTGATTACACCAGTTACACCTTCTTCCAAATCATTTATATATATCACAAATAGCAGAGGTCCCAGTACAGAGCCCTGCGGAACACCACTGGTCACAGACCTCCAGCCGGAAAAAGACCGTTTCATGATCATCATTAGATTTTTAATTCCAGATTTTTGTTGAATTCAAATTTCACCATCTGCTGTGGTGGCATTCGAACCTGGTGTCTGGATTAACACTACGCCACTACACTTCAAATTCACGTATATTGGACAATTATGAGGAGCAGATAAAGAACTGACTGAATATGAACAAGTCCAGAAAGAGATAGGATGACGAGTAGAGGTCATATTTTTTGACAAGACCAAGAACCATAAAACAGGCTAGAAACAGTGCACCTAGACTAGACCAGGTGCTAGCTTTGAGAGGTTAAGAACAAAGAGCAAAGAAAATTACAGCAGAGAAACAGGCCCCTTGGCCCTCCAAACCTGCACCGACCATGCTGCCTGTCTGAACTAAAACTCCCTACCCTTCCCGGGACCATATCCTCTATTCCCATCCTATTCACGTTTTTGTCAAGACGCCCCTTAAAAGTCACTATCGTATCTGCTTCCACTACCTCCCCAGAACTGAATACAATGATGAAACTTGCCCCCCCACTGCCACTTGAACACTTATCTGCCTTTGTTACCCAGAACCCGATGCAGCGCTTCTCCATACCTTGTTGGGCTTTCTACATATTGATACTCTCCTGAATACATTTCAAGAAATCCACCCCCTCTCAGCCCTTTAAACTATGACTATCCCAATTTATGTTGGGGAAGTTAAAATCCCCAAGTATAATTACCCGATTATTACTCTTACATACCTCAGTGAACTGTCTACATTTCTGCTTCTCTTTTTCCTGCTGACTCTTTGGGGCCTATAATACATTCCCAGCAATGTAGCTGGCCCCTTTATATTCCTAGGTTCTACCCACATAGCCTTATTTTGAGATCCTTCCAAGATATCAGGAGTGATCTCACTAAAAAGGTTCTGAGTGCTGAACGAACCTACCCCAGATTACCAAGGGAGACAAGAGAAAAAATTGCTGGGCCTCTAACAGAAATCCTTGTTTCCTCATTGGCCAGAGGTGAGGTCCCAGAGGATTGGAGGATAGCCAATATTGTCCCATTTTTTAAGAAGGTTCGCAAGGATAACCCAGGTAATTATAGGCCAGTGAGCTTGATGTCAGTGATAGCGAAATTGTTAGGATAGGATCTCATACACATTTGGAACTGAATGGTCTTATTAGCAACAGACAGCATGGGTTTTGTACGAGGGAGGTCACATCTCACTAATTTAATTGAGTGTTTTGAGGAGATGACAAAAATGATTGACGAGGGAAGGGCTGTGGATGTTGTCTACATGAACTTTAGTAAAGCATTTGACAAGGTCCCTCATGGCAAGCTGATGAAAAAGGTTAAATCACACAGGATCAGGGGTGAAGTAGCTAGATGGATCCAGAACTGGCTGGGCCGTGGAAGACAAGGGTAGCGGTAGAAGGGTGTTTTTCTGAATGGAGATCTGTAACTAGTGGTGTTCCACAGGGATCAGTGCTGGGACCTTTGCTGTTTGTAATATATATAAATGACTTGGAAGAAAACGTAGCTGGTCTGATTAGCAAGTTTGCGGATGATACTAAGATTGCTGGAGTTGCGGATAGTGATGAAGATTGTCAAAGAATACAGCAGGATATAGATAGGCTGGAAAATTGGGCAGAGAATTGGCAGATGGAAGTTAATCCAGACAAATACAAGGAGATGCATTTCGGTAGATCCAATTCAGGTGGGAGCTATAAAAGAAATGGCAGAACCATCAGGAGCATAGACACACGGAGAAATCTGAGAGGACAGGTCCACAGATCCTTAAAAGTAGCAGCACAGGTGGAAAAAGTGGTGAAGAAAGCATATGGCATGCTTGTCTTCATCAGACGGGGGCATCGAGTATAAAAGTTGACAAATGATGTTACAGTTATACGTTTGGAACACTGTGTCCAATTCTGGTCACCACACTACCAGAAGGACGTGGAGGCTTTGGAGGGAGTACAGAAAAGGTTTACTAGGATGTTGCCTGGTATGGAAGGTATTAGCTATGAGGTGAGATTGAATAAACTGGGATTGTTCTCCCTGGAAAGACGGAGGCTGAGGGGCGACCTGATAGAAGTTTATAAAGTTTATGAGGGGCATAGATAAGGTGAACAGTTGGAAGCTTTTTCCCAGGGCAGAAATGACAATTACATAGGGGGCACAAGTTCAAGGTAAGGGGGAAGGTTTCAGTAGAGATGTGCAGAGATCCCAGCACTGATCCCTGTGAAACACCACTAGTTACAGACCTCCATTCAGAAAAACACCCTTCCACCGCTACCCTGTCTTCTATGGCCAAGCCATTTCTGAAATCACCTAACTAGTTCACCCCTGATCCCATGAGATTTAATCTTTTGCACCAGCCTGCCATGAGGGATCTTGTTGAATGCTTTGTTAAGTTCATGTAGACAACACCCTTCTCGCGTCAATCATTTTTATCACCTCCTCAAAAAACTCAATTAAATTAGTGAGACATGACCTCCTATGTACAAAACCATGTTGTCTGTCACTAATAAGACCATTCAGTTCCAAATGCGTATAGATCCTATTCCTAAGAATCTTCTCCAACAATTTCACTATCACTGACTGGTCTATAATTACTCGGGTTATCCTTGCTGCCCTTCTTAAATAATGGGACAACATTGGCTATCCTCCAATCCTCTGGGACCTCACCAATGGCCAACGAGGAAACAAAGATTTCTGTTAGAGGCCCAGCAATTTTATCTCTTGTCTCCCTCAGTAATCTGGGATAGATGCCATCTGGCCCTGGGGATTTGTCAACTTTAATGCTTTTTAATACACCTGACACTTCCTCCCGGTAATGATGACTTGCTCTAAAGGGTTTACATAACCCATCAATCAACGTGTCCCTCTCCTTTGTGAATACCGATGCAAAGTACTCATTAAGGGTCTTACCCACTTCCTTTGGTGCTACACATAATTTCCCTCCTTTGTCCTTAAGTGGACCAACTCTTTCTCTCGCTACTCTCTTGTTTCTAATATATATGTATAAAATCCCTTGGTATTCTCCTTAATCCTGTCTGCCAAGGACACTTTGTGACCCCTTTTTGCCCTCCTAACTCCCTGTTTGAGCTCTTTTGTACTTTCCCTGTATTCTTCAAGTGCTTCATCTATTTTTAGTTGCCGAGACCTCATGTATTTTTTCTTTTTGACTAGACTTGCAATTTCTCTGGTCACCCATGGTTCCTGAATCCTGCCTTTCCTGTCCTTCCTTTTCACAGGCACATGCCTGTCCTGCACTCCGATCAACTGCTCCTTAAAAGATTCCCACATGCCAAATGTGGATTTACTCTCAAACAGTCTCTCCCAAACAACAACCTCCAAATCCTGCCTAATTTGGTTGTAGTTAGCCTTCCCCCAATTTAGCACCTTAACCCTCGAACAACACTCGTCCTTTTCCATCAGTATCCAAAAGCTTACAGAATTGTGGTCACTATTAGTGTGTCTGAACAGTGTGTCTGAACAGTGTGAGTGTGAACATTGTGTGAGTGTGAACATTGTGTGAGTGTGAACATTGTGTGAGTGTGAACATTGTATGAGTGTGAACATATTGTGAGAGTGAACATTGTGCGTGCTGTGAGTGTGAACTTTGTGAGTGTAAATATTTCAGTGTGAACATTGTTCGAACAATTCAGCTCAAAATAAATCACCATTTTCTTGGCATATTTTTCTCAAGTAATTTCAAATTGGCTTTTGCATACTAATCTCGATCCACCCCGCATCAGGCAGGAAATTTCACATCCAACCACTTTGTTACCTTTTGTTCCGATGCCAATTGCCTTGACCCTTTAGAGACAGATTATCTTTATTTGTTTAACTTGTTAAAAATGCCTTTGTCGAATTGCTTTATCTCCAATGTTATGGCTGATACAAAAGAGGATTTGGTACAGGTTTGTATCCTTCAACACAAGGCTCTGCACCCAATTTCAATCCCACTGTTACACATCAAATAACAGCCTGCTCCACAACATTGGGCAGCCCCATCCTTCCGACATCGAGCGGGCGGGGCAGTGGTGGTGGGCCTCCCTCTGTTGGCACCCCGGCCGCGTGTCACGTGGGGACCCCCCCAAGCGCTGTCATCGCGCCTGTTTGCCTGACTTGCATTTGGCGCTGTTGGAGCTCTTGTGCGCTGGTGAGAACCAGGCATGGTTGGCACTGAGTGCTCCTGCCCTTGGGGTGCCCACCCAGCAAGCCTATCGGTAGGGTTGTACCTGTGGGCTGCAGAGGCAGCTGGGTTCGGGCATTTTTGAGCAGGGAACGGCTGGCCGGCGGTCGGGTGGGGCCCCCCTCTGTCATACCCCGGCTGCCTTATTCTCATTGCAGGAACACCAGGCACAAGGTTTCTCCCAAAGGTGCCTGGTGTCGCTGTGATGAAAATGTAGAGGGATGGTGAAGATGGGAAAGTGCCACGTGGAGGCGGTGACATCGCCCCATCTTTGTCTTGCGGGGGGAGGGATGAGGGTAGATGGTCACGCTTGGAATGTTTCCTAACCCTTGGTAGAAAAGCCCGGGAGCCGGCTTCTTGCGCCCCTTGACCCGCAGTGCAAGCGTCATGCCAGGTGGACGAAGAAAAGGGGGAAGGAAGGCGTCGGCTTGGCTGGGCCTTTATGTCAGTGTTGTTTAAAGAGAGAAAAAGGGGCGGGGTGTGACGGGGAGGGGACCTTTTCCGATCGCTTGTTCGCCGCTCCCTGGCCGGGAGTGCCCGCACCCTGCTGGCTCCCACGGGTGGGATCCTAGCGTGGGCTTGGTCTGTGGGGCACCTTAGGGTGGTTGCTCACCGTGCCTGGGCTAGGCCTCAGTGGCATTGCGTCTGCCGGCAGCCAACAGCTGCACCGGCTCCGAGCGGGTGGCAGGCACGGTGGCAGCGTGGGGGGGGCGGGGGGGGGGGTCGCTACGTGACTACGTGGACCGGGCTGCCCTCAGAGGGAGGCCCGCCCCCACTGTCCATCTCAGCATGGTGAGGGAAGAATGTGGCTGCCGTCAGGCGTCAGCAACACGTGTGTCACTCGATAATCTGCTGCCGGCTAGTGCAGGCGCAGACGGGATAGGTTTACATCCAAGTTAAGTTGATTGATTGCTGTAAGGCATCTTGCATTAGTAATTCAGGATTCGATCGAGTGTAATTAACTGTACGGTTAGTAAAGCACATCTTTTTGATTTGTTTCAGGAGACCAGCCTGTTCCAACCAACTCGATAGGACCAGAACTAGGAGATCCCCTCAAACCAATGCAGTACATCACATTTGTATTTAATTGTTGCGTTGCCTTTTCTTTTATTCTTCACCTTGGCCCTGTGTGCCTGAAGACGAAGTCTAAAAGAAAAATTAAATCTGTAATCGCGTTAATAATATGATCATAATCTATCCACACCACATTCATATCCCATATTTATTTAAATAGAGATTTCCAAGGCACAGGGTTGCTAAATTAAGAAAGAGAGGGTCTAGAATTTCTTAATATTGTGCCAGGGATTAATTAGATGCCGTATTTTAAACCTACGTCAGGTGTAAAGTAAATCAAAGCAGAGTAAATTCCCACATATGTTGGGTTTATTTCTTAGAGAGTGGTTAGTGTTTGGAATTCTACACCCCAGAGAGATAAGGAGTAAGAGGGGAGAGATACAAAAGTGTCCAGAGGGGCAGTTTTTTCACACAGAGGGTGGTGAGTGTCTGGAACAAGCTGCCACAGGCAGTAGTAGAGGCGGGTACAATTTTGTCTTTTAAAAAGCATTTAGATAGTTACATGGGTAAGATGGGTATAGAGGGATATGGGCCAAATGCGGGCAATTGTGACTAGCTTAGGGGTTTTTAAAAAAAAGGGCGGCATGGACAAGTTGGGCTGAAGGGCCTGTTTCTGGGCTGTAAACCTCTATGGCTCTATGACTATTCGCCACATCGTGGGATTATGAGCCTAGGGTTCCTCGGTCTCTGGATTAGCAGCTCAGCAACAATACTACTTTGCCACCACCTCCCCATCTATTTTATCTCACCCTATGAACTTTTCCCTCATATATTTAACTCGCTACTTGGTCTTATATACATATCCTCATGGCCCCAATTTTTCGGTCTCTTAGAAGTGAATGTATCTTCTGGATCCAAATTCTGTGAAACTCTTTCATAATTTTAAATAAATATTACCTGGTCGCTTTTCAATCGTTTTTTTTCTAGAGAAAACAGGCCCAAATGGTTCAGTCTTTCCAGACACTTATAAGTCTTTGTTCTGTTATCATACTGTAATTTTTTCCACTGTCCTTTTTGAAATATGGAGACAAGAGCTATATACAAAACTCTAAGTGTGATTGGTCTACCAAGGTTCTGTTTAACACAATCTCTGCCAGTCAGTTGACTTAACTCTAAATTACCCTCAACAGCTGCTTGTTGTACAAGTACCTGCCTTTGGATATCTTCCCATCTGCTGGAGCTGATGATAGCATGTACACTGTGGATGGAAAACAACAACCTTTCACTCAAATATCAAGCTACCGCACAAAGATGGCTGATCTCACTGGCAGACAGGTACCAAAGAATATCGATCAAACTTTATATTTGGCTTATAGGGATTTTTTTTTAAAATCAGGCACTTAGAAATTAGTAAATGTATTTTGCTAATTTCATAATAATAAATTTCCTTTATACTGTTTAAAAAGTGAAATTAATGATACAAAGGCTGGGAATTTCACATGTCGAGTTTCACCCGTGGTGTTCCTTTCACACACAGCTGAATCTGCTAGAATTTCATAAATAATTCTCATGGAGGATTGATTTGTGACACCTCCAGTGGAATCTCATGCTAAACAAGAGTTCTGTGCTGGCAGGTGGTTGGAAATTAAAATGTAGCCTTCAAAGTAGGCTGCACGTTATAGCAACAGCAGGCTGGGGGGAATATCTGGTAAGTCTAGCTCGGGGAATTAACTGTCCGGTTCCTCTATTGGGTGGCTCATGTATCCTTTTGACTCACGTCTGAATAATGACTTCCATTCAAGCAGCTGGTATAGACAGGTGATGGCAGGACAAGTGGACTGCAAGAACCATAGTGTGTTGCTGAAGATGCAATATTACATGATTCTTAGGGTAGGAGAGCAGTGCGTGAGGATGATCCAATTTCCCATTAGATACCCAGGGAAAGAAAGAGCCTGCATTTCTGCCGCAGCCTCAGGCAGTCCCAAAGTGCCTCACAGGAAATGAACTATCTTTTGAAGCATAATCATAGTTGTAATGGTGGAAGCAGTGCACACAGCAATCTCCCACAAACTGCATTGTGATAATGACTGGTTGGTCTGCTTTAGTAATGTTGGTTGAAGGTTGGTCCAGGACATCAGGGACAATTCCCCTGCTTTTCTCCGAAATAATGGCATCTACCTGAAAGGAGCTGTCTGTGGCTTCAGAGTTGTTGGGCCTAAAGTTCACAGCTGAAAAGGGACAGAAGGAACATCGCACCTTTGATTTAATTTGATTTATTATTGTCACATTGAGATATGGTGAAAAGTATTGTTTCTTGCGTGCTATACAGACAAAGTATACCGTTCATAGAGAAAGAAAGGAGAGGGTGCAGCATATAGTGTTACAGTCACAGCTAGAAAGATCAACTTAATATAAGATAGGTCCATTCAAAAGTCTGACGGCATCAGGGAAGAAGCTGTTCTTGAGTCGGTCAGTATGAACCTCAGACTTTTGTATCCTTTTCCCGACGGAAGAAGGTGGAATGTCTGGGGTGCGTAAGGTCCTTGATTATGCTGGCTGCTTTGCTGAGGCCGCGGGAAGTGTAGACAGAGTCAAGGGATGGGAGGCTGGTTTGTGTGATGGACTGGACTTCATTCACAACCCTGGATAAGAATGGTTCGATCAAGCAGACGCAGCATGGATTCATGAGAGGAAAGTCGTGTTTGACGAACTTACTGGATTTTTATGAAGATGTGACTAGTGCGGTTGATGGAGGGGAACCGGTAGATGTGGTGCTTTTGGATTTCCAAAAGGCATTTGATAAGGTGCCTCACAAAAGGTTGCTGCAGAAGATTGGGGCACACAGAGTTGGGGGTAGGGTGTTAGCGTGGATTGAGGATTGGCTATCCAACAGGAAGCAGAGAGTTGGAATAAATGGGTGCTTTTCTGGTTGGCAGATGGTGACTAGTGGCGTGCCGCAGGGATTGGTACTGGGGCCTCAACTGTTTACTATTTACATAGATGATCTGGAGGAGGGGACTGAGTGTAGGGTAACAAAGTTTGCTGACGACACGAAGATAAGTGGGAAAGTGAATTGCGTGGAGGAAGCGGAAGGTCTGCAGAGAGATTTGAATAGGCTGAGTGAGTGGGCGAGGATCTGGCAGATGGAGCATAATGTTGGCAAATGTGAGGTTATTCACTTTGGAAGAAATTATAGCAAATTGGATTATTATTTAAATTGAAAAAAATTACAACATGCTACTGTGCAAAGGGACCTGGGGGTCCTTGTGCATGAAGTCGCAAAAACTCAGTCTGCAAGTACAACAGGTGATCAAGAAGGCAAATGGGATGTTGGCATTTATCGCGAGGGGGATAGAATATAAAAGCAGAGAAGTCTTGCTGCATCTGTACAGGGCATTGGTGAGGCCGCAGCTGGAATAGTGTGTGCAGTTTTGGTCCCCTTACTTGCAAAAGGATATATTGGCCTTGGAGGGAGTGCAGAGAAGGTTCACCAGGTTGATACCAGAGATGAGGGGTGTAGATTATGAGGAGAGACTGAGCAGATTAGGTTTGTACTCGTTGGAGTTTAGAAGGCTGAGGGGTGATCTTATAGAGGCATATAAGATAATGAAGGGGCTGGATAGGGTAGAAGTGGAGAGATTCTTTCCACTTAGAAAGGAAACCAGAACTAGAGGGCACAGCCTCAAAATAAAGGGGGGTCAGTTTAGAACAGAGTTGAGGAGGAACTTCTTCTCTCAGAGGGTGGTGAATCTCTGGAATTCTCTGCCCACTGAAGTGGTGGAGGCTACCTCGTTGAATATGTTTAAGTCATGGATAGATGGATTTCTGATCGGTAGGGGAATTAAGGGTTATGGGGAACAGGCGGGTAAGTGGAACTGATTCACTTCAGATCAGCAATGATCTTATTGAATGGCGGGGCAGGCTTGAGGGGCTAGATGGCCTACTCCTGCTGCTATTTCTTATGTTCTTATGTTATGTTCTTTGTAGTTTTTTGGGCAGAGCAGGAGCCATACCAAGCTATGTAACAACCAGAAAGAATGCTTTCTGTGGTGCATCAGTAAATGTTGGTGAGAATTTTAGCGGACATGCTGAATTTCCTTAGCCTGCTGAGAAAGTAGAGGCGTTATGCAGTCACTAAGTAGACAGTTGTGTAATAGCTATCAGCTCAGGAGCATTGACAGAGTAAATAAGGGGAAACTGTTTCTGTGGCAGCAGGGGTGTTAGCTAGAGGTCACAGATTTACAATAATTTATGAAAGGACTGTGGGGGAGATGTAGAGAATTGTTTTGCCCAGTGAGTTGTTCGAATCTGGAATGCTCCCCGTGAAAGGGCAGTTTAAGCAGATTCAGTGGTAACTTTTAAAGGAGAACTGGGTGAATATTTGAATGGGTGAATATTGCAGGGCTATGAGGAAAGTGCAGGGGGAGTGAGATTAACTGTTTAGCTCTCGGAGAGGTGGCACAGGCAGGATAGGTAGTATAGATTGCTGTTGCGCTGTATGATTTTCTGAACAATGGGGGAATGTTTATTTCATTGCCAGCATTAATGAAGTAAGAGTTTCTTTGGAATATGCTGTAGGTTTGAGCGACGGACCATGCGGTGCAAAGAAGCTAAACTAAGTTCGAGAGCATTAGTACTCAGGACTTAATGTAAGTTTGTGACCTGTGCTTCTCAGTTCCAATCTAAAACCATTTCAAGTAAGTGGGTAACAGTTATTAACCAAAGAGTAAATCAGAAGTGTCAATTCACCTTGTCTGCTTGTGGCAAGAGGCATCAGTCATGGTCTCATTGAAAAAAGAAAAATAATTTAGAACATAGAACATAGAACATTACAGTACAGCGCAAGACAGGCCCTTCGGCCCTCGATGTTGCGCCAACCTGTGAAACCAATCTAAAGCCCATCTAACCTACACTATTCCAATATCATCCATATGTTTATCCAATAACCATTTAAATGCCCTTAATGTTGGCGAGTCCACTACTGTTGCAGGCAGGGCATTCCACACCCTTACTATTCTCTGAGTAAGGAACCTACCTCTGACATCTGCCCTATATCTATCACCCCTCAATTTCAAGCTATGTCCCCTCGTGCTAGCCATCACCATCCGAGGAAAAAGGCTCTCACTGTCCACCCTATCTAATCCTCTGATCATCTTATATGCCTCTATTAAGTCACCTCTTAACCTTCTTCTCTCCAACAAAAACAGCCTTAAGTCCCTCAGCCTTTCCTCATAAGACCTTCCCACCATACTAGGCAACATCCTGGTAAATCTCCTCTGCACCCTTTCCAATGCTTCCACATCCTTCCTATAATGTGGCGACCAGAACTGTACGCAATACTCCAAGTGCAGCTGCACCAGAGTTTTGTACAGCTGCAACATGACCTCATGGCTCCGAAACTCAATCCCTCTACCAATAAAAGCTAACACACCGAACGCCTTCTGAACAACCCTATCAACCTGAGTGCCCATTTTCAGGGATCTATGCACATGGACACCGAGATCTCTCTGCTCATCCACACTACTAAGTATCTTACTATTAGCCCAGTACTCTGTATTCCTGTTACTCCTTCCAAAGTGAATCACCTCACACGTTTCCGCATT
Organism: Mustelus asterias; assembly: GCF_964213995.1. Taxonomy (NCBI): domain Eukaryota; kingdom Metazoa; phylum Chordata; class Chondrichthyes; order Carcharhiniformes; family Triakidae; genus Mustelus; species Mustelus asterias. The sequence goes on from NC_135807.1 coordinate 3,285,740, forward strand.
AAACTCCATTTGCCACCTCTCAGCCCAGCTCTGCAGCTTATCTATGTCCCTCTGTAATCTGCAACATCCTTCCGCACTGTTCACAACTCCACCGACTTTAGTGTCATCCGCAAATTTACTAACCCATCTTTCTACGCCCACATCCAGGTCATTTATAAAAATGACAAACAGCAGTGGCCCCAAAACAGATCCTTGCGGTACACCACTAGTAACTGAACTCCAGGATGAACATTTCCCATCAACCACCACCCTCTGTCTTCTTACAGCTAGCCAATTCCTGATCCAAACCACTGAATCACCCTCAACCCCATGCCTCCGTATTTTCTGCAATAGCTTACCGTGGGAAACCTCATCAAATGCTTTACTGAAATCCATATACACCACATCAACTGCTTTACCCTCATCCACCTCTTTGGTCACCTTCTCAAAGAACTCAATAAGGTTTGTGAGGCACGACCTACCTTTCACAAAACCGTGTTGACTATCCCTGATCAAATTATTCTTTTCTAGATGATTATAAATCCTATCTCTTATAATCCTTTCCAAAACTTTGCCCACAACAGAAGTAAGGCTCACTGGTCTATAATTACCAGGGTTGTCTCTACTCCCCTTCTTGAACAAGGGGACAGACAACATTTGCTATCCTCCAGTCTTCTGGCACTATTCCTGTAGACAATGACGACATAAAGATCAAAGCCAAAGGCTCTGCAATCTCCTCCCTAGCCTCCCAGAGAATCCTAGGATAAATCCCATCCGGCCCAGGGGACTTATCTATTTTCACACTTTCCAGAATTGCTAACATCTCCTCCTTATGAACCTCAATCCCATCTAGTCTAATAGCCTGTATCTCAGTATTCTCCTCGACAACATTGTCTTTTTCCTGCGTGAATACTGACGAAAAATATTCATTTAGCGCCTCTCCTATCTCTTCGGACTCCACGCACAACTTCCCACTACTGTCCTTGACTGGCCCTAATCTTACCCTAGTCATTCTTTTATTGCTGACATACTTATAGAAAGCTTGAGGGTTTTCCTTGACCCTACCTGCCAAAGACTTCTCATGTCCCCTCCTGGCTCTTCTTAGCTCTCTTTTTAGGTCCTTCCTGGTTAACTTGTAACTCTCAAGCGCCCTAACTGAACCTTCACGTCTCATCTTTACATAAGTCTCCTTCTTCCTCTTCACAAGAGATTCAACTTCTTTAGTAAACCACAGTTCCCTCGCTCGACCACTTCCTCCCTGCCTGACAGGTACATACTTATCAAGGACACGCAGTAGCTGTTCCTTGAACAAGCTCCACATTTCAATTGTGCCCATCCCCTGCAGTTTCCTTCCACATCCTATGCATCCTAAATCACGCCAAATCGCATCATAATTTCCTTTCCCCCAGCTATAACTCTTGCCCTGCGGTATATAGCTATCCCTTTCCATCGCTAAAGTAAACGTAACCGAATTCTGGTCACTATCACAAGTGTTCACCTACCTCCAAATCTAACACCTGGCCTGGTTCATTACCCAGTACCAAATCCAATGTGGCCTCGCCTCTTGTTGGCCTATCTACATACTGTGTCAGGAAACCCTCCTGCACACATTGGACAAGAACTGACCCATCTAAAGTACTCGAACTATAGCTTTTCCAGTCAATATTTGTAAAGTTAAACTCCCAACAGGGTGACCTCTCCTTTCTGTTTCTAACCTCAGCCCATACTACCTCAGTAGACGAGTCCTCCTCAAACATCCTTTCTGCCACCGTAATACTGTCCTTGACTAACAATGCCACACCTCCCCCTCTTTTACCACCTTCCCTGATCTTACTGAAACATCTAAACCCCGGAACCTGCAACAACCATTCCTGTCCCTGCTCTATCCATGTCTCCGAAATGGCCACAACATCAAAGTCCCAGGTACCAACCCATGCTGCAAGTTCACCCACCTTATTCCGGATGCTCCTGGCGTTGAAGTAGACACACTTCAAACCACCTTCCTGCCTGCCGGTACACTCCTGCGACCTTGAAACCTTATTCATGACCTCACTACTCTCAACCTCCTGAACACTGGAGCTACAATTCAGGTTCCCATCCCCCTGCTGAATTAGTTTAAACCCTCCCGAAGAGCATTAGCAAATCTCCCCCCCAGGGTATTGGTACCCCTCTGGTTCAGGTGCAGACCAGCCCGTTTGTAGAGGTCCCACCTATCCCAGAATGACCCCCAATTATCCAGGTATCTGAATCCCTCCCTCCTGCACCATCCCTGTAACCACGTGTTCAATTGCTCTCTCTCCCTATTCCTCTCCTTGCTAGCACGTGGCACGGGTAACAAACCAGAGATAACAACTCTGTTTGTTCTGGCTCTAAGCTTCCACCCTAACTCCCTGAATTTCTGCCTTACATCCCCATCCCTTTTCCTACCTATGTCTTGGGTGTCTATGTGAACCATGACTTGGGGCTGGTCCCCCTCCCCCTTAAGGATCCTGAACACACGATCCGAGACATCACGGACTCTGGCACCTGGGAGGCAACACACCGACCGTGAGTCCCTCTCGTTCCCACAGAATCTCCTATCTGTCCCCCTAACTATGGAGTCCCCAATAACTAATGCTCTACTCCTCTCCCCCCTTCCCTTCTGAGCAACAGGGGCAGACTCTGTGCCAGAGACCTGTACCCCATGGCTTACCCCTGTTAAGTCATCCCCCCCAACAGTATTCAAAACGGTATACTTGTTATACAGAGGAATGGACACAGGGGATCGCTGCACTGACTGCTTCTTACCCCTTCTAACAGTCACCCAAGTATCTTCATTTCTAGGAGTAACTACTCGTTAATTTGGAGGAAATTAATCCATTTTTGAATGGGATATATTTGGAGTTAATATGTCAACTTGAGTATTAATGTAACGATTATACTTTGCAAAACTTAATATAAGTAAAGGTGTATTTTGATCTGATTTATCATTGTCACATGTATTGGGGTACAGTGGAAAGTATTGTTTCTTGCATGTATGCAGACAAAAGCAGCAGCTGTTCTTGAGTCAGTTGGTACGTGACCTCAGACTTTTGTACCTTTTTCCTGTCTTTATGGTTGTCAGAGTATAAAAGACCAGGATGAAATGATTATGTTCAAAATAATGTCACTGATTTACTTTGTTATACTAAATATTTCAGGATTTTTAGCCATTTCTTCTTTATTTGTGTTGGGATTAATTAAAATTCATCCATCTTTTTCCATGCATGGACAAATCGGGCGGCATGGTGGCACAGTGGTTAGCACTGCTGCTTCACAGCGCCAGGGACCCGGGTTCGATCCCGGTTTGGGTCACTGTGTGGAGTCTGCACGTTCTCCCCATGTCTGCGTGGGTTTCCTCCGGGTGCTCTGGTTTCCTCCCACAGTCTGAAAGACGTGCTGGTTAGGCGCATTGACCCAAACAGGCGCTGGAATGTGGCAACTAGGGGAATTTCACAGTAACTTCATTGCAGTGTTAATGTAAGCCTTATTTGTGACTGATAAATAAACTTTATCTTTAATTTTTCACTAATCTTTGCTTGCATGTCAAATGTTGCTTTGTTGTTTTGTCAAAGTCCTGCTAGTTTTATGTGAATTGAAAATATTTTTTCAATTTTCTTCAATGTATTCTGAACCTGTGGGTGATTGTCGCTCTCTAAGGACAACATATCGGACTTTTGAATAGACCTATCATTTATTAGGCTGATCTTTCTCTACACCCTAGCTATGACTAACACTACATTCTGCGCTCCCTTGTTTCCTTCTCTATGTACGGTATGCTTTGTCTGTATAGTGCGTAAGAAGCAATACATTTCACTGTATACTAATACATGTGACAATAATAAATCAAATCAAATCAGCAAAAGAGGGTCATCTGGCTTGAGGCACTAATTGGGACTGAAAGTGGGAAATCACCAGTGGGTGGTGGAGACATATAGAGATTGGAGCAGCTGGAGGAGTGTTCCAGGGTGTCCAGTGAGGCTGTGAGCCTGAGTACAAGTTTTCCCTTGTTAACAAAATACTTTTTGTGTTTCTGACGAAGTCAGTACCATGAATCATTATCGGAACTTTATGCAGTAGCCTGACTGACTCAGCTAAGCAGCAGAAAAACTGTTCCGATATGTAGAATGATTGCCTGACTGTTAGTTAACACCCCATTGAGCAAAATATTTCTTCCATCATCCGACACCTCCTGATCTCCTTTTTCTGGGCTTTATTTTTTGAAGTGTTGGATCTTGCAGGTGTGGGACATGAGAGGAGCCCTCATCGATACTCATAGATTTGTCTAACACGCCAGAAAAGTAGCTTTGACAGCTGCTGCTGTTTAAGGCACTCAGGCTAAAAATAATGTCATGGATAATAGGCAAAGATTATTTTTGTTGAGAGATATGTTTGTTCTTTCATGTGTTCGCAGCTGAAAGAACAACAAAAAAGCACATTGACAGATATTCCTCTGCTTCTTTAATATTGGTGCATATGCAAAGATCTTATCATTATTGTAATCATTGGCCCTATTATTTTCACTGCTGTATTTCTTTTATCAAAGTGCAGAGAGGTTTTATCACAGCTGCATGGTTTGGACAATTGATGAGGAATGTGGTGGCTGGTTAGCTTTTCCTAAAATTCACTCTTGGGATATGAGCATTGCTGCAAGGTTAGCATTTATTGCCTTTCCTCAGCTGCTCTTAAAGGTGATGGTGTCATCTTTGTGAAACAGCATAAGTGGACAACTGAGTGGTTTGCTGGGACATTCCTGAGGTAAGAGTCAACCACACTGCTGTGGGTCTGAAGTCACATGTAGGCCAGACCGGGTAAGGACAGCAGATTTCCTTCCCTAAAGGACATTAGTGAACAGATGGGTTTTTATTACAATTCAACAGTTTCATGGTCTCTATCACTGATCCTAGACTTTTATTCCAGATTTATTCAATTAACTGAATTTAAATTCCCCATGCTGGGATCTTCTAGAAAATTAGTGCTAGTCTCTTGATTGTTGGTCTAATAACATAACCACTATCCTGTTGTATCTATTTTCCAACCATATTGTGAAATCATAGCTTTCTCATTATCCCTCCAAGTACCAAAGTAGTTCAGTGTTTGACAGGAAACCCACTAGAAAAGTTGGACGTTTCTTAAATCCATGTCCATTTTTCTTGTGTTATGATCATTGTAGAGACCAATAAGTTTTGAAAAGGTATTTGAATATCTAGTAACTGACTGGAAGGACCGCAAGGTGCCGGAGGATTGGAGGATTGCGGATGTGGTTCCTATTTTCAAGAAGGGGAATAGGGATAGCCCAGGTAATTACCGACCGGTGAGTCTAACCTCAGTGGTTGGTAAACTGATGGAGGAGATCCTGAGGGACAGGATATATGAGCATTTAGAGAGGTTTAGTATGCTCAAGAATACTCAGAATGGCTTTGTCAAGGGCAGATCGTGCCTTACGAGCCTGGTGGAGTTCTTCGAAAATGTGGCTAAACACATTGACGAAGGGAAGGCGGTAGATGTGGTTTATATGGATTTTAGCAAGGCGTTCGATAAGGTCCCCCATGCAAGGCTTCTAGAAAAAGTGAGAGGGCATGGGATCCAAGGGGCTGCTGCCCGGTGGATCCAGAACTGGCTTGCCCAAAGGAGACAGACAGTGGGTATAGATGGGTCTTTTTCTAAATGGAGGTCGGTCACCAGTGGTGTGCCCCAGGGATCTGTTCTGGGACCCTTGCTGTTTGTCATTTTCATAAATGACCTGGATGAGGAAGCGGAGGGATGGGTTGGTAAGTTTGCCGATGACACGAAGGTTGGTGGGGTTGTGGATAGTCTGGAGGGATGTCAGAAGTTACAGAGGGACATAGATAGGATGCAAGACTGGGCGGAGAAGTGGCAGATGGACTTCAACCCAGATAAATCGGTAGTGGTCCATTTTGGTAGGTCAAATGGGATGAAGGAGTACAATATAAAGGGAAAGACTCTTGGTACGGTAAAGGATCAGAAGGACCTTGGGGTCCGGGTCCATAGGACTCTGAAATCGGCCCCGCAGGTGGAGGAGGTGGTTAAGAAGGCATATGGTGTGCTGGCCTTTATCAATCGAGGGATTGAGTTTAGGAGTCCGGGGATAATGATGCAGCTATATAAGACCCTCGTCAGACTCCACTTGGAGTACTGTGCTCAGTTCTGGTTGCCTCACTATAGGAAGGATGTGGAAAAGATTGAAAGGGTGCAGAGGAGATTTACAAGGATGTTGCCTGGATTGAGTGACATGCCTTATGAGGATAGGCTGAGGGAGCTCGGTCTTTTCTCCTTGGAGAGACGAAGGATGAGAGGAGACCTAATAGAGGTGTATAAGATGTTGAGAGGCATAGATCGGGTGGACTCTCAGAGGCTTTTTCCCAGGATGGAAATGTCTGCTACGAGAGGACACAGGTTTAAGGTGCTGGGGGGGGTAGGTACAGGGGAGATGTTAGGGGGAAGTCTTTCACACAGAGGGTGGTGGGCGAGTGGAATCGGCTGCCGTCAGGGGTGGTGGAGGCGAACTCAATAGGGTCTTTTAAGAGACTCCTGGATGAGTACATGGAGCTTAGGAGCTTAATAGGATGGAGGGTTATAGGTAGGTCTGGAAGGTAGGGATGTGTTCGGCACAACTTGTGGGCCGAAGGGCCTGTTTGTGCTGTAGTTTTTCTATGTTTCTATGTTTCTAAGACAAGATTTCAAGTTTTAAGACTGACTGTAATAACACACTAAAAGTAACATTGACAAAATACTACTTCAGTGGGCACCTTATACTCTAAACCTCAGAACAGTTACCCCATTTAACTTCTAAAATGATCAAAAATTCCTCTCCGTGGTTATACTTTACTCTATCCCTTTAATGGACACTTCATTCTCTAGGAATCAGTCCAAAGCTATTCTCAGCTCCTAATAGCTTTCTTCCTTTTTCAACTGGGTGACTTCTGATCCAGAAACTGGCTTTCAGGGTGTGGATTACCCTGGTGATCCCTCTTTCCAGCCAAAGCTAGGCAAATCTTCCAGCCTTGTTTAAATCTTCACAAATTTGGTCTCTTCAATCTGAGCATGGGCTCTCACCTGCATTCTGCATAAAATGGAGACTGACTGCTTCTGTCTGTCTGTATGTCTGTCTATCTATCTATCTATCTATCTATCTATCTATCTATCTATCTATCTATCTATCTATCTATCTATCTATCTATCTATCTACCCTCTCTCCTCTCTCAGATTCTTCTGACAGACTTGTTTCTGTCAGATACAGTATTATCTTAGTGAACTCTAAGTCAATCTTGCAATGGCTTCATATGGACTATTCCTTGCTAAAGCCCATCCACATGGCAACATTAATCATATGGATTTTGTATCCAGGTGGAAATGCTAATTAGCTAGCCTTGAGATGTGCAACTCTATTCTGTCTTAAAATTTAATAGTTAGTTTAACTATTTATAAAACCTGACATTCACAGCACCTTGTGAGACTTTGAGACTGACAGCCTGTCCAAAATCAGCATCGATACTCTTGCTGTTGTCTATAGGTGTGAATTACCCTGAGCATTCTTCAGTCAGACAGCCTTGAACCTTTAACAACCAAGCCACCCAAGCTTGTTGCTGGGCAAAATTCAGAAAAGGCCAAATTATTCCATTATTCCCCTTTTTACCCTAAATTAAAGAGACACAATGATCTTATAAAATTTATATTTGCAACATCTGCAACTTCTCACTTGAACCTTGCTAAGGTTTCTGCCCCTGCCACAGCACAAAAGTAGCCCTTATCAAAGTCACATACTGTGTAGCTGTGACCATGGTAGACAATCCCTTCTTTTGACTTGTTTGCAATCACTGACAGAATAAACCACACCAACCTCCTCCAATACCTCTCCACTCTCATCCAGTTACAGTGACTTATTTCTGTTCTCATGTCCAAACAATTACAGGTTAGGTACATCGGCCATGCTAAATTCTCCCTCAGTGTACCTGAACAGGCGCCGGAGTGTGGCAACTAGGGGATTCTCACAGTAACTTCATTGCAGTGTTAATGTAAGCCTACTTGTGACACTAATAAATCAACTTTAACCTCAGATTTCCCTCAAGAATATATCCTTGCGCCCCATCCCTCCTTCCTGCCTCTTATCTACTTGCTTCCCCTTGGCAAAAGCAGATTAGATTCCATAAGTACGCTGACAACACTGAGCTCTATGGGTCCTATTTTACCATTTTGATTTTAAGTGCTGGGCGGACTTGAAACTGGGAGTATTTCAGATCCGGCTTTTAGACCCGTTCTGAGGCGCCCCCATACACACTCTCCCTGAAAAAATATCAGCGATTCCTAATCACGCTGCACAAGCCTGTGGGCGGGGCTTAATGCACCCGAAACCCTGCAGCTCCGATCGGCGCCTCCAACTGCGCACACGCAGAAAAAAATGATAGAATGCGGCTCCCCTGCCACATCCCTCCCGGGCCGGATAATGCCTCCCTCTGGCTCCACAGACATTGCCCCATCCCCACAACATTACTGACTCCCTTATCCCCCCACACCCCCGCCACCCAGACCGATCTCCCCTCTTCCCCATTGAGCTCAGGCAGAGTGGCAGTGGACCCCCCCTTCCCCCTCACTGATCTCAGGCAGAGTGGCAGCGGACACCCCTTTCCCCCCCACTAGTCTCAAGCAGAGAGTCGTCAGACATCCCCTCACCCTCCCCCCACTACTCCCCCACCGATCTCAAGCAGAGAGCCGTCTGACGCTCGGCACTTACCTCCTCACTAACTGGAGTGCCCGAATCGGACTTTTATGGAACATGTCTGTTTCGTGCCGATTCTGGATGGGCGAACGCGGTGGTAAAGGGGCAAGTGCCGGTAAGGTTGGGCCTGCAGCCCATTAAGTCAATTTAAATGCATGCAAATGCATTTAAATGGCCGTCACGCCCGTTTCAGGCACGGTCCCGATCATGACCATTTTTGGGCCTTGGTAAAGGGGGAACCGGCGCGGAGGCAGGCGCGGATCATGCTACTCACCTCACGCCCAACTTTACCAAGTTTTCACACCTGAAAACGGGCGCAACCTGTTTGTAAAATCGGGCCCTATATCATCAACTCTTATTTTGTGTCTGAATCATTACATTGCCTGTCCAACATTCAGTCTTGGATGAGCAGAAATTTTCTCCAGTTAAATATTGCAAAGATTGAAACATTTGTTTTTAAGAACATAAGAACATAAGAAATAGGAGCAGGAGTAGGCCATCTAGCCCCTCGAGCCTGCCCCGCCATTCAATAAGATCATGGCTGATCTGACGTGGATCAGTACCACTTACCCACCTGATCCCCATAACCCTTAATTCCCTTACCGATCAGGAATCCATCCATCCGCGCTTTAAACATATTCAGCGAGGTAGCCTCCACCACCTCAGTGGGCAGAGAATTCCAGAGATTCACCACCCTCTGGGAGAAGAAGTTCCTCCTCAACTCTGTCCTAAACCGACCCCCCTTTATTTTGAGGCTGTGTCCTCTAGTTTTAACTTCCTTACTAAGTGGAAAGAATCTCTCCGCCTCCACCCTATCCAGCCCCCTCATTATCTTATAAGTCTCCATAAGATCCCCCCTCATCCTTCTAAACTCCAACGAGTACAAACCCAATCTCCTCAGCCTCTCCTCCTAATCCAAACCCCTCATCTCCGGTATCAACCTGGTGAACCTTCTCTGCACTCCCTCCAATGCCAATATATCCTTCCTCATATAAGGGGACCAATACTGCACACAGTATTCCAGCTGCGGCCTCACCAATGCCCTGTACAGGTGCATCAAGACATCCCTGCTTTTATATTCTATCCCCCTCGCGATATAGGCCAACATCCCATTTGCCTTCTTGATCACCTGTTGTACCTGCAGACTGGGCTTTTGCGTCTCATGCACAAGGACCCCCAGGTCCCTTTGCACGGTAGCATGTTTTAATTTGTTTCCATTGAGATAGTAATCCCATTTGTTATTATTTCCTCCAAAGTGTATAACCTCGCATTTATCAACGTTATACTCCATTTGCCATATCCTCGCCCACTCACTCAGCCTGTCCAAATCTCTCTGCAGATCTTCTCCGTCCTCCACACGATTCACTTTTCCACTTACCTTTGTGTCGTCTGCAAACTTCGTTACCCTACACTCCGTCCCCTCCTCCAGATCATCTATATAAATGGTAAATAGTTGCGGCCCGAGTACCGATCCCTGCGGCACGCCACTAGTTACCTTCCTCCAACTGGAAAAACACCCATTTATTCCGACTCTTTGCTTCCTGTCGGATAGCCAGTCCCCAATCCACTTTAACACACTACCCCCAACTCCGTGTGCCCTAATCTTCTTCAGCAGCCTTTTATGGGGCACCTTATCAAACGCCTTTTGGAAATCCAAAAACACCGCATCCACCGGTTCTCCTCCATCAACCGCCCTAGTCACATCTTCATAAAAATCCAACATGTTCGTCAAGCACGACTTTCCCCTCATGAATCCATGCTGCGTCTGATTGATCGAACCATTTCTATCCAGATGCCCTGCTATCTCCTCTTTAATAATGGATTCCAGCATTTTCCCTACTACAGACGTTAAGCTGACCGGCCTATAGTTACCCGCCTTTTGTCTCCTTCCTTTTTTAAACAGCGGCGTAACATTAGCCGTTTTCCAATCAACCGGCACTACCCCAGAATGCAACGAGTTTTGATAAATAATCACTAACGCATCCACTATTACCTCTGACATTTCTTTCAATACCCTGGGATGCATTCCATCCGGACCCGGGGACTTGTCCACCTTCAGTCCCATTAGTCTACCCAGCACTGCCTCTCTGGTAACATTAATTGTATTAAGTATTTCTCCTGCTGCCAACCCTCTATTGTTAATATTTGGCAAACTATTTGTGTCCTCCACCGTGAAGACCGACACAAAAAACTTATTTAAAGACTCAGCCATATCCTCATTTCCCACTATTAACTCCCCCCTCTCGTCCTCCAAGGGTCCAACATTCACTCTAGCCACTCTATTCCTTTTTATATATTTATAAAAACTTTTACTATCATTTTTTATATTAATTGCTAGCCTAGCTTCATAGTCTATCCTTCCTTTCTTTATCGCTTTCTTAGTCTCTCTTTGTTGTTTCTTAAATTTTTCCCAATCACTTCTTTCTCCACTATTTTTGGCCACTCTGTACGCAGCTGTTTTTATTTTAATACTCTCTTTTTAGTCTCTGCTACGTACTCAATTCCCTCGAGTACTTTTTCTCCAGTAATGATCATAGTTCTAAGTTCCTCGCTTTCTATAACCTCTGCATTTCTGTTATTATTGGGATGGTACTTGCTTCCCCCACTGTGGAAACTGAGGCAAAATATTGATTTAGTGTCTCAGCCATTTCTGCATTCTCTATTATTAACTCCTTAGCCTCATCTTCCAAGGGACCAACATTCACTTCAGCTACTGCCTTCATCTTTATGTACTCATTGAACTTTTTGCTGTCCATTTTTATATTTTGCGCTAGTTTTCTTTCATAATTTACGTTTGCTTTTTTTTGTTACTTTTTACTGACCCTTTGATGATCTTTAAAAGCTTTGATTTGATTTATTATTGTCACATGTATACAGCAAAAAGTATTGTTTCTTGCGCGCTAGACAGACAAAACATTCCGTTCATAGAGTACACAGGGGAGAAGAAAAGAAGAGGGTGCAGAACATAGTAATATTATTAGACAGTTTAAAAGAGTAAGAGTATGGCTTTAAAAGCATAGAATGAGAGTTAGAATTAGAGGTTATGCTGGGGACAGCTGGCAAGAAGTGATCTCAGCTTCCCAATCTTCAAGTGTGCCACTGTCCTTTGCAATATGGTATGTCTTATTTTTTGTCTTTAGGTTATCCTTAACTTCCTTGCTCAGCCATGGAAGTCTTTCCAGCCTCTTACCAACTTTCCTCCGCTCTGGAATATATTTTAGTTGGAGGACTTGAATATCTCCTTAAATATCTGCCGCTGCCACACTCCGGCGCCTGTTTGGGTACACTGAGGGAGAATTTAGCATGGCCAGTGCATCAAACCTGTAATTGTTTGGACATAAGAACAAAAATAAGTCCTGTAACTGGATGACAATGGAGAGGTATTGATTTATTCTGTCGGCGATTGCAAACAAGTCGAAAAGAAGGGATTGTCTACCATGGTCACAGGTACAGTGTCCAACCATGTAGTCTTCCTGCCCAATAGCATACTATGATCACTCTTCCCTGGAGGAACCTTAACTATGACATCATTTATTTGCCCTTCCTCATTATATAATACCAAATCTGGAAAAGCCTGCTCCCTGGTTAGTTCCACAACATATTGCTCCAAAAAAACAATCTCTAATTCATTCAATGAACTCTCCCTTGAGGCGACACTTGCCATTTTGATTCTTCCAGTCAATATGCATGTTAAAATCACCCATGATTATTGACATATCTTTCTTACAAGCCCTTGATATTTCTTGCTTTATACTGTGACCCACTGCGGAACTACTGTCTGGAGACCTAAAGATTAGTCCCACCAGGGGCTTTTTTCCCTTCTCATTTCTACCCACACTGATTCTATATCTTGGATTCCCGTGCCTATGTCATTTCTCATTACAGGGTGATCTCTTCCTTAACGTAAAGCTACACCCACCTCCTTCTCCTTCCTGCTTATCCTTCTGAAGTACTGAGTACCCTTGAACATTCAATTCCTAAACCTTGTATCCCTGCAACCACGTCTCAGTAACTGCCACTAAGTCATACCCATTTGTCTCAATTTGTGCTGGTAACTCATTAATTTTATTCCAAATGCTTCTTGCATTCAGATATAAAGTCTTTACGTTCATTTTATTATCCAATTACCTTCCTCTTAAATCAGTCCTTGGTGCAATATGACTTTCATATGATCTGCCATTACCTTTTGCTTTCTGTTGACATTCAGACTCATTACTAAGCTGCACTCCTACCTATTTTAACTTTGCATTCCTAATTTTCCATGCAACTGAACAGTCATCTCCACTATTTAGTTCAAAGCCCTCTCTCCTACCCTTGTGATGTGATTTGCAAGAACACTGGTCCCAGCATGGTTCAGATGTAAGCTGTCCCAATGGTACTCTCCCCACTTTTCCCAATATTGATGCCTGTGCCCCACAAACCAAAACCCACTTCTCCCATACCAGTCTGTGAGTCATGTATTCATCTCTCGAATTTTATGTACCCTTTGCCAATTTGCATGCAGCTCAGATAATAATGATGTGGAGATGCTGGCGTTGGACTGGGGTGAACACAGTAAGAGTTTTAACAACACCAGGTTAAAGTCCAACAGGTTTATTTGGTAGCAAACACCGTTAGCTTTCGGAGCGCTGCTCCTTCGTCAGATGGAGTGGAAATGTGCTCATTTCCACTCCATCTGACGAAGGAGCAGCGCTCCGAAAGCTAACGGTGTTTGCTACCAAATAAACCTGTTGGACTTTAACCTGGTGTTGTTAAAACTCTTACTGTGCTCAGATAATAATCCAGAGATTATAACCTTGGAGGTTCTGTTCTTTAATTTAGTGCTTAATTCCTCAAACAACCTACACAGAATCTCCTTCCTTGTTCTACCTATGTCATAGGTAATTACATGCCACAACCCTCCCCCTCCCACTGCAGGTTCCTCTCCAGTCCAGAGCAGATGTACTGAACCCTGGAACTGGGCAGACAACACAGCCTTCGAGACTCTAGATCTTGGCTACAGAGAACACTGTCTATTCCCTTCACTATCCCCATTCTTTGAAAATGTGACTAAACACATTGACGAAGGAAAAGCGGTAGATGTGGTTTACATGGACTTCAGCAAGGCATTTGATAAGGTCCCCCATGCAAGACTTCTCGAGAAAGTGAGAGGGCATGGGATCCAAGGGGCTGTTGCCTTGTGGATTCAGAACTGGCTTGCCTGCAGAAGGCAGAGAGTGGTTGTAGATGGGTCTTTTTCTAAATGGAGGTCGGTCACCAGTGGAGTGCAACAGGGATCTGTTCTGGGACCCTTGCTGTTTGTCATTTTCATAAATGACCTGGATGAGGAAGCGGAGGGATGGGTTGGTAAGTTTGCCGACGACACGAAGGTTGGTGGTGTTGTGGATAGGTTGGAGGGATGTCAGAAGCTGTAGCGTGACATAGATAGGTTGCAAGACTGGGCGGAGAAGTGGCAGATGGACTTCAACCCGGATAAATGTGTACTGGTCCATTTTGGCAGATCAAATGGGATGAAGGAGTATAATATCAAGGGTAAGACTCTTAGCAGTGTAGAGGATCAGAAGGACCTTGGGGTCCGGGTCCACAGGACTCTTAAATCGGCCTCGGAGGTAGAGGAGGTGGTTAAGAAGGCATATGGTGTGCTGGCCTTCATCAATCGAGGGATTGAGTTTAGGAGTCGGGAGAGAATGATGCAGCTTTATAAGACCCTCGTCAGACCCCACTCGGAGTACTGTGCTCAGTTCTGGTCGCCTCATTACAGGAGGGATGTGGAAATGATTGAAAGGGTGCAGAGAAGATTTACAAGGATGTTTGCCTGGATTGGTTGGCATGCCTTATGAGGATAGGCTGAGGGAGCTCGGTCTTTTCTCCTTGGAGAGACTAAGGATGAGAGGTGACCTGATAGAGGTGTACAAGATGTTGAGAGGTATAGATCGGGTGGATTCTCGGAGGCTTTTTCCCAGGGCTGAAATGGCTGCTACGAGAGGACACAGGTTTAAGGTGCTGGGGAGTAGGTACAGAGGAGATGTCAGGGGTAAGTTTTTCACTCAGAGGGTGGTGGGTGAGTGGAATCGGCTGCCGTCAGTGGTGGTGGAGGCAAACTCGATAGGGTCTTTTAAGAGACTTCTGGATGAGTACATGGGACTTAATAGGATTGAGGGTTATAGGTAAGTCTATATATAAGCCTAGGTGGGTAGGGACATGACCGGCGCAACTTGTGGGCCGAAGGGCCTGTTTGTGCTGTAGCGTTTCTATGTTCTATGTTCTAACTACAACTACATTTGTCTTTTCTCTCCCAACTTGAATGGCACTGTCATGGTCAGTTTTCTCATCCTCCTTACAGTCCCTGCTCTCATCCACACAGAGAACAAAAATCTAAAACCTGTTGGATAAGGGCAGGGGCTGAGGTTCCTACAGTCCTATCTCTTGGATCCGTCCACATGCCTCACTCACAGTTGCACCCTCCTGTCCCTGACCACTGTGAACCTCCGGCAATTAAGCTAAGAGGTGTGACTGCCTCCTGAAACTCAACATCCAGGTAACTCACCCCCTCCACGATGTGTCGCAATGTTTGAAGCTCAGACTCCTGATCACAAACTCTGGGCCAAAGTTCCCCGAGCAACCAACACTTGCTGCAGATGTGGTTGAACCACAATGGGGTCCACATATTGCAGCTACAACACGTTAAAGTTAAAGTTTATTTATTAGTCACAAGTAAGGCTTACATTAACACTGCAATGAAGTTACTGTGAAATTCCCCTAGTTGCCACATTCTGGCACTTGTTCAAGTCAATGCACCGAACCAGCACGTCTTTCGGACTGTGGGAGGAAACCGGAGCACCCGGAGGAAACCCACGCAGACACGGGGAGAACGTGCAGGCTCCACACAGACAGTGGCCCAAGCTGGGAATCGAAGCCAGGTCCCTGGCGCTGTGAGGCAGCGGTGTTAACCACTGCCACCGTGCCACCCCAGTGCCATTGTGCCACATTGCCTGGCCCTTCATCCCTATTTTATTTCATTAGAATTTATTTAATTTAGAATTTCAATTATTTTATTTATACCGCTAATCATTACTTTCCACAATTTGTTTCCCTACCGAGCCTTCACTTCCAAAGTCAGAAAGGTAGAAGAGAAATGGACTTATCTACCAGTCACTTACCTTTGATATCACACAGACATGTTCACTCCTCCTGCCTTGGCCTGCAACTGCTCCCACTGAGCTGTGGACACAATAAAGAAAAACAGGACACTGTAATACCCCCTGCTCCATTTTCCTAATCTCCCACATTTATGTTAACTCCCTGGCAGTCAGACCGAAATGACACTCCGTGCTAAGGCACAGGCAAATTTGTTTTTATAGTCTCTGCCTCCCCTGTTTCAAAAAAACAGTCTGAACTGGCTTACTAACTGCCCTAATGTAATCCTCTGGCAAGTCTACTAAGGGACCTTGTTTTTACCTTCTTTAGATCTGAAGATCTAAAATGCTGCTCTAATTTCTTTCTTCAATCATGCCTTCCATTCCCACTCCAAGAATTCCTCAGTATCCATCGGTTTTTCTTGCCAGAGGCATTCATTCTTATTAAGAATCTTGTAAGGTCTAATAGAAAGTGAAGACATTACTTAATTGTTATGGTGTACCATCAGCCTGTTTGGAACTCCATACTGCTAAATATCTACGGTGATGTTCCAGAAAAGCCATTGCAGACTGTGTGTTCAAAGGTAGGGCATCAATGTACAAAAGAAGCACACAAAGAATGTTTAGACCCTTTTCCACTAACACCAGTTCCTCATCCTCTCAGGTTCAGCTGCAGTTTAGAATTAAGATTCCTGAACCAGGCCAATATGTCCTTGTTGTTGAATATGCCAATGAAGCTGAGAGACTGCACACGCTCAATGTGGCTCTACACAATCCTCTTGGAGCAGCTATGCAAGGGAAGTTTAATCTGTACAGCTGCAAATACAGGTATGGTTAAACATAACGGAATGCTCATCTAAAGCATCTAAAAACTGACAAAGCCCTTGAGGAGTATGGTGAAAGTAGGAAGGAACTTAAATGTGGAATTAAAAGGGCTAAAAGGGGCCATGAAATGTCTTTAGCAAACAGGGTCAAGGAGAATGCCAAAGCTTTTTATGCATATATTAGGGGCAAGAAGGTAACAAGGGAAAGAATAGGCCCACTCAAGGATAATGGAGGAAAATTATGGGCCCGATTTTATCATCGCGTTGCGCCTGTTTTTGGGCGTGAAAATTTGGCAAAGTCGGACATGAGGCGAGTAATGCGATCCGTGCCCGCCTCCGTGCCAGTTCCCCCTTTACCAAGGCTTGAAAATGGCTGCGATCAGGACCGTGCCCAAAATGGGCACGACGGCCATTTAAATGCATTTCCATGCATTTAAATTGACTTAATGGGCTGCCCGCCCAACTTTACCGGCACTTCCCCCTTTACCACCGTGTTCACCCATCCAGAATCGGCGCGAAACAGACATGCTCCAAATAAATCCGATTTAGCCGCTCCATCAGTGAGGGTGGGTGGGAAGGGAGGTAGGGGCCCACAATTGGTCTGGGTGGTGGAGAGGGTGGGGGGAATAAGGGGATCAGTAATGTTGTGGGGGTGGAGCAATGTCTGTGTGGGCCAGGGGGAGGGATTATCTGGCTTGGGAAGGATGTGGCAGGGGAGCCGCATTCTACCTTTTTTTTCTGCACATGCGAAGTTGGAAGTGCCAATCGGAGCTGCAGAATTTCGGGTGCGTTAAGCCCCACCCACAGGCTTGTGCAGCACAATTCGGAATCGCTGATATTTTTTCAGGCAGAGTGCGTATGGGGGCGCCTCAGAACGGGTCTAAATGTCGGATCTGAAACACTCCCAGTTTCAAGTCCGTCCAGCACCTAGAATCAAAATGATAAAATAGGGCCCTATGTGTGGAGGCACAGGAAGTGGGTGAGATCCATAATGAGTACTTTGTATCAGTATTCACCAAGGAGAAGGACATGACAGATGTTGAGGTCAGGGATAGGTGTGTGCACGCTCTAGAAAATGTCAATGTATCGAAGGAGGAAGTGTTGAGTATCCTAAATTGCATTCAGGTAGACAAGTCCGCAGGGCTGGATGGAATTTATCCCAGGTTACTGCGGGAGGCAAGGAAAGAAATAGCTGGGACCTTAACAGATATCTTCACATCCTCTTTGACCACAGGTGAGGTTCCAGAGGACTGGAGAATAACCAATGTGGTTTTCTTGTTTAAGAAAGGAAGAGGGATAATCCAGGAAATTATAGGCCAGTGAGCCTGACGTCTGTGGTGGGGAAGCTTTTGGAGAAGATACTGAGGGACAGGATATATGCACATTTGGAAGAAAATGGACTAGTTAGTGACGCGCAGCAGTTAGTGACGAGTTTTTTGAAGAGGTAACAAAGAAAATTGATGAGGGAAGGGCTGTGGATGTAGTTTATATGGACTTTAGTAAGGCGTTTAACAAGGACCCACATGGCAGACTGGTACAAAAATTAAAATCACGTGGGATTCAGGTGGGCTGGCTAGATAGATACAGAACTGGCTTGGTTATAGGAGACAGAGAGGAGTGGTGGAATGGCGTTTTTCAGAATGGAGATCTGTAGCTAGTGGTGTTCCGCAGGGATCAGTGCTGGGACCTCTGTTGTTTGTAGTAAATATAAATGATCTGGAGGAAAATGTGGGAGGTCTGATTAGTAAGTTTGCGGATGACATGAAGATTGGTGGAGTTG
Organism: Mustelus asterias; assembly: GCF_964213995.1. Lineage (NCBI taxonomy): Eukaryota > Metazoa > Chordata > Chondrichthyes > Carcharhiniformes > Triakidae > Mustelus > Mustelus asterias. The sequence goes on from NC_135807.1 coordinate 3,304,214, forward strand.
CTGAAAATGCCGGGGATTGTCAGAGGATACAACAGGATAGAGATAGATTGGAGACTTGGGCACAGAAATGGCAGATGGAAAATCCTGCCCATGGTGATAAATGCTGGAAATCTGAAATAAATAACAGACAATTCTGGAAATACTCAGCAGATCAGGCAGAATCTGTGGAGAGAAAAGCACTTGTGATGAATCTAGTTGGTACATCACCAGCAATGCAAAATAAGATTGCGAATTTCAGTGGAATATTGTAATAATTTACTGTAATTTACTAATATAAAATAAATGGACTGCAGGATGACAAATAACTTGAATTGTTTCATGCATAAAGGATGTAATTGTGCTCTTGTGCATTTGCTGCAGTTTTCTTTGTCGGAGTGTTGCGATTGATCCACAGAATCGCATTGCAGTTTTTGATCTGCCTTCTCATGTTGACCTACTTCTACAGGGAACATCAGTCAGTGTTTTACTGGTAAGTGCATCATTCATTGTGATGTGTGTACCAGACATGTAAACCATGTATTTCTTCAGTACATTTAAAGAAAGTTGCATTTGTCAAGTTTATTGTTTTTCTTGAGGTAAGATATATTTTCCAAGTCTATGGTCATAAGAAGTTGCTACAACTGTGGTTAGAACACATCAGCTATTAGCACATGTCACATGTTGGTGATTGGTGAGGTACTCACAGAAAATTCACTCTTACAAACAATTAATCATTTTACAAAAAAACCCTAGGTAATAATTATTCAGCTCAATGTTTGTAAAATAACATCATTAAAATATTTGCTGATTAATTAGAGACCAGCACTAAAATCATAATAGTTTGAAATGACAGGAAACAATAGTAATAAACATTCAGTGCATTCATAGACTTCTCTTTGTTCGTTATTTTAGTGAAGGTGTTTGTCTCTTTGGTTTATCTTATTTTGTCGACTCATTCAACATCCTCTCTAACTAGTGGGCAGCAACTGATTCATCCACCAGCCATGAGCTGGCGGGTTCAAAGGTCCTGATGACATATTTACATACCAGTTCAGCACACACACATATCACTCTCCCCAGCACACCTGTCTTCACCAGGCTGTGCAGGATGTCAGCAACTCAGAGGGGAAAGGCTAGCAACCTCTAGAAGACTGTTCCTTGATTCAACCATTCCCCCCCCCCCCTGAAATCATCACCTATGAGGTGACCATGTCCCACTTGGACCTCTACCCACCACATCTGGATTCTTCCTTCATTTCCTTCCAGTAAACAATATGGCATCCCTCTGACCCCTTTGTGAGCTTTTCATACTACCTTGTCAAGGTCCAGGTTCCCTGCTCTCAGTCTCCCCTTGTTCATCATCCCCTCATCCACCTCCTTGCCCCTCTGCCCCCCTCACGCTCCCCCTCCCCCCACTCCTTGCACAGCCCTCCTTCCATGTTGCCCCCCCCTTGTCTTTGTCAGGCCACATCGCCCACTGCCGCTCACCTCGTGCTCCATCCCTAGTTGAACTTCAGAGCCTTGCTGTGGTGGCTGCATGAGTCTCACAGCACAGTCCTGTCCAGATAGACACTGGTGTGTGTCACCAGACACAAGGAGTATCTGTACTCTCCAACCTCAGGTGCAGTACTGATCTGACTCAGTGACACAAAAGGGTTCATGAGTCCAGCAGCTTGATGCTGTCCATGAAGACCAGCTTGGTGTGGAGATGGAGGCAAGAATCTGTCTGTCCTGGTAGAGTGATGTACAGTGCACCAGGAGCAGCGCAGTTCTATGGCAGAGTTTTTACACTCACCCCAAAGTCTCTGACGAGCTGAGGACCACCTTGTGCACTCCATTCATTAGCGATCGAGTTTGACGTGACGTAAGATTGATAGGCCTAATGGGGCAGCCGGCTGTTTTAATAAGCATTCACGAGATGCAAATAAATGCAAATGGCTTTTGCGCCACCTGCCAGTGGGAAGAGCGACCCGCCATGACCCCGCCATTGGGAGAACTGCAATGGGATTTTACACCAGCAGGTTTCCGATGATTTTTGGCTCCCACTACACTTACCACATCCACTCACCACCAAACCACCACCAAACCTCCCCCAGGCTGCTTGGAAGAATTCTACTCTCAATCATTTTCTTGGTCCTCCTTTGCAGAATTCTAAAATGCTCCCAGTTGCCAGGCTTACCTTTTTTTTGGCAACTTCACATGCCTGTTCCTTTGCTCTAATATTTTGTTTGCCACAGATGGAAGGATTTTGTGCATTAGCAGAATGTATTTTGATAGATCTTTTGTACGCAGGGAATACAATCCTAATCTGTAAAATCCATCCTCATAATTTAATCAGTTTAGCCATAGTGTCGTTCTAGTAAAATTACACTGCATTCATTCAAGGTCTGTATATCCTTCCAGATGTGTGATGCACAGAACTGAATGCACTTACTCCAGATGGGGTCATGGTGGCACAGTGGTTAGCACTCCTGCCTCACAGTGCCAAGGACCTGGGTTCAATTCCCAGCTTGGGTCACTGTCTATGCAGAGAAAGCATGTTCTTCCCGTGTCTGCGTGGGTTTCCTCTGGGTGCTCCAGTTTCCTCCCACAGTCCAAAAGATGCGTGGGCTAGGTGGATTGACCATCCTAAATTCTCCCTCAGTGTACTTGAACAGGCGCCAGAGTGTGGTGACTAGGGGATTTTCACAGTAACTTCATTGCAGTGTTAATGTAAGCCTACTTGTGACAATAATAAATAAACTTTAAACTTCACTTAACTTCCACCCCTTTTGTATACAAGTCCATTTGAAATATTGGTTAATGTTTCACCAGTCTTTTTGATATTTGATGAACAGTTAATAAAAAGTTAATATTAATACTCCTACTGCTGCTGTAATTCCGATCTGCCAACTGTACAAATATCAGAAATTGATCCTTCTACCTTCTAATTTACATGTCCCTGTCATGAGTGACAGAATAAGTGATATGAGTCACTGTTATCGAATGCCTTAAATATCCTGACAAGACAGCATATTTATACTTCTGAGATGATTTGGATTTGCTGAACAGGTTATTAAGATGACATGATATTTGTTAATATTGTGCATTTTTTATTCCTTTCCATGGACAGCACAAAGTTTATTTAATACCATTTAAAGAATTCTGCATTGAACACGTGGAACCCAAAGTTCACTGCATCGCTACTCATGGACCTATCACAAACAGGAGGTAAAACTTATATGAATTTTCCTGTTCCATATTTCAAAAGGGGAAAATTATTATCTAATGGCTGTGAAAATCCAGGGACTTTGTCTCCTCACCATCCTAGGATGAACCCACTGTGACTTTGCCAAAGGTTGTGAGGTTAGGACAAGGTAACTTCATTGATTCATGTAAATGAACCAGGCAAGTACATCATTCAGTTGGGAAGGCACCAAACACAATGATCAACTATGTTGGGAACATGCAGAGAATTTGGACAGAGTGTGCAAATCCTATATTAATGCATCTAGCCAATCTTCCAAGCACCACCTGTCCCAATGGTGCACAGTCTGCATTTTGTGCACTGGACTGATAAACATCTCAGAACCCATCGAACTGAAGTGGCAGAAAGTGATTCTTGATCCTGAGGAATTGCGTAAGAAGAGGAATGGATAGAGCTTTGGAGATTTTAGATAATTAATGTATTGCACTATTAAAAAGTAAATTGGTCTTTAGCTGTCAATTTTCCAATTAAATTCCCAACCTTGGACAAATTTAACATGTCATTTACAACCTAGAGTAAATTCCACTTATGGGCACAGCTTATAACTTGCACAGACATGTAAGTCATGTACAAGCACAAGAAATAGCAGTTTTTATAATTTATAATAAATTCGGCCATCATTTTCTTTCTGTCCCAGCAACACAAAATCTCTTGCCATCCCATTTCGAGGCTCAAATCTTTCCTGCTGCTTGTTTTGTTGGCATTTCTCTGATAGAAGTCTACAAGATTATGAGGGGTGGATAGAGTGGATAGTTAGAAGCTTTTCCCAGGGTGGAAGAGTCAATTACCAGGGGCATAGGTTTAAGGTGCGAGGGGCAAGATTTAAAGGAGATATAAGAGGCAAGATTTTTACACAGAGAGTGGTGGGTGCCTGGAACTCGCTGCCGGGGGTGGTAGTGGAAGCAGATACAATGGTGACTTTTAAGGGGCGTCTTGGCAAATACATGAATAGGATGGGAATAGAGGGAAATGGTCCCTGGAAGGGTAAGGGGTTTTATTAAGTCGGGCAGCATGGTTGGTGCAGACCTGGCGGGCCGAAGGGCCTGTTCCTGTGCTGTAATTTTCTTTGCTCTTTGTTCTCAGTTCTCAGTTGAGATCATCCTGTCCCTCCAATATAGTTCTCCATCTCTTTCCTATTCTGTCAAGCGCTTTTAAAGGATAGACGTAGAGAAGATGTTTCCATTTCTGGGGATTCAAAACTAGGAGACCATCAGTATAAGAGAATCACTAATAAATCCAATGGGGAATTCATGAGAAGCTTTGTTCCCAAGAGAATGGTAAAAATGTGGAACTTGCCACCACATGGAATGGTTGAAGTGAACAATATGGATGTGATTAAGGGCAAGCCAGATAAACACATGAGGGCGTATGGAGTAGAAGGATATGCTGTAGTAATAGTGATCTGCAGTAATGTGGAATGAGGCTCATGTGAAACATAAATACCAGTGTGAAGTTGTTGGACCAAATAGTGTTTCTTATAGGAAATCTGTGATAGATAGATCTTTGTTCTCTCGGGGAATTAAAGGATATGGGGAGCGAGTGGGAAAATGGAGTTGAAGCCCAAGATCAGCCATGATTGTATTAAATGGCGGAGCAGGCCCGATGGGTCATGTAGTCTGCTCCTGTTCCTATTTGTGTGATATAGCAAATTCAGGAGATCATGAATAGGATGGGAATAGAGGGAAATGGTCCCTGGAAGGGTAAGGGGTTTTATTAAGCCGGGCAGCATGGTTGGTGCAGGCCTGGCGGGCCGAAGGGCCTGTTCCTGTGCTGTAATTTTCTTTGCTCTTTGTTCTCAGTTCTCAGTTGAGATCATCCTGTCCCTCCACTATAGTTCTCCTAGCATATCATGCATGTACCAGCTCTTGGAAAGAACTTTCCAGTTCATAGAATCATGCAGCATAGGAGGGGGAGTATCCTCCTATTTCACATTTGCCTTGTCAGCTCTTTTTCTCCTTTCTCAGTTGTCATTTTTACTTTTGCTACTAGTAAAATAATTCCTTAACTTGGGACTCCCAACTGTCAGAAGCTGCTGTTAGTTCCTTTTAAATATTGAGGCTTCAACAGTAAGTCATGGGTTGTGATCATGCCCATCTATTCCGAAAACCCGGAAGCAGGATGCAAATGCCGTGCCTCAGTTAAAGAGGCTTGGAAAAGCCCACTTGATAAACTTGCAGATTCCTACCTGCTGCTGACCAATGCTGTGAATGAGTCCAAAAGTTAAAATACAGCCAATATTTCACTGAGTTCTGAATCACTGGTTAGGCTTCAAACTGAGAGCCACACTTTGGGAAGGATGTGAAGGCCTTAGAGAGAGTGTTGAGGAGATTTACAAGAGTTATCTGAGGCTGAGTGATTTTAGTTATGTGGAGACACTGGATAAGCTGGGATTGTTCTCTTCAGAGCAGAAATAAATGTATAGGTGTTCAAAATTAAGAAAGGTTTTGATGAAGTAAATTATGCAGGTCAGTAATCAGGAGGCAAAGATTGAAGGCGATTGCCAAAAAGAATCAGTGGGGAGATGAGGAGAAATTGTTTTAAAAAAGTAAAGTTTATTTATTAGTCACAAGTAAGGCTGACATTAACACTTCAATGAAGTTACTGTAAAAATCCCCTAGTTGCCGTACTCCGGCGCCTGTTCAGGTCAATCCACCTAACCAGCACGTCTTTCAGAATGTGGGAGTACCCGCAGAGCACCCGCAGACACGGGGAAAACATGCAAACTCCACAGAGACAGTGCTCCAAGCTGGGAATCGAACCCGGGTCTCTGGCGCTGTGAAGCAGCAGTGTTAACCATTGTGCTACCGTGTCCCCCAAGTAATGGATTGTTTTGATCTGGAATGTTTGGTACAGGTTCAGTTGTAACTTTCAAAAGGGAATTTACAGAGCAAAGGGGAAAGAGCAGGGAACTGCGGCAAATTGGATAGTTCTTTCAGTGAGCTGATACAGACATGATGGGCTGAATGGCCTGCTCCCTGTGGTGTATCATTCTACAATGAATCATGTGAAGTCATCAAGTAATCTGCAAGGTTTCTCTTGGTCACAGTTTTAAAGGAAGGCTCTGGTAAAGAGCAGGTAAAATGGTTTCAGTTTATATATCTGCAAAGAGAATTGTGCTGCAGGATTTCACACAGTGATTTTGGAGATAAAAGGACAATTGAAAACAGCATTGTTCATCAATTTCAGGCAGGCTTGGTTGAATAACATTTGTTTATACAAGTTACTCAAACATAAATTATTTCAGCTTTTAAGGACAGCTATTGAAAGTAATAAACACAGCAAGTTTGATTAGATCAAGAGCGATTGGGCCACCGGAGATCAAACGCATAATACTAAACATTGGCAAAATTCCAGAGCACAGGCTCAGCTCCTGAACTGCATGAAAATACTCACTTCATTTAGATTCATGAAACTGCTGCAATATTTATGTCTACAATAGCAGTGCTTTTCTCCAGTAGTTAGGAAGGAATGCCTTATACCATGAATTTAACATTGAATGAGACAGCACTGAAGAAGGCCATTCAACCTTCATTCCTGTACCAACTCTTTGAAAAAATTATCCAATTGAAAATATTGCGGCAGTTTCATGAATCCAACTGGAGGCCTGTGACCAGCGGTGTGCCTCAGGGATCAGTGCTGGGTCCACTGTTATTTGTCATTTATATTAATGATTTGGATGAGACTAAAGGAGGCATGGTTAGTAAGTTTGCACATGATACTAAGATTGGTGGCATAGTGGACACTGAAGAAAGTTATCTCCAATTGCAACGGGATTTTGATCAATTGGGCCAGTGGGCTGACGAATGGCAGATGGAGTTTAATTTGAACAAATGCAAGGTGATACATTTTGGTAGATTGAATCAGGGCAGGACTTACTCAGTTAATGGTAGGGCGTTGGGGAGAGTTACAGAAAAAAGAGATCTAGGGGTACATGTTCATAGCTACTTGAAAGTGGAGTCACAGGTGGACAGAGTGGTGAAGAAAGCATTCGGCATGCTTGGTTTCATCGGTCAGAACATTGAATACAGGAGTTGGGACGTCTTGTTGAAGTTGTACAAGACATTGGTAAGGCCATACTTGGAATACTGTGTGCAATTCTGGTCACCCTATTATAGAAAGGATATTACTAAACTAGAGAGAGTGCAGAAAAGATTTACTAGGATGCTACTGGGACTTGATGGATTGAGTTATAAGGAGAGGCTGGGTAGACTGGGGCTTTTTTCTCTGGAGCGTAGGAGGCTGAGGGGTGATCTTATAGAGGTCTATAAAATAATGAGGGGCACAGATCAGCTAGATAGTCAATATCTTTTCCCAAAGGTAGGGGAGTCTAAAACTAGAGGGCATAGGTTTAAGGTGAGAGGGGAGAGATGCAAAAGTGTCCAGACGGGCAATTCTTTCACACAGAGAGTGTCTGGAACAAGTTGCCAGAGGCAGTAGTGGAGGCGGGTACAATTTTGTCTTTTAAAAAGCATTTAGATAGTTACATGGGTATGATGGGTATAGAGGGATATGGGCCAAATGCGGGCAATTGGGATTAGTTTACGGGTTTTTAAAAAAAAGGGCAGCATGGACAAGTTGGGCTGAAGGGCCTGTTTCTATGCTGTAAATGTCTATGACTCTATGACTTTAATTAATCCTCTCTGCTTGTTCTTTCCCCATAGCCTTGCTAATCTTCTCCCCCTAAACCATTTATCCTATTTCTTTTGAAACTTACTCCTGAATCTGCTTCCACCATCCTTTCAGACAGCACATTCCAGATCATTTGCTGTGGAAAATATCTCTTGCCTTGCCTCTGGCTCTTTTTCCAATTGTTTTAAACCTGTATCCCTCTGTTGGGTTACCAGTGGAAGCAATTTATCCTTCTTTACTCTATCAACCCCCTTCAGGATTATAAACACTTCTATTATATTTAACCTTCTCTTCTCGAAGGACAATTTCTCCAGTCTCTCCATGGAACTGAAGTCCCTCACCCTGTTACCATTCTAGTAAACTTCCTTTTCACTCCCTTCTTCCTAAAGTTGGTGCCCAGAATTGGACACAATACTCTAGCTGACTCCTAATAAAAAAGAAAATAAAAAATCCATTTCTATACCTATGTTATTGGCAAGAGAAATTCACCCTCTTTATTTTGTTCTTGCTTGAAAAATACATCAATTTTGTGCCTGGTGATTTAATCCAATTAGTCCTACTCCCTCCTGTTCTTTTCCCAACAATCTACAATATTCCCCTTTTCAAACATATATCCAATTTCCTTTGGGAATTACTGTTGAATCTGTGTCCACCACCAATTTTAGACAGCATTTCATATCATAACAACTTGCTGTGTAAGAAGAAAATCTCTTCATCCAACTCCTGGTTCTCTTGTCAATTATCTTAAATCTGTGTCCTCTGGTAACTGACCCTCTATCTCACTACTCACTGCATCAAGGTAACTCAATTTTGAACACACATTTACACATCATTTTGATTGTCCAGAATATTAACCATCTAAATGGCACTGTCTTTATTTTGAATGTTTGAACAGTTCCTGTGTTGCATCCAAGTATGAAATACCTGTGTCTTCAGTGAAGGTAAAGGATGGACAGCTTTCAACTGCAAGCATTCCTTCACAACCTAGCTTGTCTAATGATCCACAACTCCTATCCCATCGCCCTCCAACCATGGTGGAACCAGGAGACATTATTCTACTAAAATCACCACAGGTAACCAACTGCTTTCAAATGTGATAATGCAAAAGAATAGAAAGGCAGACTCAGAGTAGAATTTTACTGGCTCCAGGATAGTGGGAGTGGAGGCGGGGCCAGGAAGATAATAGGGAGCCACATCGGGATGGCTCCCCATGTATCAATCTGTTTAGTCATATGTTTTGAATATGGCATCACACTATCCTGTTTCCAACCTTTGAGTATCCAATTAGTATGCACTGACTCTCTCATAATGATTGCTATGCCTCCTAAATCTCTTCCATACTCTCTCTGTTCACCCTTACTTCAGTAAGAAGTTTAACAACACCAGGTTAAAGTCCAACAGGTTTATTTGGTAGCAAAAGCCACACCAGTCACACAGAATCATACAGTCTTCCTGCACAGGAGGACACTGGTCCATTGTACCAATGCCAGTGATTGGAGACAGCTCTTCAATTATTCCCTCTCCCTCTGCCAGTTCTTTCCCCATAGCACTGTAAATTTTCCCTTTTCAAGTTTATATCCAATGTCCATTTCAAAGTTATTATTGAATTTGCTTCCATCATTTTTTACAGTCACAATACTGGCTGTGTTAAAAATATCACCTACTCTCCCTTCTGTTAATTTGCCAATTATCTTAAACCTGTGTCCCCTGATTATTGACCTTCCTGTGAATGGAAACAGTAGCTGGGGTTTTCCGTTCCCATTTGCATTGGACAGATTCAATGATGGGAGCAGAAAATATCTCTCAAGTCTATAGAACAAAGAACAAAGAAAATTACAGCACAGGAACAGGCCCTTCGGCCCTCCAAGCCTGCACCGACCGTGCTACCCGACTGAACTAAAACCCCCTACCCTTCCGGGGACCATATCCCTCTATTCCCATCCTATTCATGTATTTGTCAAGATGCCTCTTAAAATTCACTACCGTATCCACTTCCACTACCTCCCCCGGCAACGAGTATAGTCTTGTTTTATGTTGGCACGACAGCTTGCCATGATCATCCCCTTCCCACGTTAGTGGCAGGCTGGATTATTAAAGAGCATAATTAAAATACATTTGCACCTCATTGTCAGGCTTATATGCCATTTAAAACCCATAATCCCTAACAAAATTAGGACATTACAGGTGACATGAGAGTGACTGCCCTTGACATGAAGACAACATTTGACCGAGTTTAGCATCAAGGAGCACAGCTGGAGTCAATGGGATTCTGGTTGGAGTCATACCTGGCACAAAGGAAGATGGTTTTGGCGATTGGAGGTCAATCATCTCAGTCCTAGGACATCTCTGCAGGAGTTTCTCAGGGTTGTGTCCTAGGCCCAACCATCTTCAGCTGCTTCATCAATGACCTTCCCTCCATCATAAGGTCGGAAGAGCGGCCGTCCACAGATGACTGTACAATGTTTAGTATCATTCACGATTCCTCAGATACTGAATCAGTCCCTGTCCAAGTGCAGCAAGACCTGGACAATATCCAGACTTGAGCTGACAAGTGCCAAATAATATTCATGCCATACAAGTGCCAAGCAATGACCATCTCCATCAAGAGAGGATCTAACCATCACCCCTTGACATTCAGTAGCATTACCATTGCTGAATCTCCCACTATCAGTATCCTGGGGGAGTTACCATTGACCAGAAACTGAACTGAACAAGCCATATAAATACTGTGGCTACCAGAGCAAGTGAAAGATTAGGAATCCTCTGGCGAGTAACTCACCTCCTGATTCCTCAAAGCCTGTCCACAATCTAAAAGGCACAAGTCAGGAGTATATTGGAATACCCCTATTTGCCTGGATGAGTGCATCTCCAACAACACTCAAGAAGCTGGACACCATCCAGGACAATGCAGCCCGCATGATTGCTATCCCATCCACAAACATTCGATCCCTCCACAATAAAGGGGGGTCGGTTTAAGACAGAGTTGAGGAGGAACTTCTTCTCCCAGAGGGTGGTGAATCTCTGGAATTCTCTGCCCACTGAGGTGGTGGAGGCTACCTCGCTGAATATGTTTAAAGCGCGGATGGATGGATTCCTGAGCGGTAAGGGAATTAAGGGTTATGGGGATCAGGCGGGTAAGTGGTACTGATCCACGTCAGATCAGCCATGATCTTATTGAATGGCGGGGCAGGCTCGAGGGGCTAGATGGCCTACTCCTGCTCCTATTTCTTATGTTCTTAACAACAACGAACATTGGCAGCAGTCTGTATCATCTACAAGATGAAAAAATAGTTTATTTATTAGTCGCAAGTAAGGCTTGCATTAACACTACAATGAAGTTACTGTGAAATTGCCCTAGTCGCCACACTCTGGCGCCTGTTCGGGTCAATGCACCCTAACCAGAACGTCTTTCAGAATGTGAGAGGAAACCAGAGCATCCAGAGAAAACCCACGCAGACACGGGGAGAACGTGCAGACACCGCACAGACAGTGACCCAAGTGGGAATTGAACCCAGGTCCCTGGCGCTGTGAGGCAGCAGTGCTAACCACTGTATCACCATTCCTGCACTGCAGGAATTCATCAAGGTTCCTTAGGGAGCATCTTCCAAACTCACAATCACCACCATCTACAGCGCTCCTTCCATTTGCTAATGTTACAGTTTATTCATTCATCACAAGTAGGTTTACATTAACACTGCAAAGAAGCTACTATGAAAATCCCCTAGTCGCCACACTTTGGCGCCTGTTCGGGTACACTGAGAGAGAATTTCGCATGGCCAATGCACCGAACCAGCACGTCTTTCAGACTGTGGGAGGAAACTGGAGCACCCGGAGGAAACCCACCCAGACACAGGAAGAACGTGCAGGCTGCACACAGACAGTGACCCAAGCCAAGGCTCCCTGACGCTGTGAGGCAGCAGTGCTAATCACTGTGCCACCATGCCACTCTAGATGGGGCATGAGTATTCACCAGATCTCTGTTGGGTCACATCCATCAATGGACATCCCCTCAAACCACATACCAAGTCTTTAATAATTTTCCAAAAAGTCAGCATCAGCCTATAATCATCCACGCTGAGCTCCACGTAACTTTCATCTCGTCAAAGCCAAGATAGTAATAGAGATGTGGAGGAAGAAATTGCTAAGCAGATTATGGATAGGTGTGGAGGTCAAAGGGTAGTTGTCATGGGTGACTTTAACTTTCCAAATATTGATTGGAACCTTTATAGGTCGAATAGTTCGGATGGGGCAGTTTTTGTGCAGTGTGTGCAGGAGGGTTTCCTGACACAATATGTGGATGGGCCGACAAGAGGTGGGGCCACATTGGATTTGGTACTGGGAAATGAACCGGGCCAAGTGTTAGATTTGGTTGTGGGAGAGCACTTTGGAGATAGCGACCACAATTCGGTGTCTTTCGTTATTGCAATGGAGAGGGATAGGGCCGTATGGCAGGGCAAGGTTTATAATTGGGGGAGGGGTAATTATGATGCGATTAGGCAAGAATTAGGGAGCATACGATGAGAACAGAAACTGTCAGGGAAAGGCGCAAATGAAAAGTGGAGCTTGTTCAAGGAACAAATACTGCATGTCCTTGATAGGTATGTCCCTGTCAGGCAGGGAGGAAATGGCCGAGCGAGGGAACCATGGTTCACAAAAGAGGTTGAATGTCTTGTCAAGAGGAAGAAGGAAGCGTATGTAAGGATGAGAAAACAAGGTTTAGTTGGGTCCATTGAGGGTTACAAGTTAGCAAGGAATGAGCTGAAAAAGGGCTTAGGAGAGCTAGGAGGGGGCATGAGAAGTCCTTGGCGGGTCGGATCAAGGAAAACCCCAAGGCTTTTTACTCTTATGTGAAGAATAAAAGAATGACCAGGGTGAGGTTAGGGCCGATCAAGGATAGTAATGGGGACTTATGCATGGAGTCAGAAGAGATAGGAGAGGTGATGAATGAATACTTTTCTTCAGTGTTCACCAAGGAGAGGGGCCATGTTTTTGAGGATGAGAGTGTGATACAGGCTGATAGGCTGGAGGAGGCAGATGTTCTGAGGGAAGATGTATTAGCAATTTTGAAAAACTTGAAGGTCGATAAGTCCCCTGGGCCAGATGAGATATAACCTAGGATTCTTTGGGAGGCAAGGGATGAGATTGCAGAGCCTTTGGCTTTGACCTTTGGGTCCTCACTGTCCACGGGGATGGTGCCAGAGGACTGGAGAGTGGCGAATGTTGTTCCTCTGTTGAAGAAAGGAAATAGGAATGACCCTGGTAATTATAGGCTGGTTAGCCTTACTTCGGTGGTCGGTAAGTTAATGGAAAAGGTCCTGACGGATAGGATTTATGACCATTTAGAAAGATGCAGCTTAATCCGGGATAGTCAACACGGATTTGTGAAGGGTAAGTCATGCCTCACAAATTTGGTTGAATTTTTTGAGGAGGTAACTAAGTGTGTTGATGAAGGTAGAGCAGTTGATGTCATATACATGGATTTTAGTAAGGTGTTTGATAAGGTTCCCCATGGTCGGCTCATGAAGAAAGTAAGGAGGTGTGGGATAGAGGGAAATTTGGCCAATTGGATAAGTAACTGGCTATCTCATAGAATAAGCAAACATGTTGGAAACCTGTTGGACTTTAACCTGGTGTTGTTAAAACTCTTACTGTGTTTACCCCAGTCCAAGTGGTGTACCACAAGGATCAGTGCTGGGTCCTCTGCTATTTGTGATTTTTATAAATGACTTGGATGAGGGGGCTGAAGGGTGGATCAGGAAATTTGCGGATGACACCAAGATTGGTGGAGTAGTGGATGAGGTGGAGGGCTGTTGTAGGCTGCAAAGAGACATTGATAGGATGCAGAGCTGGGCCGAAAAATGGCAGATGGAGTTTAACTCTGATAAGTGCGAGGTGATTCATTTTGGTAAGACAAATTTGAATGCGGATTACAGGGTCAAAGGTAGGGTTCTGAGGAATGTGGAGGAACAGAGAGATCTTGGGGTTCATATCCACAGATCTCTGGAGGTTGCCACTCAAGTGGATAGAGCTGTGAAGAAGGCCTATAGTGTGTTCGCGTTTATTAACAGGGGGTTTGAGTTTAAGAGCTGTGGAGTTATGCTGCAACTGTACAGGACCTTGGTGAGACCACATCTGGAATATTGTGTGCAGTTCTGGTCACCTCACTATAAGAAGGATGTGGAAGCACTGGAAAGAGTGCAAAGGAGATTTACCAGGATGCTGCCTGGTTTGGAGGGTAGGTCTTATGAGGAAAGGTTGAGGGAGCTAGGGCTTTTCTCTTTAGAGCGGAGGAGGTTGAGAGGCAACTTATAAGATGATGAGGGGGATTGATAGAGTGGACGTTCAGAGACTATTTCCTCGGGTGGATGTAGCTGTTACTAGGGGGCATAACTATAAGGTTCGTGGTGGAAGATATAGGAGGGATGTCCGAGGTAGGTTCTTTACTCAGAAACTGGTGGGGGTGTGGAATGGACTGCCTGCTGTGATAGTGGAGTCGGACACTATAGGAACTTTCAAGCGGTTATTGGATAGGCACACTCGAATGATAGGAAGTGGGATAGCTTGATCTTGGTTTCGGAAAAGGTTCGGCACAACATCGTGGGCCAAAGGGCCTGTACTGTGCTGTACTGTTCTGTGTTCCAGGTTCTTAAGATGGAATTTGCTCAGAGCTCGCTGGCAAAAGTTCACTGATCAGCTGGAGAAGTCTGTTACCTGTATCCCGATCAAACAGATCCCAATTAATAAGGCATATACAGACTTCAACAAGGCCATCTCTAAAGTTGCCAAAGCAAGCATTCCACATGGGTTTCATCCAACATACATTCCTTGCCTCGACTGTGAATGCCAAGAACTCCTCAAAGAATTTGAAGAATCTGGTGATCCAGATATTGCGATCAACTGATTGAAACACTAGACAATGCCTGCCACACTCGCTGGGAAGATCTCACTCGTAACCTGGACTGCATTCCAGCTGGAACGGTTGAAGACTGATCCAGCTGCCGGGCAGCAATCTGCAATTTCTAACTGGAGCTGTGTCCCAGCGAGTGCAGTGGCCAGCCACCTTGTCAAACAGCTCGAGTGAGTCATAGATGCAGTATGACTCTGAAATGAAGTTCTTTCAAAAGAGAAAAGAACTTAAGAACAGGCCAAACAGTTGAAGCCATAAACACAAATGAGGTCCAATTCGCAATTGACAGACTGAAACCTGTCAAAGCTGTGGGTTATGACCAAATATACACTGCATTTCTTAAGCACCTTGGCAGCATGTCACCAAAATGGTCCTCTGTATTCCTGACCAAAATCACCCATGACAAGCAACTGCCAAAAATCTGGCGGAAAGCTGAGATCATTGCGATCCCAAGCCTGGCAAGGATCCTAAAGAAGCTTCTAGATATAAACCCATTTCTCTTCTATCCATATGTTACAAGTTGCTTGAGAGAATCATCTTCCACCATTCATACGTTAGGGACAAAAGAGTTGTCAGGGAGAAAATCGGGCCTCTCAGGGACAAAGGAGGGGAATTATGCTTAGAACCCAAGGGAATAGGGGAGATCCTAAATGAATACTTTGCATTGGTATTCACGAAGGAGAGGGGCATGTTAACCGGGAGTGTCTCGGAGGGAGGTGTTGACCCGTTAGAGAAAATCTCCATTACAAGAGAGGAAGTGTTAGGTTTTTTAGGGAACATTAAAACTGACAAAGCCCCAGGGCCTGATGGCATCTATCCTCGACTGCTCAGGGAGACGAGAGATGAAATTGCTGGGCCTCTGACGGAAATCTTTGTCGCTTCTTTGGACACGGGTGAGGTCCCTGAGGATTGGAGGATAGCGAATGTGGTCCCGTTGTTTAAGAAGGGTAGCAGGGATAACCCAGGAAATGATAGGTTGGTGAGCTTGACGTCCGTGGTAGGGAAGTTGTTGGAGAGGATTCTTAGAGACAGGATGTATGTGCATTTAGAACGGAACAATCTCATTAGTGACAGACAGCATGGTTTTGTAAGAGGGAGGTCGTGCCTTACAAATTTGGTGGAGTTTTTTGAGGAAGTGACAAAAACGGTTGATGAAGGAAGGGCCGTGGATGTCGTCTATGTGGATTTCAGTAAGGCATTTGACAAAGTCCCACATGGCAGGTTGGTTAAGAAGGTTAAGGCTCATGGGATACAAGGAGAAGTGGCTAGATAGGTGGAGAACTGGCTTGGCCATAGGAGACAGAGGGTAGTGGTCGAAGGGTCTTTTTCCGGCTGGAGGTCTGTGACCAGTGGTGTTCTGCAGGGCTCTGTACTGGGACCTCTGCTATTTGTGATATATATAAATGATTTGGAAGAAGGTGTAACTGGTGTAATCAGCAAGTTTGCGGATGACACGAAGATGGCTGGACTTGCGGATAGCGAAGAGCATTGTCGGGCAATACAGCAGGATATAGATAGGCTGGAAAATTGGGCAGAGAGGTGGCAGATGGAGTTTAATCCGGATAAATGCGAAGTGATGCATTTTGGAAGAAATAATGTAGGGAGGAGTTATACAATAAATGGCAGAGTCATCAGGAGTATAGAAACACAGAGGGAGCTAGGTGTGCAAGTCCACAAATCCTTGAAGGTGGCAACACAGGTGGAGAAGGTGGTGAAGAAGGCATATGGTATGCTTGCCTTTATAGGACGGGGTATAGAGTATAAAAGCTGGAGTCTGATGATTTTATAAATATATAAAAAGGAATAGAGTGGCTAGAGTGAATGTTGGACCCTTGGAGGACGAGAGGGGGGAGTTAATAGTGGGAAATGAGGATATGGCTGAGTCTTTAAATAAGTTTTTTGTGTCGGTCTTCACGGTGGAGGACACAAATAGTTTGCCAAATATTAACAATAGAGGGTTGGCAGCAGGAGAAATACTTAATACAATTAATGTTACCAGAGAGGCAGTGCTGGGTAGACTAATGGGACTGAAGGTGGACAAGTCCCCGGGTCCGGATGGAATGCATCCCAGGGTATTGAAAGAAATGTCAGAGGTAATAGTGGATGCGTTAGTGATTATTTATCAAAACTCGTTGCATTCTGGGGTAGTGCCGGTTGATTGGAAAACGGCTAATGTTACGCCGCTGTTTAAAAAAGGAAGGAGACAAAAGGCGGGTAACTATAGGCCGGTCAGCTTAACGTCTGTAGTAGGGAAAATGCTGGAATCCATTATTAAAGAGGAGATAGCAGGGCATCTGGATAGAAATGGTTCGATCAATCAGACGCAGCATGGATTCATGAGGGGAAAGTCGTGCTTGACGAACATGTTGGATTTTTATGAAGATGTGACTAGGGCGGTTGATGGAGGAGAACCGGTGGATGCGGTGTTTTTGGATTTCCAAAAGGCGTTTGATAAGGTGCCCCATAAAAGGCTGCTGAAGAAGATTAGGGCACACGGAGTTGGGGGTAGTGTGTTAAAGTGGATTGGGGACTGGCTATCCGACAGGAAGCAAAGAGTCGGAATAAATGGGTGTTTTTCCAGTTGGAGGAAGGTAACTAGTGGCGTGCCGCAGGGATCGGTACTCGGGCCGCAACTATTTACCATTTATATAGATGATCTGGAGGAGGGGACGGAGTGTAGGGTAACGAAGTTTGCAGACGACACAAAGGTAAGTGGAAAAGTGAATCGTGTGGAGGACGGAGAAGATCTGCAGAGAGATTTGGACAGGCTGAGTGAGTGGGCGAGGATATGGCAAATGGAGTATAACGTTGATAAATGCGAGGTTATACACTTTGGAGGAAATAATAACAAATGGGATTACTATCTCAATGGAAACAAATTAAAACATGCTACCGTGCAAAGGGACCTGGGGGTCCTTGTGCATGAGACGCAAAAGCCCAGTCTGCAGGTACAACAGGTGATCAAGAAGGCAAATGGGATGTTGGCCTATATTGCGAGGGGGATAGAATATAAAAGCAGGGATGTCTTGATGCACCTGTACAGGGCATTGGTGAGGCCGCAGCTGGAATACTGTGTGCAGTATTGGTCCCCTTATATGAGGAAGGATATATTGGCATTGGAGGGAGTGCAGAGAAGGTTCACCAGGTTGATACCGGAGATGAGGGGTTTGGATTATGAGGAGAGGCTGAGGAGATTGGGTTTGTACTCGTTGGAGTTTAGAAGGATGAGGGGGGATCTTATGGAGACTTATAAGATAATGCGGGGGCTGGATAGGGTGGAGGCGGAGAGATTCTTTCCACTTAGTAAGGAAGTTAAAACTAGAGGACACAGCCTCAAAATAAAGGGGGGTCGGTTTAAGACAGAGTTGAGGAGGAACTTCTTCTCCCAGAGGGTGGTGAATCTCTGGAATTCTCTGCCCACTGAGGTGGTGGAGGCTACCTCGCTGAATATGTTTAAAGCGCGGATGGATGGATTCCTGATCGGAAAGGAAATTAAGGGTTATGGGGATCAGGCGGGTAAGTGGTACTGATCCACGTCAGATCAGCCATGATCTTATTGAATGGTGGGGCAGGCTCGAGGGGCTAGATGGCCTACTCCTGCTCCTATTTCTTATGTTCTTATGATGCAGCTGTATAGAACGCTGGTTAGGCCACATTTGGAGTACTGCGTCCAGTTCTGGTCGCCGCACTACCAGAAGGACGTGGAGGCGTTAGAGAGAGTGCAGAGAAGGTTTACCAGGATGTTGCCTGGTATGGAGGGTCTTAGCTATGAGGAGAGATTGGGTAGACTGGGGTTGTTCTCCTTGGAAAGACGGAGAATGAGGGGAGATCTAATAGAGGTGTACAAGATTATGAAGGGTATAGATAGGGTGAACAGTGGGAAGCTTTTTCCCAGGTCGGAGGTGACGATCACGAGGGGTCACGGGCTCAAGCTGAGAGGGGCGAAGTATAACTCAGATATCAGAGGGACGTTTTTTACACAGAGGGTGGTGGGGGCCTGGAATGCGCTGCCAAGTAGGGTGGTGGAGGCAGGCACGCTGACATCGTTTAAGACTTACCTGGATAGTCACATGAGCAGCCTGGGAATGGAGGGATACAAACGATTGGTCTAGTTGGACCAAGGAGCGGCACAGGCTTGGAGGGCCGAAGGGTCTGTTTCCTGTGCTGTACTGTTCTTTGTTCTTTGTTCTTTCTTCAACCATGGAGGATACACTATCCATACACCAAGCTGCATTCTGAAAGGAACGCAGCACAGAAGACTAGGTACTTGCCCTCACCACCCATATTGAAAGTGGTTTTCAGAAGCACCTGAAAACTGGGCTCTTATACCTCGATCTCACTGGAGCCGATGACACTGTTATGGCACAAAGGCTTATTGGTCAAGCTTTCTAAGGTCCTATCACCCTGGGTTATTGACACCATCACTTCTCTGCTTCAAAACACACTATTCTGAGTCCATATCGGGCCCATAGCCAGCTCATGGAGTCGATTTTCTGACCTCATCACGCCTGGCGCAGATCGTGCCAATCCCAGAAAATTGCATGCGGGCCTAAAATTCAGTTCCACACCCGGCACGAAATGGATCATGCACAGGAAAGGCACTACACGAAGAGAAAAGTTGCTGTTGCCATCAGCAGCCTCAATGCTGCTTTTCCCACCCACCATTGGCCTTTGCCGATTTCCGGGAAAATCTCACTCCGTTTCTCCTTATTTACTATAGCAAAACTGTTGATTATTTGAACACATCTATTAAATCTCTCCTTAACCTTCTTTGCTCTAAGGAGAAGAATCCTAGCTTAATCAGTCTCTCCGTATATATTCATCCTAATTTCTTTGTCAGAACCTGTGTTGACACATTTATAAACCTGTTTATAGATGACAGGTTATGACTTTACGTGCAGTGGAAATTTTCCATCCTTGTGAGTTAAAACAGTTTTAATACAGAAAATAATTCAGTTGAATGTGAATTGGAGAAATGGTCATTGTAATATCAGTGCTCAAATCGGAAAATTATAGCAATTTATAAATAAAAAGTGTATGTTGTGGGTGCCTGTTGAAAGTTTTGAAAATAAGTTTATAAATGAGGATTTTTTTTTTAACCAACATGAGGCTGATTTCTTTTATAGAATCAGATCATCTTCAAAACAAGAGTGCCAGATATGGGCAAACATGTGGTTTTGGTGCATTTTTATCAACCATTGTATCCCTCATTCCCAGTAGAAGTGATGGTGGATGGAGGTCATCCCTATAATGGTGAGTATATTAGTCATTGAATGGACTGTGCTGTTCTTGAACATTCTTCAGCCACTGCACTTCAGAGTGGTAATATAGGCCTTAGACTGGTGTAGGACCGATTTACTAGGATAATAATTATACCCATGCTGGCACAAATCAATCCTCCCCCTGATCCCCTGTGACACAGTGGCCCTCCGTGAAGCTCAGCAAATTGAGAAAAGCAAACAACTCCCCATTCACCAGGACCCCACCATCTCCCCTCCCCTCCACCTTAAGTCAGGTGAGCCCTTTTGGAACCATGCACAGAATCTGAGGCAATGCAATCTCAACCCTGAGGAACTGAGGAAGCTTGGCTAAATGAATGGTCCTCACAACATGTCACAAATACCTTGTGAAAGACCTGACACAGAAGAGTCCTGGTCTTGACGTCCCACGAAGCTCATGGGCATCCCTAAACCATGGTAGTTGTGGATACCTGATGCACAAATGGAAAATTTAAATGTCTCCTGCATGCAACTTTCATCATCTAGGAAAGTCCATGGAACATGTAACAGCTCAATACCTGAACGATGAATACAGTGATGCACACTGTCACACTGTCATTCCTGACGTAATATTCTGGCTTGGCCACCTTGATGTAAAATTTCAGTTGTTGCTCAGCCATCCCAAAGAAGAAGAACCAGAATAAATTGCTTCAATTATGACAACAGACTGCATAGACCAGGTTTGTATTCCCTCCAGTATACAAAATGAAGGTGTGATCTAATTGAGGTGTTTAAGATAATTAAAGGATTTGATAGGCTAGATGGAGAAAAACTATTTCATTTGGTGAGAGAATCCGAAGAAGCGGGTTATAACCGTAATAGTTTGAGCTGGGCATGTAACGGTGAAGTCAGGAAGCATTTTATTCACAAAGAAGCAGCAAGGAATCGGCTGAGGAATCTGAAACTTTCTGAAAGTTAGGTTGAAAGTGTTCCATACCTTCAAATGTCACTGTTCGGTGCAGTATTATATGTAGGTGTTCCTAATGCAGTGATTCATAGAAATCATAGAAACCCTACAGTGCAGAAAGAGGCCATTCGGCCTATCGAGTCTGCACCGACCACAGTCCCACCCAGGCCCTACCCCCATATCCCTACATATTTTACCCACTAATCCCTCTAATCTACGCATCCCAGGACACTAAGGGGCAATTTTAGCATGGCCAATCAACCTAACCCGCACATCTTTGGACTGTGGGAGGAAACCACGGAGCATCCGGAGGAAACCCACGCAGACACGAGGAGAATGTGCAAACTCCACACAGACAGTGACCCAAGCCGGGAATTGAACCCAGGTCCCTGGAGCTGTGAAGCAGCAGTTCTAACCACTGTGCTACCGTGCCGCCGATTCATCATGGGGGTTGGTCCTTTAAAGGTAAGGTGACCCTTATCTTGACCAACCTTGTGTATTTGTTCAGTTGAATTAGTGTTTTTCCAATGGAGAAAGCATCATGATGCAATGAAAAATATTGGAAAACATCCGGTTAGCATGTGCTGTCATCTTTTCTACTGTGATTTATACCGGTCTGACTGACCGTTTTAAAAAATGCTTTTGACACTTGTTAAAAAATCTATGTTTAAAATAAATCTAACCACCAACCACCTTACATTGATTGACAGACTTTGAATTTGAAATGAGCACTTGTTCTTTCTTTCCCAGTGAATAGTCTTTTGTTGCTGTGGCTATTATCAATGTTTGGCTGAGTTTCAAGCGCTGCTGGGTTTCAGCACAATAGATTTTTAGTTCATTGAAAATGAATGACAGTTTTGAAGTTATGGTAACAAGGTTGTTCCTTTGGTTTCTGGTTTGTTCATACAAGCTAATAGGATCAGAACTTGTAAAAGATTTTTCACAGAATCAATGATTATGGAGATTTTTATTGGATGCTAAAAGATTATTTCCCAAGGAATTTAAAATATTTTGCATATTGCATGGAATCTGAGAATTTAGCATAGTCCGTGCTGAGTGTTTGGCATTGAAGAGTACATGGGGGCATAAGAGGTGGCATAGATGAGGGGGTGATGGGGTTGAAGAGTGAAGTTTTGGGGACTTATTGAGAGTTGGGTGCTAAATCAGAGGAGAGGTCTTCTAACTGGCCTGTCTCCATATTCAGACTCCTGACACACTCCAGTGTGCAAACTGCAGCAAACCCAACCCTGGTGTCAAAAGACAAAAATGCCACATAAAGTCGTGGCCAAAGTCAATGGGCTGAATGTGCTCTTTTGCAGTGTAGGGATTATATGATTTTATGAAGTCACATGTGGGTCGAGTGTGCAATTTGTGAGGCCCGAAAATGTTTTCCCAAACTCAATGGAAGATTCAGCCCTGGGAATCAGTTGAAAGCTTCACAACTGAGGTTGATAGAAGCAAGGAGGTACAGTTAAGTTAAGGTACAGATCATCTATGATTAAGTTGGATAGCAGAACAAGCTTGAGAGGCTGAATGGTCTACTCCTGTTCCTATGGGCAAGGTCTAATTTTGGTTATGAACTAAAATTATACTTTCATCTGTTTTTTAGGATTCTTCAGTGCATTCTTCTGTCCACATGGGTTTGGATGTCGCAACCAGATCATTTCAGGAAATAGAATAGAACTGGATGTAACCAATCCAGAGTTGTCTGTCATTCTTACTGTTCCGAAAGAGAATGCACTTTGGGTGGTAAGTTTTGAATAAATACTCACGGAATTATTGCTGCTGTATTTCTTGCATAACTTACATCCATATAGTGCCTTCAATGTAGTAAAATGTTCCAAGGCATTTCACAGGAACAATTATAAAATGATTTTTAAAGTTTATTTATTAGTCATAAGTAAGGCTTACATTAACACTGCAATGAAGTTACTGTGAAACTCCCCAAGTCGTCACACTCAGATTTTTGACATTGAACCACATAATGGACAGGTGAGCAAAGGCTTTTTTAAGGAGCATTTTACTTCTGCTTTCTCAGGATGTCAGCATTATTATCTAGGCCAGCATTTGCAGGAGCCAGGCCATTCCTAATTGCCCTTGAGAAGATCGTGGTGAGCTGCCTTCTGGAACCGCTGCAGTCCATGTGGTGTAGGTACACCCACACTGTTAGGGAGGGAGTTCTAGGATTTTAACCCAGTTTAAAAGAGGAAAGAAAGGAAGAAGTGTAGGGAGGGAATTGAAAAAGATACCTAATTGGTTGTGGAAGTTATTTGGGATGTTCTGTGGTTGTGAAAGGTATAAAATAAATGCAAGTCTTTCTTTCCTTTTCTTCTGTGCTACAGCAGAAAACATGTTTCTTAAAATTACCACTTTCATTCTGCCTTAAGCAGCAAAGTATGTTGGAAAACATGAAGGGCTTTGTTCAAAGATTGTTATTACATCAAAGAGTTATTCAGGAAGAGAATGTCCTGTACAGTCAATCTTAACATACAAGGGCAACTTCAATAAACAGGCAAAGAAGAAACCAATAAAGTGTTTAAGAGTAAAGCAGAATTAGAGAATAAAAGCAGATGACCTGGAAACAAATTTTCCAGCATTGGGAATGCCAGGTACAATCCCTGAATCAGAATGATGATATCCAAGGTGTTCTTAAGGATGGGATAAAGGAAGTGCTTTGCATTGTTGTATCCAGGAAAATATGAAAGGGACCTTTTGCTGGTTCATGCCACATTGTACTGTGCAAGTTCAGGCCACAGAGATTGAAATCTTGGGGCGAGTGCTAATTGAAAGTGGCCTTTCATAGAACATAGAACATAGAACAGTACAGCACAGAACAGGGCCTTCGGCCCACGATGTTGTGCCGAGCTTTATCTGAAACCAAGATCAAGCTATCCCACTCCCTATCATCCTGGTGTGCTCCATGTGCCTATCCAATAACCGCTTAAATGTTCCTAAAGTGTCTGACTCCACTATCACTGCAGGCAGTCCATTCCACACCCCAACCACTCTCTGCGTAAAGAACCTACCTCTGATATCCTTCCTGTATCTCCCACCACGAACCCTATAGTTATGCCCCCTTGTAATAGCTCCATCCACCCGAGGAAATAGTCTTTGAACATTCACTCTATCTATCCCCTTCATCTTCAAAGGGCAATGAACTCTAATTTGAATATATTACTCTGTAAATGTTTCATTGTGTGCTCCTGCTGCCAACATATCAACCTTATTCAATATGGCAGGCAGTACACTGCAGACTGGAATTGTGTATATGCTTCCTGTCCACCGTATTGACTTTAGTATATCGATTTAACACTGGCACGTGCACTATGGGCCAATTGGCCTCCTTCTGAATTGAAATTTCTCTGTAGAAATCTCTTTGTGGTGCTAATGTATTTCCAAAAGCATAACTGTCTGAAACTATTTTCTTTTTTTAGGACTACATCTTAATTGTTCCTTCCGAGAGTTATGATCCTGACTTAGGAAATGAAAAACCTCTGGATAAGTCATTTGATTTCATTACTGCCTGTGGTGGAAATAGCTTTTACATTGAGTGAGTATAATTAACTCTTTGGAGACCTTTGCATTTATATTCCCGAAAAGCTGAGTAGAAAATAATTGGCTGGAATCACCTGCAACTAAACTGATGTTTTTTCGGTGAGGTTTGTCTTGGCAATAATTCTGAAGCTGTCAATATGAGTATAGAATAGAATTTTTTATACTCTGGTTAGATTTCCTCTAGAGTATTGTGTCCACTTCCAGGCACCACTCTGTAGGAAGAATGTCAAGGCCATAGGGAGGATGTGGAAGGGATTTATCAGAATGGTACATAGAGTCACACAGAGAAACATGAGAAGCTGGGAGTGAACTCCTCAGAGGAGATTTGAAATGAAATGTTGCAAATCATGAATGGTTTTGATGAAGTTTATAAGGGGAAATAGTTTCCACTGGCAGGACACAGATTTAAGAGAATTTATTTTGTTCCTTCACAGGATGTGGGTGTCGCTGGCTGGGTAGCATTTATTGTTGATCCTTAATTGCCTTAGTGCTAGTGAGCTGCCTACTTGAACTGCTGCAGTCCGCCTGGTATAGGTACATCCACAGTGCTGTTGGGAAGGGAATTCCAGAATTTTGGCCCAGCGATAATGAAGGAATGATAATATTCCAAGTCAGGATGGGGGGGTGTTAAGGTAGGAAGTTTCCTTGTCCATGTTTGCCATGGTACTTCATGGGTCAGAAGTTAAAGTTGAGGACACCCAGAGCAACTCTCTCCTGACTGTACACCACTGTGTCACCACCTCTAGTGGGTCTGTCCTGTCAGTGGGACAGGACATATCCAGGGATGGTGATTGTGGTATCTGCGACATTGTCTATAAGGTATGATTCCGTGAGCATGACCATGTCAGACTGTTGATTGCTCAATCTGCTTCCACCACCCTTTCCTTTGCTTCAACAAAAACTTTTTCCATCCTGCTTCAGGTTCTTTTGTCAGAAAGTCAGGTGGTGAGCGGCAGAGGTTAGGGAAGGAGGAGGGAAGTGATGGTGATGGCATAGTCTTGATGTCACTGGATTAGTAATCCAGAGGCCCAGGCTAATGCCATGGGGACATGGATTCAAATTCTACCATGGCAATCAGTGAAATTTAAATCTGGAATTGAAAGCTGGCCTCAGTAATGGTGGAAGCAGATTGATAAATGGAAGTAGCTTTCAAAAGAGAACTGGATAAAGTCCTGCTAATTAGGGGCCAAACATTTTTGGCTGTTCAGACTCCCACCTAAAAACAGTTGGTCTCCAATATGAAAACTGGAATATAGGCCAGGACATAACTAAACTGGCTTAGCAATACAGGAATGTTAAACTGCAGAGGCTTGTGCAATCTTGTTGGAATCGGGGTGTTCAATCGCACTGAAGTATTTTATGAAGCACAGGATTGTTAGAAAGCAATCATTTGGAACGAGCTTTCGTAAACCTGCCAGTAAATATTTTAATGTAAAAATCAAAACTCTACAGATACTGGAAATCTGAAATAAAAACAGAAAATGTTTGAAGTAAGTAGCATGGCTTTGAAATTTACAGGGCAGTAGGTAAGGAACAGAAGGAAATGGGACTAATTCAATAGCTCTTTGAAAGAGCCAGCACAGGCATGATGAGCTAAATGGCCTTGTTCCCTGTGATATGATTCAATCATAGAATCCCTACAGTGTAGAAGGAGGCCATTTGGCCCATCGAGGCTGCAGCGACTCTCTTTCTGATAAAGCATTTTACCCAGGCCCATCCCCATCCCAATTCCTTAATCATAGAGTCATAGAGGTTTACAGCATGTAAGCTTGTCCATGCCGCCCTTTCTTTTTTAAAACCCCTAAGCTAATCCCAATTGTCTGCATTTGGCCCATATCCCTCTACACCCATCTTACTCATGTAACTATCTAAATGCTTTTTAAAAGACAAAATTGTACCCACCTCTACTATACCTCTGGCAGCTCGTTCCAGATACTCACCATCCTCTGTGTGAAAAAATTGCCCCTCTGGACACTTTTGTATCTCTCCCCTCTCACCTTAAACCTATGTCCTCTAGTTTTAGACTCCCCTACCATTGGGAAAAGATATTGACTATCTACCTTGTCTATGCCCCTCATTATTTTATAGACCTCTATAAGGTCACCCTTCCGCCTCCTACTCTCCAGAGAAAAAAGTCCCAGTCTATTCAGCCTCTCCTCATAACTCAAACCATCAAGGCCCGGTAGCATCCTAGTAAATCATTTCTGCACTCTTTCTAGTTTAATAATATCCTTTCTATAATAGGATGACCAGAATTGCACACAGTATTCCAAGTGTGGCCTTACCAATGTCTTGTACAACTTCAACAAGACATTCCAACTCCTGTATTCAATGTTCTGACCGATGAAACCAAGCATGCCGAATGCCTTCTTCACCACTCTGTCCACCTGTGACTCCACTTTCAAGGAGCTATAAACATGTACCCCTAGATCTCTTTGTTCTGTAACTCTCCCCAATGCCCTACCATTAACTGAGTAAGTCCTGCCCTGATTCAATCTACCAAAATGCATCACCTCTCATTTGTCTAAATTAAACTCCATCTGCCATTCGTCAGCCCACTGGCCCAATTGATCAAGCTCCCGTTGCAATTGGAGATAATTTTCTTCACTGTCCACTATGCCACCAATCTTAGTGTCATCTGCAAACTTACTAACTATGCCTCCTATATTCTCATCCAAATCATTAATATAAATGACAAATAACAGTGGACCCAGCACTGATCCCTGAGGCACACCGCTGGTCACAGGCCTCCAGTTTGAAAAACAATTCTCTACAACCACCCTCTGGCTTCTGTCAAGAAGGCAATTTTGTATCCATTCAGATACCTCACCCTAGATCCCGTAAGATTTAACCTTATGCAACAACCTACCAGACGGTACCTTGTCAAAGGCCTTGCTAAAGTCCATGTAGACAACATCAACTGCACTGCCCTCATCTACCTTCTTGGTTACCCCTTCAAAAAACTCAGTCAAATTTGTGAGACATGATTTTCCACTCACAAAGCCATGCTGACTGTCCCTAATCAGTCCTTGCCTCTCTAAATGCCTGTAGATCCTGTCTCTCAAAATACCTTCCAACAATTTACCCACCACAGATGTGAGGCTCACTGGCCTGTGGTTCCCAGGCTTTTCCTTGCAGCCTTTTTCAAACAAAGGCACAACATTTGCCACTCGCCAATCTTCATGCACCTCACCCGTGACTATCGATGATTCAAATATCTCGGCTAGGGGACCCACAATTTCCTCCCTAGCCTCCCACAATGTCCTGGGCTATACTTCATCAGGTCCCGGGGATTTATCTACCTTGATGCGCTTTAAGACTTCCAGCACCTCCTTCTTTGTAATATGTAGACTCCTCAAGACATCACTATTTATGTCCCCAAGTTCCCTAACATCCATGCTTTTCTCAACAGTAAACACTGATGAGAAATATTCATTTAGGATCTCACCCATCTCTTGTGGATCCGCACATAGATGACCTTGTTGATCCTTAAGACGCCCTCTTAAGAATCCCATGCATTTATCCCACTAATCCTCCTAATCTACATATCTTGGGACACTAAGGGGCAATTTACCATGACCAATCCATGACACATCTTTGGAGTGTGGGACAAACTGGAGCACCCGGAACAAACCCACACAGACACGGAGAAAACATGCAAACTCCACACAGACACCCAAGGCTGGAATCAAACCCGGGTCCCTGGTACTGTGAGGCAGCAGTGTTAATCACTGTGCCACCGTGCCATCAATAATCCATTTACAGATTTTTTTACTCATGAAAAGACAGCTAATGTCTGTTGACCAGGTAATACACTGCATATTAGTTACAGCAGGTCTCATGCTCAAGTTACAGACCCTTCCAGAGTGAGGAAAGCAGTTGTGTAGTGAGGTACATGTGCCTCTCTAATTCACCTGTTCATGATTGAATTGGAAATAGTATCTCGAAAACCAGGAGCTTTTTGCCTTCTTGGGCATAGATTAAGATGGGATTGCCATAATTTCCAGAATAAAATAGGAGAATCTAATACGAAAACAAATACTCAACATCCACCAGCACTATTATTTTGGTAGTATACTGAAATAATGAAATACTCATATCTATATTGCATCTTTCACAATTTAGGAAATGCTTTACAGATGTAATTCTGAAGTATAGTCAATGTTGTAGAGAGCAAAGCAGCCAAGTTGCACACAGAAAATTCCCACAAACATTGATTGAGGGGTAAATGTTAGCCCTATTTACCCCTTCCCAGGGTAATTTCTTCCCAGCTGGGAAGAAATCCCCTGCTCTATTTCAAGTATTTTAAGATCTCTTGAAGGACTTGATTTTATCGCATCCAAAAATTGGACTTTGTCATACTGGGTGGCAAGGTGTCTCAGTGGTTAGCACTGCTGCCTCACAGTGCCAGGAGGGACCCAGGTTCAATTCCCAGCTTGGGTCACTATGCGAAGTCTGCATGTTCTTCCTGTGTCTGCATGGGTTTCCTCCGAGTGCTCCGGTTTCCTCCCACAGTCCAAATATTTGCGGGTCAGGTGCATTGGCCGTGCTAAATTCTCCCTCAGTGTACCCGAACAGGTGCTGGAGTGTGGCGACTAGGGGATTTTCACAGTAACTTCATTGCAGTGTTAATGTAAGCCCACTTGTGACACTAATAAAGAAACTTAAGAAAATATTTCTACTTATGGGGGGAATCATAAATATAAGATAGTGGCAAATAAATCTAATAAGCAATTGAGGAAAAACCTTTTTACCCAGATTGTGGTGACAATTTTTTAATTTAGGCTGGGCCAGAATTTATTGCCCATCTGTAATTGCCCTTGAAAAGGTGTCAGGAAGCCAATTTCTTGAACCGCTGCAGTGGTGTAGGCACACTCACAGTGCTGTTAGGGAGAGAGTTCAAGAATGTTGATCCAGCGACAGTTATGGAGCAGTGATTTAGGGGGAGATGGTGGTGTATAGTGATAATGTCACTGAACTAGTAATGCAGAGCACAGGCTAATATCCTGGGGAGATGGGTTCACACCGCACTATGGCAGCTGATAGAATTCAAACTTGATTAGTAAATCTGGAATATAAAGCTAGTCTGAGTAATGGTGACCATGGGATTGTCATCAATGGTCATTAAAAACCCATTTGGTTCATTCATGTTCTTTAGGGAAGGAAATCTGCCATTTTTACTTGGTCTGGCCTATATGTGACTCCAGATCCACAGCAATGTAGTTGATTCTTAACATCCTCTGAAATGGCCGAGCAAACCACTCAGTTCAAGGACAAATAGGATGGGCAACAAATGTTGACCCAGCCAGCAACATCCACATCCCATGAAAGAATAAAAAATATATATTTCCAAGTCAAGATGGTGAGTGGCTTGGAGGGGAGGTCACAGGTGGTTTGATTTGATTTGATTTGATTTATTATTGTCACATGTGTTAACATACAGTGAAAAGTATTGTTTCTTGATTCCCCTGGGATGGAAATTACTGGCTGTTCACACAGTGAGATCCTCAGGTCCCACTGCAGTAAACAGAGACTGAACGCCAAATTCTCCATCCTCCCTTTTATTTATTTTATTTATTAGTCATAAGTAGGCTTACATTAACACTGCAATGAAGTTACTGTGAAAATCCCCCAGTCACCACACTCCGGCGCCTGTTCGGGTACACTGAGAGAGAATCTAGCATGGCCAATTCACGTAACCTGCACAGATTTGGACCGTGGGAGGAAACCGGAGCACCCGGAGGAAACCCAGGTAGACACAGGGAGAATGTGCAAACTCCACACAGAGTGACCCAAGCTGAGAATTGAACTTGGGTCCCTGGCACCGTGAGGCAGCAGTGCTAACCACTGTGCCACTGTGCCACCCCATTGCAGTGAACAGCCGGAAAATTTCGGCCCTTGTCTTTCTAGGTGGAAGAATGTAGAACTATCCAGAGAGAATTGGATATTTACTTTGCTACCACAGGAAGTGGTTAAAGTGAATACTACAGATGCAGTGCTGAAAAAAGAGACATTTTGTGCTTTCCGACTGGCACTGATCAGGACATTAATGTACCTTTACTAGGTATCATTTCTAGGACCAGTTCTGCACAGCATGAATTGGCCACATGATTGGGTGGATTGTCACAACCAGTTTTGAACATGTTTCCACATGCACATTAAAAGGATTCCTTCACATTTGCGAAGACAATACAGGACTTGCATATAGATGACAATGCTGTATCCATGTGCTCACTCTATATTGCTGGTCTATATATTTTTAATTAATTCACAGGATGTGGGCATTGTTGGCAAGGCCAGCATTTATTGCCCATCCCTAATTGCCTATTCATCAATGTTCCAATTAAGGAAGCCATAGATTTTTCCATTGTAGCACTATATCATGACAATGTAGCCCCACTGCCATTGTGTGACTCAGTACTCATTGAGCTTATCAACTCGGCAACTTGTTCGGTTGTCTTCAGTTTTAATGGCACCATGTGTGCCCAAATAGACAATGTTGCCATGGGATCGCCTCTAGACCCAGCTCTCACAAACATTTCTGTTGGGTTTCATGATAAACTTGTCTTCGATGGAATGAAACTCACCTCAAAATGGTAGGATGTTCATGTGAAGCATAAATACCAGTTTAGATCTGTGCTAATTCTGTGTTTTAGTCCAGCTACATCATCCAGATTTTGTGTGGACTCTGCTAAGTCACTGGTGGCATTCTACAATAATGGAGCTCTATCCTGTCAGTGTAATGGAGAAGGCGCCATTAGCCCTGCATGTAATCCATTTGGAGGCCAGTGTAGCTGCTGGCCAAATATCATTGGACGTCGATGTGACAGATGCGCCACTGGCTATTTTATGTTTCCCAATTGTCGACGTAAGTAAAGCCTCTGTACAATCGAAAAGTAATCAGGCTGAAGGATTATGTTAGACACTTTGATACATTTTGACAACATAACAAGGCTCAATGAATTCTATCTAGTTATAAATGTATGTTTTGTTTTGGACAAAACTGTTATAAAACACAAATCATAGTGGTACGTGGCACAATGGTTAGCACTGCTGCCTCACAACTCCAGGGACCTGGGTTTGATTTCCGGCTTGGGTCACTGTCTGTGAGGAGTTTACACATTCTCCCCGTGTCTACGTGGGGTTTCCTCCGGGTGCTCCGGTTTCCTCCCACACTCCAAAGATGTGTGGGTTAGGTTGGTTGGCCGTGCTAAATTGCCCCTTAGTGCCCCAAGATGCCTAGGTTAGAGGGATTAGCGGGATAAATATGTGGGGTTATGGGGAAAGGGCCTGGGTGCAATTTTTGTCAGTGCAGACTCGATGGGCCAAATGGCCTTCTTCTGCAATGTAGGGATTCTATGATATCCTGAATTGAGCTTCCCTTTTAATGTGGCCATTGTATCAAAAGAGGCATAGCATCATCATCAGACAAGTGGAATCTATTGTCTATTGCTGTCAGCCCTGCCTCCCCTCCTCTGATGACATGATTATAGAATTGTAGATTGATACACTAAAGAAGGAGGCTTTTCAGCCCATTGTAGCTGTCTCTTCTCTTTGAAGTTTTAATGATTAGGGTGTGGAATGCACTGCCTCCACCACAATCTCAGGCAGTGCATTCCACACTCTAATCACTCACTGTGTGAAAAGTTTTTTCTTGTATTGCTTTTGTTTGTTTTACCAATTACTTTAAAGCTGTGCCCTTAATCCTTTCATGAATGGGAACAATTTCTCCCTATCTACTCTGTCCGGACCTCTCAAGATTTTGAATACCTCCAACAAATCTCTTCTCAACCTTCTTTTCTCCAGGGAAAAGTGTCCCAACTTCTCCAGACTTACTTGATAACTGAAGTTCCTTTTCTTTTTCCCTTTTCAAATAATTGTCCAATACCAATTTTCAACTGATCATATTACATTATGGACCAAATGTTCCCGGGTGGATGGCAATCCCAACATTGGGCTCAGTTCCTGATCAGGAATCTGGAAGTAGCTGTGGTGGAATTTTGTTTGTGAACTTCCCAGAGGAAGCCAGTTAAGAAGCTGCCTCTTGTGTCCTGCCAAGTGGGAATGGAGACCATGCTCCAGCATTGGGAAGTCGATTCGGCATGGCTTGTGGAAAGGGCCTTCAGCCTCTTTTACAGAACCCAGGAGCAGTGATAGTGCCACGGCAGCACCTTCTGTCAGAGGGGAATGGCTGCCATTGCAACAAGTGCATTAATGGGAAAGTCAGTCTTCATGAAGTGGCTATAATGCCATGCCTTCTGTTGGGGAGACCTGAGTATTATAAATTACTGCAGGCAAGTTAATAAATGGACTCAAATATTTCACACCTCAGACTTCCCAGTGTGAAGCTGTCTCTATTACATTGCCTGGCTTCTGATACAGCAGGGGGCTCATGCATGGTCAGAAAAATTTCACTCTGCCACTGGAATAGTGGTTGATTGCCTTATTAAGTATCCTAATAAGGTGTACACTGCTTTCAGGCAGACCTCTAGGAGCCTGCATCCACGAAAAGCACAGAATGTGTCGCAGAGCCAGCCCGGCATGATTCCATTGCAACTTCCAAACATCCACCACCTCCAAAGTCCCGTCTGCCAATTGCCAGTATTTTGAGGGATCTGGCCAGTTCTTGTTGAGAACAAGCAGAGAAGACAGACCCTTTTCCTGTCAGAACCAATCTACCCAAGACCAACAGTAATAGAATTGAGCACGACCTCTATACCATACAGATAGTAATGAAGGACAAACATGGACTGTTGTGCAGAATAGGCTGTTTTCATGTAATAACTTCTATGTAGGTCTATATAATGAATTTCTAGATTTTGTTGAAAGAATAAGTTGCCAAATCACTTCCACCTATTTGGGAAAATTATGTATCAATGTATCTACTTCTCTCTATCAATTCAAAATTTTATTTGCTATAAAAATATTGCATTTGGGAAAATTAAGCAAACCTCTTGCATTTTTTGTTTCGTCTTCAGCTTGCAACTGTGGAAGTCGCTTGTGTGATGAGGTCACAGGCCAATGCATCTGCCCTCTGCACACGGTTAAACCTTCGTGTGAGACATGTGAGAAACAGACCTTCAGTTTCCATCCTTTGGTTGGCTGTGAAAAATGTAACTGTTCACGGGAAGGAATCATCAAACCTGCAAACCCAGACTGCAACCGACAGACTGGGCAGTGTCGGTAGGTAGGACAATACTGCTTGTCGTATGAGGAAGGGTTGAGGACTCTGGGTCTGTACTCGTTGGAGTTTAGAAGGATGAGGGGGGATCTTATTGAAACTTACAGAATACTGCGAGGCCTGGATAGAGTGGACGTGGAGAGGATGTTTCCACTTGTAGGAAAAACTAGAACCAGAGGGCACAACCTCAGGCTAAAGGGACGATCCTTTAAAACAGAGATGAGGAGGAATTTCTTCAGTCAGAGAGTGGTGAATCTGTGGAACTCTTTGCCGCAGAAGGCAATGGAGATCAGGTCATTGAGTGTCTTTAAGACAGAGATAGATAGATTCTTGAATAATAAGGTGATCAAGGGTTATGGGGAAAAGGCAGGAGAATGGGGATGAGAAAAAAATCAGCCATGATTGAATGGCGGAGCAGACTCAATGGGCCGAGTGGCCTAATTCTGCTCCTATGTCTTATGGTCTTATGGACAATGTTCTAATTCCTCACTCCCTTCACTGAAGTAGCTGGCGACAAACTAACGACATAGCATCTTTAATATTAATACAATGTCCCAAGGCATTTCTCAGGAGTGTTATCAAACAAAGTTTCACATCAAGCTGTGGAAAGAAATATTATGACCGCTTTGTCAAAAAGGTAGGTTTTAAGGAACATTTTAAAGGAAGGTAAGGCCTAGGGGGAAATATTCCAGAATTTAGGGTTTAAGCAGCTGAAGATGCGGCTGCCAATTGTGGAGCAGGCCAGCAATGAAAGAGCATAGGTACTTTGGAGGGTTGTAGGAGGTAACAGAGATTGAGAGGGGTGAGTCCATGGAGGGCTTTAAAAACAAGGATCAGATTGTTAAAATGGAAGTGTTGCTGGACCCGGAGCCAATGTATGTCAATGAGCATGAAGGACATGTGAATGGAACGGGTGTGGGTTAGGGCAGCATCATTTTGGGTGAGCGCAATTTAATGCAGGGTGCAGATGGAAGGGCAGTCAGGAGAGTGTTGAAACAGTGGAGATATGGATGACTTCAGCTTCAGGAATTGATGATCTGTCGAGGGGCTGGAAACGGGCAATGGAACTGCCATTCAATAAAAGATTCGGGATCTTAAAATTTGCTTCTTTAAAAATTATAATATTCATCCAAAAACAAATATATTTGAAAATACTGAGCGTCAGATTATTTTAGAAAGAAATGTATTCCACAGACCTGCTTTGAGCAATTTAATTTCATGTACTTTTTCCATTTAGCTGCAAATCAAAAGTAACAGGTCGTCAGTGTGATCGCTGTTCCGTTGGTTACTCTCGTTACCCAGACTGCGTTTCCTGTAACTGTAACCGTGAAGCAACACAGCCGGGTGTGTGTGATCCCATAATCGGACAATGTCTTTGCAAGGTCAGCCTTCGGATGTTTAACCATTTTCCCAGGGAACATGGCAGTAAATTGCTAATAAAGAAATATTATTCTACATCATAATATTCTCATGTTAAGAGGAACATCCGACTTTGAAGGAGGATATTTGATCATTGTGTCTGTGCCGACTCTTTGAAAGTACCAACTGCTTAATCTTACTTTGCCTGTAGCCCAATTTGTTCTTTCTAAGTATTTCTCCAATTCCCTTTAGAATGTTACTGTTAATTCTCCTTTTAAACTTCTCTACCCTCAGGAGAATAATATTAGTCTCTACAGTCTCTGCACATAACTAAAGTCCTTCATCCCAGTAGCATCCCAGTCAATCTCCTCTGCATCCTCGCAAAAATTGTCTGTAAATCGATAAAGAGCCATACAGTAAATAACTTTTACTTTATAATAGCCACTCTTCACAAGGATTGGAACTTTTCAGCATTATAAATGTATTTGTAGTCACAGATTGTGTCTGCTATTCATAACAGCAGAGATTCTGATCTTAGCTTGGCTGAGTATTGGGAGAGATGCCAGGCTGAGGAAAGAGAAAAAGGCAACATTCCAAGGTCAGTTTGAAAAACAAATTAAAACAGCAAAGATGTAATTAGTTAGAGGAAGCAAATCAGATGATTCTGCAGCTTTGAGTTTATACAGATGTTAGTATATCAAGGCCGAATGAATTCCTTTTTATTTCTTTCCTATCTCTGCCATTTTGATGGAGAGAGTGGGTGGAATTTTACGACCTCAACATGCCCGTTTGCAGCAAGAAAATGTCGTAAAATCAGGCGTGATGCAAATAGTGGGAATGCCATCCATTTGGGGGGCTGCGTTGCCAGCCTGGGGGCGAGCAGAGTTTTATAACCCCTCCATCTGTCTCTCCCCTTCCCCATATTCCACCCCCTTCAGAGTGATGAGATGGCTTTTGCAATGCAACCCATTGATTTTGCTGTTCTGTTGGTTGCTGCTGGAGCTGAGGAGGAAGAGCAGGAGGATGATTTGCGGGCACAGGAGGCCCAGGCCACACCACTTGCAGGAGTAGAGGGAGATGCCCGCAGGAGGCAGGATGTGGCTGCCGTTCGTCTCGGGGGGCGGGGGGCGGAATTGGTGGGGGGGGGGGGGGGGGGGGTGGCGGTGTGGCAGGAGAAGGAGGGAGCGGAGACCCCGGCAGTTCCGCACGCAGGTGTCCTTTGAGAAGCTGTTGGACATTGCATACCACCAAATGTTCCGGCTCCGAAAGGAGAGAGTGCGTCCCTGTGCCATTTGTTGCAGGACCTGGCACCTCGGGGCATGGCAGGCCATCCACTCTCGGTGGCTGTGAAAGTGACGGTCACCTTAAACCTTTACGCAGCCGGGTCCTTCCAGACCACCAGTGAAAACCTTTGTGGCATTTCCCAACCATCCCCCCACAACTGTATCAAGAAGGTCACGGATGCCTTGTGTGCCCGGGCTGGCCAGTATATTAAATTTGACCTGAACCAAGCCCAGCAGGAAGCCCGGGCTGCAGGATTCGTGGTCATCACGGGGATGCCAAATGTGCAGGGGGCTACAGGCAGCACCCACATTGCCCTCAAGGCCCCGGTGAAGAATCCAGGAAGATTCATGAACAGAAAGGGCTTCCATTCAATAAATGTGCAATTGGTGTGTAACCATCAGCTAAATATCATGCACGTCTGCACCAGACACCCTGGAATCATGCATGGCTGCTTTATATCGAGAATATCCCAGAGGTCTTTGAGGAGGAGCCCAGGGGGACTGATGACGCCTGTGACTGATGCGGAAACCTGGTATAATGAGGCCCACATTGCCATCCGTTCAATAGTGGAGAGGTGCATAGGGCTGCTCAAAATGTGGTTCGGGTGCCTGGACTGCTCTGATGGGACCCTCCAGTACAGTCCCCGATATCATCCCGCATTGTGGTAGTGTGCTGTGCCCTACACAACCTGGCGCAGCAGCGAGGAGACCGACTAGCCGGGCAATTGCTGGGGAGGAGGCCGGCCAGCAGGAGGGGAAGAAGAAGAGGAGGACAATGATGAGCAACACCACCCAGGGATTGGAGGGCTGGCGGCAGCAAGGATCAGGCATGTGAGGGAGACCCTGATAACCACGCACTTTGGTAACCAGGGGCCTGTGTTGCTGCGCATGGGTTCCATTCTCTCCCACCCCCCCACCCCCCACCCCCCACCCCCACTACAATCTCCTGCAACACTGTAACATCAAAGTGGTGGGCTGGGTACGCTGTGTTAGCGAGTTTCTGTGGCAAGCAGGAGGGCGATGATGACTCACTATGCGCCATTGTGATGATGTCCTGGTGCAAACTATTCTGACTCCTGCCTGAGCTCCGCATGCACGCTGGCACTTGGGCCCACGTCTGGGTGGTGGGTGAGGGAGCACTAAACCTCCATGCAGGGCCCTGGGGCAGGTGGGATGTGGGAAGGAATCTCTCCTGAGCTCTGGGGATGCTATAGCTGCTAATACATGCCACCCGCTGTAGCCAGTGAATTACTGAGAACCTTGATTTTCTCAGTAGCAGTGCGTTGAGGGGCCTCCCCCACTGACATCACCATGCAGGGTCTCTCCGGCGACTGTCAGGGTAAGTGCATTCCTGTTAGAGGCTAATTAGAGAGACAAGTTAGTCACAGGTTTGGGGTGAAATAACATTTATTGTTGCCAATAACAGTGCTTTCAAAATAAGTGAGAATATAAAAACATGTGAACATGAGACTTTTAAGTGAATAACTATTCCATCTACCTACTGTTGCCCTTCACCCGTGCCATCTCAGTGCCGCTACAACTTCTTAACCTTACGTGGCCTACCACTACGTCACAATGTCTCCCCATCGGAGAGTGGAGGTGGCCAGTTGCCTACGGCGCCCCGTGGCCTGCCATGCCCTTGGCAAGCATCCTCTGGAGGGCCTGGACCTTGAGGGCCCTGGCCAGCACAGGTGTAAGGGACATATCCATAACACCCTTCATCCCAGTGCTCCCGAGATGCCCTGGCATCAGGAAAGGGGGAGATAGAAGGTGTAGCCACAGCCACAGTCTCCTGGGAGAAAGGCCCCGGCACAAGCTCGAGCCCTCGCTCCTCCCTTGGGATTCCTGTGGCCCCCTGGGTCACTCCATGGGATGCCGTGTTTCTGCAGTGAGCTCCAGAAGCTCCGGCATCGCCTGGCCCCGCCAGTCCTGGAGGAGCACCTGTGTTCTTGCCATGGTGGTCAAGCCCTCTGTGATGGTCCCCTGAGTCGGGGGCCACTTGTCAATGGCAGCAGCAAGTGCCCCCTGAGACTGGGCCACGCTCTGCAGCCCCTCAGCCATAGAACATAGAACAGTACAGCACAGAACAGGCCCTTCGGCCCACGATGTTGTGCCGAGCTTTATCTGAAACCAAGATCAAGCTATCCCACTCCCTATCATCCTGGTGTGCTCCATGTGCCTATCCAATAACCGCTTAAATGTTTCTAAAGTGTCTGACTCCACTATCACTGCAGGCAGTCCATTCCACACCCCAACCACTCTCTGCGTAAAGAACCTACCTCTGATATCCGTCCTGTATCTCCCACCACGAACCCTATAGTTATGCCCCCTTGTAATAGCTCCATCCACCCGAGGAAATAGTCTTTGAACGTTCACTCTATCTATCCCCTTCATCATTTTATACAGCCATGTTCTCAAAGGCTGCAGCCATAACCTGCTGTGTCTCAGCGCTGTCCCGCTCGGTCTCCTGCAAGTTCTGCAGTCTCTCAGCAATGGGCCGCAGAATCTCGAGAAGCCTGTTGAGGCCCTCAGCTGTGGCCTGCTGTGACTCAGTGAGGGTCTCCTGCCCCAGGCTTTTCATTGCGGAAGCCCCCCTGCAGTGTTGGCCTGGGAACCAGGCAAAGTAGGCAATAGTTGGTCCACCTGAGAGCTTTGGGACTCCTCCCAACAGTCTTAATTATAAATTTAATCCCAGTAATGGTGGCCATGAAACTAGGGTGGTAGAAGCGGAATCAATCAGTGATTTCGAGAGGAAATTGGGGTGGGCACATGAAGGAAATAAACTAAGTTGGGTAGTGTGTCTGACTGGATTTCTCTGGGGGAAGTGTTATGGATTCGATGGGCTGAATGCCCTCCTTCTGTGCCTTGGCAGTGCCAAGGGATGGGGCCGGGGGGCCATACTGGGGGCAGGCCGTTCAGTGGGGGGGGTGGGGCACTGCTGTGTACTCTGTGGCAGTGATCAGTGGGGGGAGGGAGAGGGGACCGGACCGGACAGGGTATTCCCACGGACCTTGAGGGAAGCTAGTGTTGAACTTGCAGGGGCCCTGGCAGACATATTTAAAATGTTAGTATTCATGGGGGAGGTGCCGGATGATTGGAGGGTGGCTCATGTTGTTCCGTTGTTTAAAAAAAGTTCCAAAAGAAATCCGGGAAATTATCGGCCAGTACGTTTGACGTCGATGGTGGGCAAGTTATTGGAAGGTGTGATACGGGATAGGATCTACAAATATTTGGATAGACAGGGACTTATTAGGGAGAGTCAACATGGCTTTGTGCGTGGTAGGTCATGTTTGACCAATCTATTAGAGTTTTTCGAGGAGGTTACCAGGAAAGTGGATGAAGGGAAGGCGGTGGATGTTGTCTACCTGGATTTCAGCAAGGCCTTTGACAAGGTCCCTCATGGGAGGTTAGTTAGGAAGGTTCAGTCGCTAGGTATACATGGGGAGGTAGTAAATTGGATAAGACACTGGCTCAATGGGAGAAGCCAGAAAGTGGTTGTGGAGGATTGCTTCTCTGAGTGGAGGCCTGTGACTAGTGGTGTGCCGTAGGGATCGGTGTTGGGTCCATTGTTGTTTGTCATCTATATCAATGATCTGGATGATAATGTGGTAAATTGGATCAGCAAGTTTGCTGATGATACAAAGATTGGAGGTGTAGTGGACAGTGAGGAAGGTTTTCAAAGCTTGCAGAGGGATTTGGACCAACTAGAAAAATGGGCTGAAAAATGGCAAATCGAATTTAACGCAGACAAGTGTGAGATATTGCACTTTGGAAGGACAAATCAAAGTAGAACGTACAGGGTAAATGGTAGGACTCTGAAGAGTGCAGTTGAACAGAGGGATCTGGGAATACAGGTACAGAATTCCCTAAAAGTGACAGGTGGATAGGGTCATAAAGAGTGCCTTTGGTACGTTGGCCTTTATAAATCGGAGTATCGAGTATAAAAATTGGAGTGTTATGGTAAGGTTATATAAGGCATTGGTGAGGCCGAATTTGGAGTATTGTGTACAGTTTTGGTCACCTAGTTACAGGAAGGATGTAAATAAGATTGAAAGAGTGCAGAGGAGGTTCACAAGGATGTTGCCGGGACTTGAGAAGCTGAGTTACAGAGAGAGATTGAATAGGTTGGGACTTTATTCCCTGGAGCGTAGAAGATTGAGGGGAGATTTGATAGAGGTGTATAAGATTTTGATGGGTATAGATAGAGTGAATGCAAGCAGGCTTTTTCCGCTGAGGCTAGGGGAGAAAAAAACCAGAGGGCATGGGTTAAGGGTGAAAGGAGAGAAGTTTAAAGGGAATATTAGGGGGGGCTTCTTCACGCAGAGAGTGGTGGGAGTGTGGAATGAGCTGCCGGATAAAGTGGTAAATGCGGGATCACTTTTAACATTTAAGAAAAACTTGGACGCGTTCATGGATGAGAGGGGTGTGGAGGGATTTTTTTTTTTTTTTTTTTAAGCCACAGCACAAACAGGCCCTTCGGCCCACAAGTTGCGCCGATCACATCCCCACCTCTAGGCCTATCTATAGCCCTCAATCCCATTAAATCCCATGTACTCATCCAGAAGTCTCTTAAAAGACCCCAACGAGTTTGCCTCCACCACCACCGACGTCAGCCGATTCCACTCACCCACCACCCTCTGAGTGAAAAACTTACCCCTGACATCTCCTCTGCACCTACCCCCCAGCACCTTAAACCTGTGTCCTCTCGTAGCAACCATTTCAGCCCTTGGAAATAGCCTCTGAGAGTCTACCCTATCCAGACCTCTCAACATCTTGTAAACCTCTATCAGGTCACCTCTCATCCTTCGTCTCTCCAGGGAGAAGAGACCAAGCTCCCTCAACCTATCCTCATAAGGCATGCCCCCCAATCCAGGCAACATCCTTGTAAATCTCCTCTGCACCCTTTCAATGGCTTCAACATCTTTCCTGTAATGAGGTGACCAGAACTGCGCGCAGTACTCCAAGTGGGGTCTAACCAGGGTCCTATAAAGCTGCAGCATTATCTCCCGACTCCTAAACTCAATCCCTCGATTAATGAAGGCCAGTACGCCGTACGCCTTCTTGACCGCACCCTCCACCTGCGAGGCCGATTTAAGAGTCCTATGGACCCGGACCCCAAGGTCCTTCTGATCCTCTACACTGCTAAGAATGGTACCCTTCATATTATACTGCTGCTTCATCCCATTGGATCTGCCAAAATGGATCACCACACACTTATCCGGGTTGAAGTCCATCTGCCACTTCTCCGCCCAGTCTTGCATTCTATCTATGTCTCGCTGCAACTTCTGACATCCCTCCAAACTATCCACAACACCACCTACCTTGGTGTCATCAGCAAACTTACCAACCCATCCCTCCACTTCCTCATCCAGGTCATTTATGAAAATGACAAACAGCAAGGGTCCCAGAACAGATCCCTGGGGCACTCCACTGGTCACTGACCTCCATGCAGAGAAAGACCCCTCCACAGCCACTCTCTGCCTTCTGCAGGCAAGCCAGTTCTGGATCCACAAGGCAACAGCCCCTTGGATCCCATGCCCTCTCACTTTCTCAAGAAGTCTTGCATGGGGGACCTTATCGAACGGCTTGCTGAAGTCCATATAGACCACATCCACCGCTCTTCCTTCGTCAATGTGTTTGGTCACATTTTCAAAGAACTCAACCAGGCTCGTAAGGCACGACCTGCCCTTGACAAAGCCATAGAAAATTGGTCCAAGTGCAGGTCAGTGGGACTAGGCATAAAATGGTTCGGCACAGACAGGAAGGGCCAAAAGGCCTGTTTCTGAGCTGTAATTTTCTATGGTTCTATGGTTCTATGGGACCGCTGCTGCTCTGCAGTAGTGATTGGTGGGGGCAGGGATGGGGGGGATCGTGATTGTTCCGGGCAGGGGAGTCACGATCTGCCGAAGGGACCTGCAGTAGCGGGGGTTGGTGGGAGTGCTTGACCATGAAGGTTGGCTATAGCAGCAGGGGCACTGACAGTTCTTTGTGCTCTCAGAGCACAGAAACCTTCACATGCGCAATGGCGCACTCTGCTGCTATCAGCCGACTTTCGGGCAATTTAGGCCATGCCCACTCCTCCTACTGGTGGAAAACAGATCGAGGGTTTTTTTATTGCACAGAGTGCCATGTGATTCGACTAGTGGCCTTGTTGAAAAACAGATCTGAATCTCTCCCGTTTTCACACTCGTTCTGGTAAGATCGTCCCCTATGATTCACATATTCTAATTGCAAAGCATTACATTCATACGCAGAAGAAAATTTTAATGATTATCTTGAAATTATGGCAAATTGAATTATGATGTTGGAGTGGTCTTTGAAAGCTTATTATGATTTCAGAATAACTTTCATGTACACAGTTGCTTTAACATACAAACATGTGTCAAAGCACCTAGGAACAGGAGAAAGCTATTTAGCTCCTTGAATTTGTTGCATCATTTCATTAGATCACAGCTGATCAGCATCATATCTTTTTGTACATCCACCTTGTTTCTGTAACCCTTAATGCTCCTAACCAACAAAAAACTATCAAATCTATCCTTCAGCCCATCACACACCTTCCCTTTTGTTCTTCCTTTCCTCTCCTCCCCCTACCCAACATTTTCCACTTGCTCAAATCCTATTACAGTTTTATCTTTTTTCAGTTTTGATGAAGGATTGTTGACCTGACGTATTAGCTCTTTCTTTCCCCCCACAGATACTGCCTGGTCCACTGAATAT
This sequence comes from Mustelus asterias, assembly GCF_964213995.1. Classification (NCBI taxonomy): domain Eukaryota; kingdom Metazoa; phylum Chordata; class Chondrichthyes; order Carcharhiniformes; family Triakidae; genus Mustelus; species Mustelus asterias. The sequence continues at coordinate 3,347,260 of NC_135807.1, forward strand.
ATCCAATTTATTTGAGACTTCATAGAATCATAAAATCCCTACTGTGCAGAAGGAGGCCAGTGGCCCTTCGAGCCTGCACTGACAACAATCCCACCCAGGTCCTATCCCCGCAATCCCACATAACCCCTGTTAGTCCCCCACACACTAAGGGGCAATTTAGGTTGGCCAATCCACCTAACCTGCACATCTTTGGACTGTGGGAGGAAACCGGAGCACCCAGAGAAAACCCACACAGACAAAGGGAGAATGTGCAAACTCCCCACAGACAGTGACCCAAGCTGGGAATTGAACCTGGGTCCCTGGCGCTGTGAGGCAGCAGTGCTAACCACTGTGCTACCGTGCCACCCGTCAGCATCTGCAGCATTTTGCTTTTGTAAAATTCTCAATTTTGAAATTTTCAATTGACCTCCAGCCTCAAGAGTTCATTGAGGTTTCCAGATTTCCACTACCTTTTGTATGAAGAAGTGTTTCCCATTATCACCCCAAAACAGCCTAACTTTAATTTTAAGTTACATAAAAACCCTTTCCTCTGTAATTCCTTTGTTCTCAGCACCTTTTAGAACTTGGCTTTTCCAAAACATGAAAAACTTTACAACCCCACTTTTGGGTCAAATGAAGTTCCATAATCTTCCCTTGTTTACTTATGAAACCTTAGCAAGCTGTAAAAACCTTACTGCTTTTGAGATTTAAAGACTGAAACTCAATTCTCTATCCATTTCCTAATGTATATTCTAAACTCTACTTATTTACTTATAAAGTCGCTAACACTCATCTCTCGATTCTCCCAGACTTGCTGTCTACATTAACCTTTTACCAGCTTAATTATATTATTTACATACAGACACACAACCTTCTTTATAGAATAACACAATATGCGCCAAAAATATTTTTAAAAAATAACATCCATTCTCACACTTCTTTCATGGGATGTGTGTGTCAGTGGCAAGGCCAGAATTTGTTGCCCATTCTTAATTGCCCTTGGACATAGAAACATAGAAACTTGAAGCAGGAGTAGGCCATTCGGCCCTTCAAGCCCGCTCCACCATTCATTTTGATCATGGCTGATCATTAGATTCAATATCCCCCCTACCCCCCCATATCCCTTGATCCCTTCAGCCCCAAGGGCTATATTTAATTTCTTCTTGAAGTCAGACAACGTTTTGGCCTCAACTACATTCTGTGGTAATGAATTCCGCACATTCACCACCCACTGGGTGAAGACATTTCTCCTCACTTCAGTTCTAAAAGGTTTAGATTAAGTGGCTTGCTAGACCATTTCAGAGTGCAGTGACATTACTATGCATCTGGAGGCCAGCCCAGATAAGGACTGCAGATTTCCATCCTTAAAGGACATTAGTGAATTAATGATAATTTCATGGCCACCATAACTGGGACAAGTTTTCAATTTCAGATTTTATTAATTAAATTTAAATTCAACCAGTTGGTGGGGTGGGATTTGAACATACATCTCCAGTATATTAGCCTGCCCTCTGGAGTATTAGTCCAGTGATATTACCACTGCGCCACTGTCTCCATATGAAGCTTTCTCTGCACAGATGCTGCCACACCTGCTAAGCATTGAAACACAGTGACCTGGCCAAACCGCTGTCCAAATTTTCCTACCTCAGCCATGACGAAGCCCACCACTGGGGAGGTGGAAAATCCCACCTTTAATCTCAGAATGATCCAAACACTACTTCCAACATATAAAATAATATTTACATAAACTTAAAATTTTTCTGCTCTTATAATTTTAGGAGAACGTTGTAGGTGCCCGATGTGATACCTGTCGACCTGGCTCATTTCACCTGGATCCAGCCAATCCCAAAGGCTGTACAAGCTGTTTTTGCTTCGGAGTAACAAATGAATGTCAAAGTTCCAATAAATCCAGAACTAAAGTGAGTGACAAAACCATATCCACAATTTTGAATTTTCTCCAAATGTAGTTTATCTCTGCAGTAAGCGATGTAATTAGGGAAGCATGCACGTTTTTATTTAAGAATTTGCATTGGAAAGTTTTCAGGTTTATAAATGTATTTAGGTTGCCAATTCTGGTTGAACATATTCTTGACCCAAAAATGACCCAATTATCCCTACTGGCTGCTTACCATTAGATAACGACTCCTCTATTCATACCAATATGTTACCTCCTGTACTATGTATTCTTATCTCATATAGCAACCTTTTATGTGGCACCTGATAAAATATCCTCTGGAAATCCAGGAACACAGCATCTACAGATCTCCCTTTTCCACCTTCCTTCCTCAAAAAAAATTAAACATTATTTCCTTTTCACAAAACCACGCTGACTCTGCCTCATCACATTATGATTTTCTAAGTATCCTGCTATCACCTCCTTCTTTCTAGCAATTTCCTTCTGACAGAAGTTAGGCCTACTGGCCAGTTGTTTCTTGCTTTCTTAGTTTAAAATATATGACCAGAACATAATGCACAGAATATATTCCAAATTTTTGGATTTCCCACATATTTCCATGACCTGGCTTGTGTTGATGTTGATGCAATACAGACATGTCCTCCAACCCCTCTTCATCACACCCTTCCAATATATCTTTCTATTTCTTTTTTCCCCTTGTTGTTTATCTCGCTCCCCCTTAAATGCATCTATACCATTCAATTTAACTATTCCATGTGGTATTGAGTTCCACATTTTAACCACTCTCGGGGTGAAAAGTTTCTCAGGTCAGAAGTGTACACTCACCCGCTCACTGGCTACTTAAGGGCCTAGCCTCAATTTTTAGGCTAGCGGCTACCTAATAACTGAGGGTGGGAAACTGGAAAATATTTTCACCCTCGATCTAGTGGGGGGTGGAGGGGGCGGTGGGGTAGTGCACCTCAATCGAAGGCCTCTTCAGCCTGGGGCCACCCTCCCCTCCAGGAGCGGAGAGCTCTGGCCCTCCCTCCACTCCCATCCAACTGTCGAGAGCATCCCTTATTCTCCTCTCAATGGGTACTTACCAGAATTGCGATCCCAGGACTTAGTCTCAAGCACAGCACTGCAGTAACTCTTCCAGCCACTGCAGCACTGTCGGCCAAACTGTCCAAGGCTGGACTTTCATTCAAGAAGTCTCACTGCCACTGCTGTTTGTAATATTTATTAATGATCTGGATGAGGGTATAGTTGGGTGGATTAGCAAATTTGCTGATGACACCAAAGTCGGTGGTGTGGTAGACAGTGAGGAAGGGTGTCGTAGTTTGCAGGAAGACTTAGACAGGTTGCAAAGTTGGGCCGAGAGGTGGCGGATGGAGTTTAATGCGGAGAAGTGTGAGGTAATTCACTTTGGTAGGAATAACAGATGTGTTGAGTATAGGGCTAACGGGAGGACTTTGAATAGTGTGGAGGAGCAGAGGGATCTAGGTGTATGTGTGCATAGATCCCTGAAAGTTGGGAATCAAGTAGATAAGGTTGTTAAGAAGGCATATGGTGTCTTGGCGTTTATTGGTAGGGGGATTGAATTTAGGAGTCGTAGCGTTATGTTGCAACTGTACACAACTCTGGTGCGGCCGCACTTGGAGTACTGTGTGCAGTTCTGGTCCCCACATTACAGGAAGGATGTGGAGGCTTTGGAGAGGGTGCAGAGGAGGTTTACCAGGATGTTGCCTGGTATGGAGGGGAGATCCTATGAGGAGAGGCTGAGGGATTTGGGATTGTTTTCGCTGGAAAGGCGGCGGCTAAGAGGGGATCTTATTGAAACATATAAGATGATTAGAGGTTTAGATAGGGTGGATAGTGATAGCCTTTTTCCTCTGATGGAGAAATCCAGCACGAGGGGGCATGGCTTTAAATTGAGGGGGGGTAGTTATAGAACCGATGTCAGGGGTAGGTTCTTTACCCAGAGGGTGGTGAGGGATTGGAATGCCCTGCCAGCATCAGTAGTAAATGCGCCTAGTTTGGGGGCGTTTAAGAGATCCGTAGATAGGTTCATGGACGAAAAGAAATTGGTTTAGGTTGGAGGGTCACAGTTTTTTTTTAACTGGTCGGTGCAACATCGTGGGCCGAAGGGCCTGTTCTGCGCTGTAATGTTCTATGTTCTATGTTCTATGTTCTACAACACCAGGTTAAAGTCCAACAGGTTTATTTGGTAGCAAATTTGCTACCAAATAAACCTGTTGGACTTTAACCTGGTGTTGTGAGACTTCTTACTGTGCTTACCCCAGTCCAACGCCGGCATCTCCACATCATGACTTTCATTCAAGTGCAGACTAAAGTCCCATCTACTGCCAATCAACACTCAATTGAGTGTAAAATGTCAGTAGGACTATTAGTGTCAGTGGGGATGCATTCCCCCCTGACTCCCAGGACGACTGGTGCCGAACGATTGCCATCCTGAAAATTCAGGCCCAGAAATCCATTTTGGATTGATTCATGAACAGAAACTTAAGCACGGAGGAAGGAGGGCTAAGAGATGTCACGAAAAGTCATTGGCCAGCAGGATTAAGGAAAATCCCAAGGCTTTTTATACATATATAAAGAGCAAGAGCATGGGAATAAAGGGATATGGTCCTGGGAAGGGTAGGGGTTTTAGTTCAGTCGGACCGCATGTCGGTGCAGGCTTGGAGGGCCGAAGGGCCTGTTCCGGTGCTGTAATTTTCTTTGTTTGTTCTTATAACTATTTTATATTCCTGACCCCTAGATCTCGCCTCCCACAAATGGAAACTTCTCTACACCGAAACTGTCAAACACTGTCATAATCTTAAGCTATTTTGTCTCTTCCTTTCTCAAGGAAAGAGCCCCAGCCTGTTCAATCTTTCCTGTCAGTCTGTGTATCATCCTAGTAAATCTTCTTTCCACCACCAATGCTTCTATCATTTGTTAATATAAAAGTGTGGACCAGTATTTGGCCAGTTCACAACAAATTTATTGGATAATCAGCTAATATATAAAAAAGCACCAATTTCACACTAGAACAATTTTTAATTGATTTAGTTTGATGTTTCAGTTTGGTTTTGTACTTCCTTTTAGCATATGCAAATGAAGAAATGGAATTTATTCACTGGGAATAAGCAAAGCATTCCAGTTGTTTATAACCAGCGGAGTAATACTGTCGTAGCTGATGTACAAGAACTACCTGATGTTATTCGTGATTTATATTGGCTAGCTCCAGAGTCCTACCTGGGAGACAAGGTAAGTGAAGCCTAAGATTGTGGAATTTCATCAAAGCTGTTACAGGCCATTTGGCTAATCCAGTCTCTGCTGTCTCATTAATCTCACTCTCCGACTCATTCATCATATCCTTTGTCACAAATGTGTATAATGATAGTATGGATTTTAATGACTGTTTAAAGAAACATTTCCATTTTTAAACCTAGGTTTAAAAGCCTTTATTTTCAAAATGGAAGCATGGACAGACAACCTGTTTGTTCGAACTTTGTCAGACTCTTATCTCAAGAGTTGACTTTGAAATGTTATTAAGTCTGAATCTTCTAAAAGGTGTGAGAACCCTTTGGCTTCTAAAGGAACAGGAGACAGGAAAGGACTTCAAAGGACATCAGCATAATTAACTTCCTTGCTTATTTAGAACAATTATTTACTGAAAATTAACAAAGCAGCCACTTCTATGTTTTTGAACTGTATAAAGAAGGATGTAAAAAGCTATTGCTTCAAGAAGACGACCATCATCCCGGTACCTAAGAAAAACCAAGCAGTTAATGACTATCGGCCGGTGGCTCTGACATCCATTATTATGAAGTGCTTCGAAAGGTTAATCATGGCACGAATCAATTCCAGCCTCCCAGACTACCTGGATCCACTACAGTTTGCCTACCGCCCAACAGGTCCACAGCAGACGCCATTTCCCTGGCCCTACACTCAACCCGGGAACACGTAGATAACAAGGACACCTATGTCAGACTCCTATTTATTGATGACAGCTCAGCCTTCAACACTATTATTCCCACGAAACTCATCTCCAAACTCCGTGGTCTGGGCCTCGGCACCTCCCTCTGCGACTGGATCCTGAACTTCTTAACTCACAGACCACAATCAGTAAGGATAGGCAACAACACCTCCTCCACGATCATCCTCAACACCGGTGCCCCACAAAGCTGTGTTCTCAGCCCCCTACTATACTCCTTATACACCTATAACTGTGCGGCCAAATTCCCCTCCAATTCGATTTTCAAGTTTGCTGATGACCCCACCGTAGTGGGTTGGATCTCAAACAATGACGACACAGAGTACGGGAATGAGATAGAGAACCTGGTGAACTGGTGCAGCAACAATAATCTCTCCCTCAATGTCAACAAAACAAAGGGGATTGTCATCGACTTCAGGAAGCGTAAAGAAGAACATGCCCCTGTCTACATCAATGGGGACGAAGTAGAAAGAAATCATAGAAATCATAGAAACCCTACAGTGCAGAAGGAGGCCATTCGGCCCATCGAGTCTGCACCGACCACAATCCCACCCAGGCCCTACCCCCACATATTTACCCGCTAATCCCTCTAACCTACACATCCCAGGACTCTAAGGGGCAATTTTTTTTTAACCTGGCCAATCAACCTAACCCGCACATCTTTGGACTGTGGGAGGAAACCGGAGCACCCGGAGGAAACCCACGCAGACACGAGGAGAATGTGCAAACTCCACACAGACAGTGATCTGAGCCGGGAATCGAACCCGGGACCCTGGAGCTGTGAAGCAGCAGTGCTAACCACTGTGCTACCGTGCCGCCCTATTTTAAAAATATACACTGTATATTTTTTATATTATATATAAAAGGGTCGAGAGCTTCAAGTTTTTAGGTGTCCAGATCACCAACAACCTATCCTGGTCGCCCCATGCCAACACTATAGTTAAGAAAGCCCACCAACACCTCTATTTCTCAGAAGACTAGGGAAATTTGGCATGTCAGCTATGACTCTCACCAACATTTACAGATGCACCAAAGAAAGCATTCTTTCTGGTTGTATCACAGCTTGGTATGGGCTCCTGCTCTGCCCAAGACCGCAAGGAACTACAAGAGGTCGTGAATGAAGCCCAATCCATCACGCAAAGCAGCCTCCCATCTATTGACTCTGTCTACACTTCCCGTTGCCTCGGCAAAGCAGCCAGCATAATTAAGGACCCCACGCACCCCGGACATTCTCTCTTCGACCTTGTTCCTTTGGGGAAAAGATACGAAAGTCTGAGGTTACGTACCAACCGACTCAAGAACAGCTTCTTCCCTGCTGCTGTCAGACTTTTGAATGGACTTACCTTGCATTAAGTTGATCTTTCTCTACACCCTAGCTATGACTACAACACTACATTCTACACTCTCTCATTTCCTTCTCTATGAACAGTATGTTTTGTCTGTAGAGCGCGCACACAACAATACTTTTCACTGTATGTTAATACATGTGACAATAATAAATCAAATAAATCAAAATCTCATCTGGCAGGGTGCAGAAAACCCAGGAATAACTCCTTGAGAGACAACATCAGAGAGCGTTCTTGGCCAAGGGAGAATAACAAGGATGACATTAAGAAATCAAATACCGTTCTGCTGAAAGAGTTCAGGCAATCAAGGCCACTTACCTTTATCAAACGAGACATAGATTACAAAAGCAGGGGAGTCATGTTGGAATTGTACAGAACTTTGGTGAGGCCACAGCTGGAGTACTGTGTGCCGTTCGCCACATTATAGGAAGGATGTGATTGCGCTGGAGTGGGTGCAGAGGAGATTCACCAGGATGCTGCCTGGGATGGAACATTTAAGTTATAAAGAGAGGTTGGATAGGCTTGGGTTGTTTTCGTTGGAGCAGAGAAGACTGAGGGGCGACCTGATGGAGGTGTACAAGATTATGAGGGACATGGACAGAGTGGATAAGGAGCAGCTGTTCCCCTACGTTGAAGGGTCAGTCACGAGGGGACATAGGTTCAAGGTGAGGGGCAGGAGGTTTATGGGGAATGTGAGGAAAAACTTCTTTACCCAAAGGTGGTGATGGTCTGGAATACGCTGCCTGGGAGGGTGGTAGAGGCGGGTTGCCTCACATCCTTTAAAAAGTATCTGGATGAGCACATGGCACATCATAACATTCAGGGCTATGGGCCCAGTGCTGGCAGATGGAATTTGGTGGGAGTTCAGGTGTTTCCAATGAGTCGATGCAGACTCGATGGGCTAAAGGGCCTCTTCTGTGGTGTATGATTCTATGAATTTGCAAGTGCAGGGACTCCAGAATTAATTAGTGAGGAATAAGAAACCTTATTTCTCACTCGCAAAAACCTGCTGCATCTGAAAAGGCAAACATCTGAATATTCAACTGCAGAAGCCATCGCAACTGCTAAACAAAACCTCAAGTTTCAACCCCTTCACTTCAGAAACAAGGATTCAAGCAATTGGCCTGCAATATCTCACAGAAACTGACTTGAAATCTCACCTTTAAGTACTTTTCTTTCTTTATCTATATTTTAATCTTTGTATGTGCATTGTACGTTTTCACTTTTATTTTCAGCAGTTTTTGTAAAAAAATAACTTTTAAGACTGTTTAAGACTGAAGCTTTGCTGCTGATTAATTTTAAATTGGATCATTTGCAAATTAAAGGGAGCTATGTACACACACACCACAAATTCTTCGTTCACGGACCACTTTAAAGAAATACCTTTCACAGGATCGTGACACCTTTAACATCTGCTTTAAGCAACTATTTCATTTCGTTTTAATTATGACACAATTACATCTGCCTACAATCATTATCAAGGTTTTTAAAATGTTTCCCCTGAAATGCTTTTTTAATTCTTACATAGATTCTGAGTGCAGGTGACAGGAGCAACCTTTGTGGACCACCCTGACTTACCTTTGAGAAGGGCAATTGATGAGGGTCATCTGTGATCATCTTTAATTTGTGCTCCTTCCTTAGCATCAGGGTGACCATTGCAAGCAATATCACTAGAATTACCCAGAACCCTTCAAAATCTTGATTTCTCCCAAATCATTCTTTTACCTTAGAATCATAGAATCCCTACAATGCAGAAAGAGGTCATTCAGCCCATCGGGTCTGCATAAACTCTTACCCAGGCTTACCCCATAACCCCACATACTTACTCAGTTAATCCCCCTAACCTATATACCTTGGGACAGTAAGGGCAATATACCATAGCCAACCAACCTAATCGGCACATCTTTGGAACCTCTAAGGTTAAAAGCCCTCAATTCTAATTGCTTAAGCAAGGCTTTAACAGTAAATTTACATCTATTTTCCAACAGGTTTCATCTTATGGTGGCTTCCTGACATATCAAGTCAAATCCTTTGGTTTACCAAGTGAAGGGATGGCTTTA